>NC_139941.1:11116882-11636882 GCF_963454915.1 Gymnoscopelus microlampas | reverse complement strand
ATCTACAAGCTCACACAGCATCGCAGCGGGACACGTTGTGAGCTTGTAGATATTGCTATTTTTGCCAAATGTTCGCCCCCTGAATAGAGAGATTAATTTCTATACCTGACTCTGTTTACAGTGGTTTAAAGTAACTAAACATTACTCAGGTACTGTACTTAAGTACTTTTTTTTAGGTACTTTTACTTTAGTGGAGTATTTCCAATTATCTATACTTTTACTTCTACTCCACTACATCTCAGAGGCAAATATTTTACTTTTACTCCACTACAATTATTTGAAAACTTTAGTTACTAGTTACTTTGCAGATGTAAATTATTACATTATAAAACATACATTAACCACTTTAGCCCTATTTTATACCTAGGCTATTTGAAAATAACCGATCTACAAGCTTACAACGCGTTGCATCGCGATGCGTTGTGAGCTTGTAGATCTCCTATTTTCAAACATTTTAGTACTTTTACTTCTACATTGCAGTATTGATACTTTTACTAGTAAAACATTTGAATTATTTTTCCAACACTGCTGAATAGAGACATTAGGTTTATATACCTGACTCTGTTGCCCATGTTTCCTTCTCTATTCTTTACCCTTATAACCCTTTTCTTGAAAACATGCAAATGTTGGAAACTTATTTTAGTGAAAATGAAGTTAGTTAGCCAGCTTTCTAACGTTGTCCCTCTGCCCTCCAGCGGACATCAACCTGGGTCTGATCCGCTACGTGTTGCATCAGGAGCACGTCCAGGAGACCATGGACAACTTCAAGTTCCTGGTGAAGGACAGCAAGCCCAACGTGGTCAGCGACAACGTCTTCCACATCCAGTGGTCCCTCATCAGCTTCCAGCACAAAAGGTCTGCATTGGGTACAGCACTGGTCAGGCCATGCAGAAAGGTTTTTAGAAGGAATCCAGTAGAATTTACAGCATCTACAAGGAACTGTTGTAGAATTTAATACATTTTCATGTAATGAATGATTAATTAACCATTAGTTAAATGGTTAATAACTTTTAAGTAACAGCTAATCGATTAGATGATTAAATGACATATTAGTTATTTACTAACGTATCCTGTATTCTTGTGTTGAGTCACATTTATTACATAATTGCCCAATCGCAATTATTTGAGATAATCGTCATAATCGTTTCCATGTGGAAAACTTTTCAGACATTTTCAAACAATTTACAAAAATAGCAGAAATAGATCTACAAGCTATTGTGACGCTATTTATTAAAAAAAAGATAAAGTATACAATTATTAAATACGTCAGTAATTTCTTTGTATATTTTAAGTTATTCGTCATATCTGCTCTGTGCAATTTTGGATTATGAAGCCTAAAAGGCAAACAGAAATACTTGTTTTATTCATAATGTTCCAATGTTCAATGCCAAAAACACAATTAAATCGTTAATCGCAATCATTTATCAATGGTGAATAAATGGTAAATGGTGCATTTATCTTGTGTTTTCAGCAGAAAATACATCATCTTTGTTTTGTCACGCAAAAAAATATAAATTTAGCTTTAGATGCCTTTTTTACTTTGTTTTGCGTGCTATGTTGTGTGCTCACGGTGTCCTGTGTGCCTGTAGATCGGGCTATTTTCCTCGCGGGACACCTTCGTACAACAAAGTATAAAACGGTTCTTATTAATGATGTTTGCTTTGCTCCTCAGCTACAACGTCAGTGAGAAGGCTGGCACGGTGGCGGTCACAGTGAAGAGGACGGGTAACCTCAACCAGTACGCCATCGTGCTGTGTCGCACCGAGCAGGACAGCGCCACCTCCACCTCCAGCGTGGGATCTCGTCCGGGGCAGCAGGATTACGTGGAGTACGCTGGCCAGGTAACAAGAGCATCACACCGTCTGACAGTTAACTCTTTAGTAGAGTAGCTGCAAAGCAGTCGTGGAAGACATTTTGACTTGTGAGTTTGGGGTCTCCGCGTCTCTCCAGCTCTGTAGTAAACAGAAAATACATTTTCCGGTGGATTAACACGTTTCATCCAATCAGGAGAGAGAGAATGTATCCTGTTTGAGTTCTCTCTCCTGATTGGATGAAATTGGTCTCCCGACCTGAAAAGGTGTTTGAATAACACTGGATAGTGATGATTACAATCAGAATGTAGAGCTATTTACGTAACACCCCAATAAATCACTTACAGCAACTTTAAGCCCTATTTTAACCCAATTAGACCGGGAAAGCATCTGACTGTCATTTTTTTGATTTCTTTGGCTATTCAAAAATAGCAGATCTACAAGTTCAACTTGTAGATCTGCTATTTTTTTTTAAATCCTGAACATTTTTTAATATATGCAGAGCTACGGGTGCAAATCTTTGAATATATATATTTTCAAGCGAACATTTGTAACTCAAATCTTTGCTTCTGGGGATCCCTGGAACAAAATATTGTACAGATGTTTAAGAAATATTATGTTCAAGATTTGCACACATTTTCAAAAATGTTTTCAAAAATAGCAGATATACAAGCTTGTATATCTGCTATTTTTGAAAAGCCAAAGAAATCTTAAAATGACAGACATGCGTTCCCGGATTGAATGGGTTAAACTTCGCTGTACGGCAGTGTCAGGTGAAAATAGCCAATAGGCATTGATTGAATCTCTTTACAAATTCTTTGAAAACGTTTTAAATTTTACATTTTTGAGCTATAAGTACATGCCCAAAACAAGGGGATGTGACTCACAAACAAAACAAACGTTCCTCTCTCGCCTCCCAGGTGCAGTTCGACGAGCGCGAGGACACCAAGGTGTGCACCATCGTCATCAACGACGACAAGGTGTTTGAGGGCGCGGAGAGCTTCCACGTGGAGCTCAGCATGCCCGTCTACGCCCTGCTGGGCGGAGTCACGCGCGCCGTCATCAACATCAACGACACCGAGGACGAACCCACGCTGCAGTTCGATAAGAAGACGTACCACGTCAACGAGAGCACCGGCTTCATCCACGCCCCCATCGAGAGGAAAGGTATGTGAACGCTTACCATGGCCGTCAGCATTCCATACCGTCAGTGGTGGGAAAAGTACTCAAACGTTTCACTTAAGTAAAAGTATCAATACTGCAATGTAGAAGTACTCTGTTACAAGTAAAAGTCCAGAATAAAAAAATACTTGAATAAAAGTACAAAAGTATTGGTATCAAAATGTACTTAAAGTACCAAAAGTAAAAGTACAAAAACGTAGTACACAACTAGTGAGCGATGTGACGCGTTGTGAGCTTGTAGATCGGCTATTTTCAAATAGCCTCAGTATAAAATAGGGCTAAATAGGGCTCTGTTCCATTCTGGTCAAACACAGTCAGGGTGCTGATATTGTGCATGTTGGATCACTGGAAACACTCTCATGGTTCATTGAGGGGGTTCCAAATGGCCCCTTACGGGTTTGTAACTCTGAGTGAGTGTACAAATGGAACCAAATGGACCCATAACGTCCATTTGGTTCCCGTAAGGGTTCATTTGGTTCCATTTGTACACTCTCAGAGTTATGGAGGTCCTTGAAATTACGTTTTGAGAACTACTGTGCTACACTAAATGGAACAGAGCCTTCATTAGTACCATTGGTAACATCTGTGAAGGAAGCTCTAGTCTATGCTGTGCATATAGCCTATTCTAATTATTACATTTGTCATGTCCATATAATACCAGAAAGACAGAAATAGTGAATGAATGCGAAAAGTGAGATGAGTTTGTGTTGTGTCAAAGTACGTTGCGTCACAAAAATCTATACATAAATCATAAAAAATGAAAATGAAAATGGATGCTTGTTTACCTCTTTTCTATATGACTAAATGAACGTGTCCCGTTTCAAATCCAACGATCGACGTCACTTTCTCCTCTCTCCAAAGGTGACACCTCCAGCATGGTGTCCGCTCTGTGCTACACGGTGGCCAAGTCGGCGCTGGGCAGCAGCCTGCACGGCGGCCTGGAGTCCGGCTCCGACTACAAGACGCGCGGCATGACGGGGGACAACCGAGTCGTCTTCGGCCCCGGCGTCAGCATGTCCACGTGCGACGTCAAGCTCATCGACGACAGCGAGTACGAGCTGTCCGAGGAGTTCCAGCTGGTGCTGTCCGATGCCTCGGACAACGCCCGCATGGGCGACGTCACCGTGGCCAAGGTGGTCATCGACGGGCCCAACGACGCCTCCACGGTCTCCCTGGGGAACGCCACCTTCACGTTCAGCGAAGACGCAGGTATGAGATGATTAACCACTTGCCAATTAGAGCAGATCAGAAAACTATTAAAAACATACCATTTCGAAATACTGGGCTTATGTATGAAATCTTGACATCCTTTCCTTGATTTGAGTTTGTTTTAGTTTTGTAACACACAATACATTTTCAGTTAGTTACTGTTTTATTACCTTATTTTCTGTCTGTTTATTTTAGTTTTTATTTCAATTGCACTGTTTACACTATTTGCTCTGTTGCAGACTCTATTATTATTAACATTTACATGTGCTCTCTCTTATAGTCTTTGAGGAGGAACTTTGTATCGTGTGAACTTTAAGTCTGTCGGTTAGAAATCTTGTGTCTGTGTGTATATTTCAAACCTGATCGGGGTCATTCTGGTCTCGTACCCGCCACCAGGTACGATAGAGATCCCGGTGTTGCGTCAGGGCAGTGACCTGTCCTCTGTCACCTCCGTGTGGTGTGCCACCCGGCCGTCTGACCCTGCCTCCGCCACGCCGGGCATCGACTACATCCCTAGCTCCAAGAAGGTGGAGTTCAAAGCAGGCAAGACCGAAGAGGTACGTTCCGCTCACCTACACACCCCGAACAAACTGATGCTGCTTGGAAACGGGGAAAATTGGCAGTGAGTCTGCAGTTCAGACTCACTGCCTCAATGGGGATTTTATTCCACAGCTTGGGAGTCAGGAGAGAGAAGAGTCTAGGACGTGTGGAGCGTTGTCCAGAGTGTTAGAGCCAAATTCCAATACTCAAATTTCTCCCTCCTCGCTTCCTCCGTCATCTGTCCTCCAGCATGCCGGTGTTACAGTGAAATTGGTGACCTGACGAAATATGTGACCATCTTGTGGACTTACGTGGCCTAAATACCGCCAGGCAGGGCCATGTTTATGCACAGGCAATCTAGGCACATGCCTATGTCTTGTCGGGGGGGGGGGGCGAAAAATGCCCTCCCCAAAAAAAACAACAACATTTTTTAAGTTTTTTTTTTTTTTTTTTTTAATCAAATAACATAAGCCTAACCTAACCCTAACCCTAACCCTAAAACCGAAATAAAGTAACAAAGAAACGCCCAAAAACGGCCACAATCCGCGAAATAACCGCAAAATTTCACGTGCACGTGCAAAGGTCGTGCGCTGGGGGGGGGGGGGGGGGGGGCGAAAACTGTCCGTTGCCTAGGGCGCATTTTGACATTAACACGGCCCTGCCGCCAGGTATGCTAATAAACTGCTAATAAACAAACCGCAATGATTTACGTTCGGACACTGGCGTTATGTGATGTCTACACGATTGTCACATATTTCGGCAGGTCACCAATTTCACCGTGACACCGCCATGCTGGAGTGACCGAGTGTGAGTGAGCAAGTGAGTGAGCAGAAATTTGAGCATTGGAATTCAGCTTAAAAAGGGAGAAGAGTCTAGGACGTGTGGAGGGTTGTTGAGGGAAGGCTCGGACAGAATTCCCTGTGTTAGTTCATGTTGTGGTGTTTGTTCTCCTGTTGCAGACGTGCAGTCTCACCATCATGGACGACGCTCAGAACCCGGCCATCGAGGGGTCCGAGTCGTTCGTGGTTTTCCTCAGCTCGCCGCAGGGGGCCGTCCTACTGGAGCCTTACGAGGCCAACGTGGTCATCAGCGACACCTTCCAGGACAGTATGTACAGCGGGGACCTCATTCATCATTTATTTCACCTTATTATTATTATTTTTATTTTACTTCATTGTATATTTTTTTTATTAAACATGAATTGAAATTACAAATATTTAATACATTTTTGTTTTTGTTTTTAATATTTTCACATAACAAGTGACTTCTCTCCCAGTTCCCAGCATGCAGTTTGAGAAGAGCGCGTACACGGTGAAGGAGAGAGAGAGCGTCCTCCACATTCCCGTCATCCGCAGTGGAGACCTGAGCTTCAAGTCGTCCGTGCGCTGTTTCACTCGCACCATGTCGGCCATGGTGATGGACGACTTTGAGGAGAGGAGCAACCAAGACGAGTCGCGCATCACCTTTCTCAAGGGGGAAAAGGTACGATTCGAGCCTGATTTATACTGCCTTGTGAGCTTGCAAGTCTGCTACTTTTTTGTGGCACGGGACACCAGCGAGCAGTGAAGTATATGAGACTTTACTGTAGTGTCAAACTATTGTAACAAGGCTGGTTGGTTTCTGTATTTCTTGTCCACCAGAGGGTGCTGAATAGCTAAGGTCAATGTAGCCCTATTTTATACTGATTAGAGGTCTTCACGGGTCCAATATGACGAAGATTTTACCCGGAGCCGACTGTTCCCGTCTATTATTAGAAATCTGAGGCCCGGACCCAAGCAGTACAGAGAGTTGTATGTCCGACCCGACCTGTATAGAACCGTTAAATACCAGACCCGGACTCGTACAAAACACTGAGGTCCCGAAATCCCCGAATGCCAAAGTTGCTTGCCAATTGCTAACGTTATTATTACAAGTTTTCTAGCGTTAAATAAGACTTGTGTTTCTTACTTTCTTACCTAAACGTAAGCTTCTCCCTGGTTGTTGCTGCTGCTGGCAGTGCCCCTGGCCATAACGTGACGTATAATCCCAGTCAATGTTCATTGGAAAGTTTGTAAAAATAAATCCACGTTTTCTTTAGATGTGTTTCTTTAGCCATTGCTGACGCTAATCCACCGGTCATTTTCTGTCGCAGTCTGCAGAGGCAGACAATGTTTTTCTTGTTTAACGTTATAATCGGCTTTGGAGTTTCCCTTGTGCTTTGCAGAGCATACCGATAACAACACGCTATGACAACTCCATTGCTTTTAGTTGAGTATTCAGAGTATACCAGAATATATAATATAATATAATATAAAACAAAGTATTTCTACATTGGGGTATTGCTACTCTTACTTAAGTACTTCATTCACCACTGTGTGATGTGTGCAGGTGAAGAACTGTACCGTGCACGTCCACGACGACTCTGTGTTTGAACCGGACGAGGAGTTCCAGGTGCATCTTGGGACGCCGCAGGGCGACCACTGGAGTGGGGCCATGGTGGGGGTCAACGACATCGTCACCGTCACCATCACTAACGATGAAGATGGTAACCATCTCTCTGTCACATACAGTATATTAGTTGGCCTTTCCCCCCCTATTGATCTCCAGGAATAGAAAGCACAATGTTTTGTTTTAGTTTGAAGTAAACTGGACAATGTCTGACTGAGTTATGGCCAAATAACAGTCTTTTCTGTGCAGAAAAGTCTAGCTAAGCACGACTAGCACTAGATAATACCATATTACCCTGTCTAGGTCAGCGGTTCTCAACCTTTTCAAGCCGTAACCCCCCAAAATAATCATATTTGAACTGGGGACCCCCCACCCTGACAAGCACGTGGAATGTAGGAGTTGAGGCATTACATTTTCGGTTCCACAGATAAACATTGTGAAAATAGCAGATCTACAAGCTCACAACGCCTTGCTTTGTGAGGCGTTGTGAGCTTGTAGATCTGCTATTTTCACAATTTTTGCATCTTTCTTATATTATTTGACAATTTGGCCAATGTTTGACCAGTTTTTATAGTATACTTTGTTGATTACTTTTGATGCAATAATGATATATATATATATATATATATATATATATATATTTGGTATTATAAATGTCATAAAAGTCCTTAAATCACTTTACTATCATCTGGGGACCCCCCGCAAAATCATGTGGGGACCCCCCTGGGGGTACTGACCCACAGGTTGAGAACCACTGGTATAGGTGGTTCTTACGATATCTCGCGACCCACTTTAGTGTCGCGTCCCAGGGTGGAAGCACTGAACCTGCACTGTGTTGTGTGTGGTCCTCTCTCCCCCAGCACCCACCATAGAGTTTGAGCAGGCATCGTACCAGGTGAGGGAGCCCCCCGGTCCGGACGGTATCGAGGTCCTCAACATCAAGGTGATCCGTCGAGGCGACCTGGACCGCACCTCCAAGATCCGCTGCAGCACCCGAGACGGATCGGCCCAGTCCGGAGTGGACTACAACCCCAAGAGCCGGGTGCTGAAGTTCCCCCCTGGTGAGTGTTATTGCTTGGACTGGCCTCATGGAGCTCATACACAAACACCTTCTCACTCTCATGCCTCGTTCTAGTGTTTAGTCCTGTGTTTGGTTCACAGGATCGTAAATCAGTGTTTCCCAACCTTTTTACCAGGTGCTCGAAGAGCGCCTGAGTCTAAGAATCGTCAGAGCAGAGGTCGACATATTACAGATTTGCATTAGACATATTTTCGACACATTTGCGTCATTGGCTGTCCTGGCTGTCCTTCACTCCTTGAAGCCAATGGCCACACGAATGGGGAGACGGCCCGCCCCCCACAGTAACAGCCCTCCGCTCTCCGCTCCCCTCATTCACACTGCAACAGTTGCAGAGCAGACAGTGCAAGTTGTACTGCAGCCTCAGGCTAACACAGTTAGCCTAAATGCTAGCGTGCTTCATTAGACCTAGTTTGGCTATTAAGTTATTATTTGGCCATGTTCACACTGACTTCAATCTTCGCTATTGTTGGGAAGACCTGTGTGGTGTCTAAAAATGTTGCCACCACTTATATAAAAAACATTATTAGCGTTTCGCGTCGCAAATTATGTTGCCAGGTTTGGCGAGAGAAATAAGCATTCCGAAAAACAAGTAATCAGGTCTATGAAAACAAACACACACACACACACACACACACACACACACACACACACACACACAGCACCTGGTAGAATATGACTTCAAGTCATTTTCTTTCTTGTTTTCCTTGGAATCGGACAAAAATGGAGACCCACCCACACACACACGCACGCGTGCACGCATACACTTGTGTTAACCACTTAAAGGTATAGTTCACCCCTAAAATGAGTTTTTCTCTATCGATTAGTCACCCTATGGTGACTTGGATTCATGGATTTATTTATTTTTTCGCAGCCAATAATTTGGCAGCGTTTCCGGTAGGACACACAAAGAGTCTCCTTTGTGTCTCCTACCGGAACCGCTGCCTACCGGTCTGCTGGTCATCAAATTATTGGCTTAGGAATGCGACAAAAACAAAAAAATGAATTGAATGAATTCAAGTCTCCATGGGGTGACTAATCGATAGAAAATAAGTATTTTTTTGGCGTGAATTATCTCTGTAAGCCTAGATTGAAGTATTATGAAGTATTTTGTTTGGGTCCCGGGGGAGACACAAAATGTATCTTTTTGGGTGGTCTCAAGGTGAAAAGGTCTGAGAAAGCCCTAATCCCATAGATCACTGTCTCTGCTCCAACAGGAATGGATCACATCCTGTTCAAGGTGGAGATTCTGTCCAACGAGGACAGAGAATGGCACGAGTCCTTCACCTTGGTGCTGGGCCCCGACGACCCCGTGGAGGCCATCCTGGGGGACATCACCACGGCAACGGTCACCATCCTGGACCAGGAGGCTGCAGGCAGCCTCATCCTCCCCGCCCCGCCTCTCGTAAGACAACAACACTCAGCTCACGTCACCGAGAGCCTTGATTTAACCCATTGAGACCATTGTTACATCTATACGTTGTTGTACCTTTCAAGCTGGGACAACTATAGGTTACTGGACGTAACCCCGGTTTTATGATAATATAAGCGAGATGTCTCGCTATGGGAGAGCGCCCTCCGGCGTGATCACACAGAAGTACACCTTCATAAACTTCCAGACAATTCTATTGGCTGGACTGACCTTCCTCTGACTGGAGGTCCCGCCCTCATCCTATATCAGTCAGTGGAGGGTCATTTTCCCTAATTCAAGATAACCTTTCTCTTCTCGTTCGTAAACAAGAAGGGTGTCTTTCGAGACATCTCGCTTATATTATCATAAAACCGGGGTTACGTCCAGTAACCTATAGTTTTATTTCAAATATTTCACTCGATGTCTCGCTATGGGAGATATAATACACTCCCTGATTGTTATCTCGAAGTCCAGAGTAACCAGCCTAGGGGCTTGATCCCCGTGTCTGGAGGCTACACTAAGGACCGTACTGTATGCGCCACAGGGGCTGCAGTTACGTCCAAACTGTAGAACCTGGCAAATGTCAAGGCCTAAACCAACATGCCACACTGCAGACATCTCAGATGGAGACCCCCCCGAAGAGGGCCCATGATGTTGCTATTTCCCTTGTAGAATGCGCCCACAGTCCCACTGGGGCAGCATCCCACCACTGTAATAGGCTAACCGAATAGCCACTAAATCCAGTGGGAAAGTGTCTGTTATGCAATGGGCTAGTCCACTATCCGTGGAGCCCATGACACAAATAGCTGATCTGACTTACTCAAAGCCTTAGATCTGCCAATGCACATTTCCAAAGCCCGAACCGGACAAAGGCAATGTAACCTTTCATCCTCTCATGAGGCGAAAGGAGGCGGATGAAAACGCATTAAAAGGTCACAAGGACACTTGGTACCAAGGGGTTCTTTAGCCCACACCCAGGTCTGGGTCTGACAACCACCCTTGTAGTCCCTTCCTTGAACTGTGTACATTCCCCGTGTACTGACAGTACATGAAGATCACTGAGCTCTACAGTAGTCACTGAAGCCATCAGTAACACAGTCTTGATTGACAGTTGTTCTGTCAATCTGACACAGAGGCTCGGGAAGAGACGTTTGGTCCCTTCATGAACCGACAAATCAGGCAGTGCTGACCCACCGTCTCGGCCTCAAGCAATACGGCAGGCTGAGATAGCCTCCAAGTAGACTTTTATTGTGGAAAAGGCTCTGCCCTTATCCACTAAGTCCTGCAGAAGGACTTAATGGACATGGGTTTGGAACGGCACAGTGCGAGACGCCTATATAGGGTGCGATTTCTCGCACCTCATCTCAAACCGTTCTGGGGTGACCCCTCTGTACTCAGATTCATCCCCTCATGGGCTGAGCCCAGAGAGTCAGATGTTCTGGTCATGGACAAATTAACTCGTCCCCTACTAGCGTTAGCATGTTTCTGCGTAACGGAAGTAGCCACGAGCGGTCGTACAGGACAGGTTCGACTGACACTCAGTGACCCCATTCTGGGGCCACCAGTATCACCATCAGCCCCTGGTCCCTCACTCTCATGAGTGTGGGAGCCAACAGGGACAGCGGAGGAAAACGTAAAAAGAGTTCCGAGCCATTTGTGCACTAGTGCATTTCGACCCAGAGGCACCGCACCCTCCACTGAGAAGAACAACGGACATCCCGTGTCTTCTAGTGAGGCAAGAGATCCACCAGGGGGCGATCAAACGATCCCAGATCCGTCCCGGTATCTCCGGGTGCAGAGACCAGTCGTCTTGAGAGGAATCACAGATTCCTCCAGCGACACAGCGCTGTCACACATTCCTTTGTGACCAACACACGACCGCAACTGCCCAGCCGTCTTAGCGATACGGCTGAGGCCATCATACCTGTCATTCTCATGCACATTTGGAAGGAGACCCTCCGGCCCGTGCAAAATTGTGCCAGGCAGGACAAAAAGGACTGATCCTTTTCAGTGGCGGGCTGGCTTTGAACAATAGTGAGTTCAGAGTCCTGCCTGTGAAATTCGCTGTTTGTGCAGGCACCAACACGCAGTTGATCCTGAAAACTTGATTTCAGTAGGTGAGACACCACTTTCTGAGTATGCTGCCTTGCCGCTGATCCTTGAGTCGGCTTGTAGCAGCCCATCATCTTATGTAAGACGCTATGCGAGTGCCTTCTCTCCTCAGAGGGCCAATCGCAACCTGCGTGAATTCGACAAATACTCTGGGCTGAGGACGTTACAAACGGTAGCACCGTGTATTCGTAATTTTAACCTCAGAACCCTAACAACAGAGATTTCTGTGTGGTGGGTAAAAAGAGCATAAAAATAGGCGTCTTTCAGGTCTATCGATGTGAACCAGTCTCTCTGACGCACCATGCAGAGAGACGGATTTGATAACATCCTGAATTTGAACGCCATTAGATACTGATTGAGGGCTCTTAGGTCCAGTATCGGACGCAGCCCCCCCCCCTTCTTTTTGACCAGGAATAGCACGAGTAGAGCCGCTGTTAGCTTGGTCTCTGGGTATTTCCTGTATAGTTCGTTTTCTTAACAGGGAGAATTATCTTCCTGTAGAAAATCGTCCGCCTGTCCCCTGCTTAGAGAAGATCGCTTCCACTAGCCTGGGGAGGTCTCGAGGCGAACTGTAGTATACATCCCTGGATATAGAGTGCAGCACCTACTGTGGTGTGTTGCACCTTATCCATTCCGATATCATACAGTGGGGTTCCTACAACACTGGTTAGGCTCGATTGTGGTGCCGTGGCGCCATATAGTGGTTGAACAGAGTCGACCGTGAGCCGTTCCCTTGGGGACAGGGCGTAATCGTCCTCTCTTCATGGCGAGTATTCGCCCCGCTACCCTGAAGTGTCTGTGAGACCTCTGTGGTAGCGAGCGTGTGTCCCTTATGTTCTGGTTTTGTCCTGTTTCATTTCTTTTTGCCGTGCCCCTGAAATTCAGGCTGTAACGGTTTGAATTTTATTGGAGAAACAGGTAGAGAGGGTTCAATTTCTAATAACCACTCCGATGTCTTGCCAAGGAGACATCTTGGTCATAGTATCAGCGAACCTGGGTTACAGTCGTAACTCATGTTTATACTTACACAACATTATCCACATAATGTATAGTGTGTAAAGTCATTCTCCTTTCCATCGGGCGGTGGAGCGTGTTCGCCCCGCCCGGTCACCAGAACTCCAGGACCACCAGAGAGAGAGGGGGAGGCGGTGTCCACCGTCTCCTCCTGACATAGTCCCAGCCATGTCCCTCTCCTTTCTGTATTTCACTCTTGTAGAGTAGCTACCCGAGGCCTGCCTCTGGCTGGCTAGGGTGCTCCTCCTGGCCTGTAAACTGCAAGCAAGAACGCCTGCCATTTAGGCGACGCGTGCTTCGCAATGGATTTGGGCTCTCGTGTCAGAGCCGTGGCTTCTGACGTGAGGTGTGTGGCAACCCCTTCTTCCACGGGTAGCGGAAGAGTAGGGCTCAGCCCAGGACACGTCAACTGTTGCCCCAGTGCTGGTTGCCAACAGGAGTAGGCATTAAACCGTTCTCTCATACTGGCTGCGGCTTGTGGCTATAGGCTACGCCGCTGGCAACTCGAGGTCGAGTATGAGTCGTGGGGAGAGGCTCGTTTTACTGGCCAGTCGCCCGCTCAATGACCTGGTTATAGGGGATATATTCTGTACCCTGGAGTAACTTTTGGGCCTCGTCCGTGTCCTCTTCCTAACTTGGTTTAGAAGGGACTGGAAATGTTTGGCCCGCTTTTCTGACGAACCTAGGTTCGGTTAGTCCGCATGCTTATGCGGAACGGACCTTCCTCACACGGCCCTCGGGCTGCGTGGGTTGGTCCCAGGCAAATAACACATGAGTTGTGTTCGTCGTGACCCGACATTCTATTCCCGCAGACCCCGCACTCTTTCGAGGGACAGGGGTCCCTTCGTTGCTGGACTGCAGCGGTCATTGTTCACAACACGCGTGGAGCCTGTTTGTGGCAAGGTCTGTAAACAGGGGAGTCGTGTATGGGAGAAAAAACTTTCTAAGCTTTCATTGTCCCAGAGAAACAACACGATGTCGGTGTTAGCGTGTAGCTAACTGTAGCCTGCCCAGCTGGTAGTTTATGATGCTAGCTGGTGGCTTGCAGAGCTGAAAGAGAAACACTAGGAGCGTTTAACGCTAGTGTGTTTGCTCGGTTTTAGCTCGTGGCTACGAGGCCACTTTAGAGACGAAAACACAATGTGGCAGTGATGCTGTCATGTTTTTACTCAGTGATAGCACGTCGTGTGCAAAGCGTGTTGCTAGTGGGAGCTCTAAGCTTACCGATGGCAACGTGCTAAGCAAGCCGGTAGCATATTATGCTAGCTGGCGGCGTACAGGGCTGTCTCTGAAGGAATACAGTAGGAGCGTACTACGCTGGTGTTTGCCCGGTGTTTAGCTCGTGGCTAAAACCACCTCTGGGAGAAAACACGATGTGAAGCAGGTTATGCTGTCGTGTTTACTCTGTGTCAGCACGCAGTGTGTAACGTGTTGCTGGTAGGAGCTTGTTAAGCTTCACCGATGGCAACGCACTAAGCTAGCTGGTAGCGTATTAAGCTGGTCAGAGAAAAGACACATTTAAGAGTGTAAACGCTGGTGTGTTTGTTCAGTGTTTTAGCTCTTGGCTAAGAACCACCTCGGAGAAAAACCACAATGTAAAGCAGGGACACTGTCGTGTTTGCTATAGCTTGCCAAACGTGTTGTTAGTGGGAGTTTATTAAGCTCACTGGTGACAACATGCTAAAAACTAGCTGGTATCTTATGGCGCCAGCTGGTGGCGTGCAGAGCTGACCCGGAGAAAGCACACTAAGAGCGGACGACGCTGGTGTGTTTACTCGGTGTCAGCTTGTGGGTGAGAATTCACCCTGGAGAAAAACACGATGTTAAGATGTCGTGTTTACCCTGTGTTAGCATGGTAGCCTGCAAGAAGTGTCGCTAGTGGGAGCTTGTTAAGCTCTCGGTGACGACATGCTACGCTAGCCGGTAGTATTATGATACTACCCGGTGGCGTCCCGCACTCTTTTCTGCGGGACCGGGGCTCTTGGACCCGGTCCTGCTCCTCGGAGTTGTGGAGGCCACGTTCACGTTAAGCGTTTTAAGCTTTAGGGAACAGAACAGGGAGGAGGGAAAAAACGAAAACACAGGGGTTGAGCGGACTATGCTCACATGTTTGTTTTTCCCTAGCTAGCTCGTGGCTAACTGTGGCTAGCAGTCTGTGGGGCTGAGGAGAGCTCAGGGCTCTCCCTCTGGCAACCTGCTGCTAGGCTTGAAAGAAACAAACACTGGGGCCGAGTATATTATACTGGCGTGTTGTTCTTTACAGCTAGCTCAGGGCTAGCTGTGGCTAGTAATCAGGGTGAGACTAGGGAGAGTGTATTAAACTCGTCCTTCGAATCACGATTACTATGTAATTCTTTTTAGCTTATTAAGCTTGGCTATGGAACGTATTAAGTTCCTAGCAGGTTTTGTAAAGAAAAGTCAACACCTACCATCAGTAGCGTCTCGCGGTCCGGGATATTATCCTGTCCTGTTGAGACTTTCGCCGTACTGACTTCATAAGGTGGACTGAGAAGGTGCTTCCTCGATCGCGAACGAGAAGAGAAACTGAATTAGGGAAAATGACCCTCCACTGACTGATATAGGATGAGGGCGGGACCTCCAGTCAGAGGAAGGTCAGTCCAGCCAATAGAATTGTCTGGAAGTTTATGAAGGTGTACTTCTGTGTGATCACGCCGGAGGGCGCTCTCCCATAGCGAGACATCGAGTGAAATATTTGAAATAAAACACCTGGGTCATATTCAGTTTTTCAGAAAAAAAAAGGATTTAGAAGGCGTTCTTAGAATCGGCCTCAGGTATATAATAGCTTTACTATGCCAGGTGGTGGGAAGTAACGAGGTACATTTACTCAAGTACTGTACTTTAACTCATTCACTGCCAGGAATTAATTAACCCTTTAAGACCTGAGGCGATTCTTAAAAATGTTTCCTAAATCCTAACAGTTTTTTGAAAAAAAAAAAAAAAAATGTTTTCAAGATTTTTCAAAAATAGCAGATCTACAAGCTCATAGCGCGGCACTCGGTGCCGCGCTATGAGCTTGTATATCTGCTATTTTTGAATAGCCAAAGAAATCTAAAGTGACACAGATGCGTTCCAGGTCTTAATGGGTTAATTCATTAATCTGTCTACCGTCCCCATGCCAGCGAAAACGGGGATTTTACTGTACCTTTGAAAAATCGTGGAATATTCTCCGTGACCTCCTTCCTGACAGAGAACGACTCATTACACGCACAGGGGTCCGGTAGAATCAGGGGGAAAAAATCGACCGGCCGCGATCCTCTATTCCAGAGCTATGGCCGTTTGAATGTGGCTTGTTTTTTTTTAAAACAGCAGAAAAACAGAAAGCCGAGAAAAATGTACTTTAACATGAAAGGAGGCTAAGTTTTTTTTTTTGTTGTGGTCACGTGATTTCTGGGTGTACTCTTCTTCAGTGGTGCTTGGATCATTCACAGAATGAAGAAGTGGCCTGCTCACTTCACCTCATGCATTGAAGGAGGCATGGGCTCAGTTCAGGGCTCTCCCCAGGCTGGCAGAGGGAGAGTAGCGCCCAGGATTACAGTTTAGGCAATTGGCACTGGGTGATAAAATGGGTTACAAAAATCGTGGGATCATTTTTTTTTTTTTAAGAAATAAAATGGAACCCTGTATGCGCCTCTCACCTTTCCTCGTCCCCTCTGCTCTCCCAGGTGGTGTCCCTCTCCGATTACGACAACGTGGCGGAGGTGACCAAGCAGGGCAGCAAGAAGACCCCGTCCCCGGGCTACCCGCTGGTGTGCGTCACGCCCTGCGACCCACACTACCCCAAGTACCCCGTGATGCGGGAGCGCTGCGAGGAGGCGGGCATCAACCAGACCCAGGTGCACTTCAAGTGGGAGGTGGCGGCGCCCACCGACACCAGCGGCGCCCGTTCCCCCTTCGAGACGGTCACGGACACCACGCCGTACACCAGCGTCAACCATTTGGTGAGTTTTGAGTTTGAGTTGCGGAGGGAAGGGGACAAAACCACGTCGACGACTTTCACTACCGAAGGTTTTGGCAGAACAATAGGCTCTATTCACTGCAGCCATATTATGAAGACATTCACAGGTGTTACCAATGATACTAATGAAGGCTCTGTTCCATTCTGGTCAAACAGAGTCAGGGTGCTGATATTGTGCATGTTGGCTCACTGGAAACCTTCCAAATGGCCCCTTACAGGTGTGTAACTCTGAGAGTGTACAAATGGAACCAAATGGACCCGTAAGGGTCCATTTGGTTCCATTTGTACACTCTCAGAGTTATGGGGGTCGTGGAAACCACTGTGCTACATTAAATGGAACAGAGCCTTCATTAGTATCATTGGTAACACCTGGGAAGGAAGTGATAATATGGCTGCTGTGAATAGAGCCTATTACAGGCCTGTGATTTGTCACAGACGGCCATATCCAGTAGGCGCCAAGGTTATTATAGTTTTGGATTTTTCATTTTGGTTTAGTTTTGGTCCATTTTGAATATTTATTTTTCAAATTCAGTTAGTTTTAATTTGTTTTTTTTTAGAGAGGATTTGCTAGTGTTTCTTTTTGAAAATGCTAATAGTTTTAGTTAGTTTTTCATGTTAGTTTTTTTTTTATATACTTTGGGTTATTTGTCAGGTGTAGGATTGAAAAGATAAGTATTGTGTAATAAAAACGTAACAAAAGATAACATTTACTTATACATTTGGTTCAGCTCGTTTTAGTTAGTTTTGTAAACTCACAATACAGCCTCAGTTAGTTATCGTTATTATTTTATTCTAGTTTTTTAGTTCAGTTAACGAAAATATTTTTTCAATTTTAGTTTTCATTATTGTTAGTTTTCGTTAACTATAATAACCTTAGTAGGCGCCCCCGTGGCCCCTGGTAATAAGGGGCCCTGGGCACTGGCCTGGTCCAGAACCTGTCCATGCCTACTGTACAGTAAGTTAAAGACCCATTCCACACGTCCCATGGTGTGGTTTAAATCAGAAAACATGTCTGTTCACTAAATGCACGTGTAGCCCAGTGGTTAGTTCATGCCCTAATCCCTATTCTAATACATTTAGTTTAAGTCATTCTAAAACAGTTGACTAAGTTAAAAATGTATGCCTTTAATACATAGTTGTCCGTCATAAAGAGATCTCTAAATAAATAGGTTTTGGTAAAAGACTTATGTTAAAAGTGCATGTCATGGTGTGTTAAAAGGTTGAATTCATTGGAGAGACAGTGGAAAAAACCCAATAACGAGTAGTCATGTAAAACAGGTGTGCCAGTGCTGCTGGGTTTACTGAGCAAGGAGTAAACTAGTTGTAGTTAACGAGGTAATTGATGTGTTTGTCTTTGATGTTTTTCATTCTGTGTGATGTATGCTCAAGGGGTGTGTGCTGATTGGGGACTTCTCAATTGTAAGAGTGGGGAGAGGGGATGATTGCTGAAGAGTATCACCTGTATGACCGGAGTGTTTTGGCCTGACACAGGTTGGACTATAGAAGAAGCCAAGTTGGAGCTGCTGCTGGTCTGAGGCACAGTGCCTAAGTATTTTCTGTTTTGTATGGCAATAGTGAGTTAAAAAAAGTCATAAGTGAGAGTTAAAAGTGTGTTTATGCTGAGGGAAAAAATCAGTTAGTCGCTCAACCCGAGGACACCAGGGCTGATTTTTAAGGACAGTTTGGAGAGGATTCCTAACGAGGATTCCTGCTGTTCGCTTCACCTCACAAACATTTTCACCTCACGAACTAGTCTCCAGAACTGAACAAGAACTGTGAGTTAAATGACTTTTGTGCGCTCGTGTGTCACCAAGGACAGAGGACCAAGGGCCACATCACCCATCGACCCATCGCTCCACCATCACCACAATCAGGCCTGCAACGTTTTTGTTGTGTGTATGTGTGCGTGCACGTGTGTGGGCCCACTGTGTGTTTAAGTGTATTAAGGTATTCTGTATTAGCTATTTAGGAATAGTGATAGCCTATGTTTTTGGTTGAAGCAAGGTAATAGGGATTTTGCATTTTGCCAAGAAAGTTAAAGGACATTTTGAGAGTTGGGTTTTGATATTTGGATTTAACCGGTCAAGTGTGATTTTGACTTTGAAGTGTAACGGTAATTAAGAAACTACATTAGGTAGAGTTCATTTGATTTAATCAGGTTTAAAAGGCCTAAGGCCTACTGGTCTATTCTAAACAAAGGTTTACCTGCTGTACCATTGTATTTGTTGTATGTCTATTTCATGTTTTTATTTCATGTTCACTTTAAAAAAGGGTAAAACACATTGTGTTAAACTAACCACCCTAGTAAATTTGATTTACATTTAAAGTGTTGTCTGAGAGAATTATTTGAAATAGGTCTACTTTCCAGTTCATCAGCCTTGTGGTTTATAATATAAATACAGGGTTAAAAAGTAAAAGGTAACGAACTCAAGCGCCCCGTTTATTCCTTTGAACACGGTACCGGGGTGCTACATAAAATGGAGGCACTGCTGAGATGATTTTCCTTTCTACTAAAAACAATATTTTGTTTAGGTTAAGAAGAAAACAAAACTAGTAAACAGAGAGTTTAACTAGGCAATAAATTAGACTTAAAAGCTTATCTCTAAAAACCCTGAGCTTATTAGTTCTAAAGTAGCAATTTTCAAAACCCCCTAACAAAACCCCCTAACACTTTAACATAATGGCTACGTTCCTCAACTGGTGCAAGGGAGAAGGGTTAAACCCTGAATATGCTCTGTTAGTACATGACGTCCCAGAAGACACTGAAACGGACCTCATAACTACTACACTGGAAACTGTCAAAGCACTAGGGCGTGTGAAAGTACGGGGACGGACTTACAACCCCGAAACACAATGTCTGACAGTTTTATGCGAATGCCGTGAAAAGGTGAATCCTAAAGACCTACCCCCGAAGGTGGAGGCGGAGGGAAGAACAGAGCCTTGGAGGCTTGCAGCTGGAGATGAAGAAGGGACAAATGTTGACCCCACACTCCATGCCAGTTCCCCAGAGGCCATAATTAGAGCCGTTGGGGACTTGATGGCAAAAACTGCTAAATCTTCAGGTGAAAATGTCTTCAGAAGACTGCGAACATTCTCTGGAGTTGTTCCAACCCCGGCCGGAGAGGAACACTTAGATAACTGGATAGAGCAAGCCCGTCTCATGGTCGAGGAAAGTGATCGGCCGGACAAAGAGAAGAAAATGAGAATTGCTGAAAGTTTGAAAGGACCTGCTTTGGAGATAATCCAGGCAGTGAGGTTTACAAACCCTCATGCTACTTCCCACGAATACCTCGAAGCCATAGAAAATACTTTCGGGACATCTGAGTCAGGAGAGGAGTTGTATTTCACTTTTAGGATGCTAAGCCAGCACCCTGGAGAAAAAATGTCAGACTTCCTAAGAAGAATGGAAAGAGCCCTAAATAAAGTTGTGCAGAAAGGAGGCATGCCATTTGCCTCAGTGGGCAAAGCTCGCCTGGAACAGCTCATTAAAGGTGCTACAGAGTCTGACATAATGATGCTTAATCTCCGACTAAGAGAACGGAAGGATCAACCACCTACTTTTCTAGAGCTGCTGAATGAAATTCGAGCGGAAGAAGAATATGAGTCTGCAAGACGCAAGTTGAATGCCACAGTAAAGCATGTTGGTATCAAAAGTGACCAGCCTTCACAAGACTTGAGAGCTGAAATACGAGATTTGAAGTCACGTGTTGCCGAGCTGACCGGTACACAGCCAGTTCAAGCCACAAGTGTTCCAGAAGCAGCGTCTGGGACGGATGACGTTGAAGACACAGACAGCAAGGACGTAAAAGCCTTGAAAAAGGAAATGAGGAAGTTACAGAAACAAATGAAAGTAATGTCTGTGAAACCCACTCAAGCTTCCACAGGACAAACACCTAACAAAGAGCCTCCCTCTCACTCTACACAGGGAGCGCGTCCATCCACATCTAAATCGCCGGCTGGTTATTTCTGCTACAGATGTGGAGAAGATGGGCACATCGCCACAAGATGCACAGCTCCTGAGAACCCTCAGAAGGTTATTCAAAAACTGATTCGTGCTCAGCGTGGCGCTAAACGTCCACCGAGAGAACCAGACGCCAGTTCTGAGGAGAATGATCAAAATGCTTTTGCAAATAAAAGTGCTGTGAAAATCATGCAAGCCCATTGCATTCCTGAAGGACTGATAGGACCACCCTCCACTACCTCAGTGAAGGTTAATGGGACCGTTTGTGATGCCCTTCTAGATAGTGGGTCACAAGTAACTATCATATTTGACAGCTGGTATTCCAAATACCTGAAGCACGTACCTCTTCATCCTGTTGGTGGGTTGGCCATTTGGGGTCTCAGTGATTCCGCAGAAAGCTACCCATACAAAGGTTACATAGAAGTTGAGGTGGAGTTCCCTGGAGACCGCCAGGCCATAAACCTCCTTGCTCTTGTGTGCCCGGATCCTCGCTGCTCTGACCAAACTCCCATCCTTGTCGGCACTAATGCAAGAAAGGTCAGGCAATTAGCTGGTTTTGGAAAATCACCAGTCACTGCTCTAGATCACTCTCTACATGTGTGTGCTGTTGACTCAAAAGTGAAGCCACCATTGAGACCCACAGCAGAGCAGAACTTGGATGGTGTCGTGGCGGAAGTCAAGTGGATGGGTCCTGGACTTCTCATTATCCCTCCCACCAGTGAGCAAATCGCCCGCTGCAAAGTGGAAGAGATAAAGCCACTGGGGAACAATATCCTCCTGACTGAAGAGCCTGCTGATCTAGAGCTCCCCGCAGGTGTATTCATACAACCTACAGTATTGTTCTCCTCTACCCTGAACAAGAATAACTTTTCAGTGCTGCTAAGCAATGAGTCATTGAAAGAGACCTCCATTCCACCTGGCACCGTGATAGCTCATCTGTATGTCACTGATACGGTTACTGTGACTCAGAAAAATGGCTCAGAGACTCACCCAAACATTGACCCAAATTTGTTTGATTTTGGGGACTCCCCAATTCCTAACGGATGGAAAGACAGACTCTCCCAGAAATTGTCTGAGAGAGCCAATGTCTTCTCACTGGACGAATGGGATGTGGGCCTCGCCAAGGGAGTAGAACACCATATTAGACTCACTAATACCAAGCCCTTCCGTGAGAGATCCCGTCGCATCGCACCTGCAGATGTGGATGACCTTCGGCGCCATCTCCAGGGATTGTTGGCTGCCGGGATCATAAAAGAGTCTCGAAGTCCCTATGCCTCTCCTATAGTTATAGCCAGGAAGAAGAATGGGAGTGTGCGGATGTGCATTGATTACCGGACACTGAACAACAGAACCATACCGGATCAGTATGCTGTGCCACGCATAGATGACGCCTTGGATTGCCTGACTGGTAGCCGATGGTTCTCTGTCCTCGATCTACGCAGTGGATATTATCAGATCCCCATGGCCGAAGAGGATAAAGAAAAAACAGCCTTTATCTGTCCTTTAGGATTCTTCCAATTCGAAAGAATGCCACAAGGAATCACAGGAGCCCCTGCGACGTTCCAACGACTTATGGAAAAGGCCGTTGGCGACATGCACCTCCTAGAAGTGATAGTGTACCTTGACGATTTGATCGTGTTTGGAAAGACCTTAGAGGAACACGAGGACCGTCTTCTTAAGGTCCTTGACCGACTTGAAGAATGTGGTTTGAAGCTGTCTATCGACAAGTGCCAATTCTGCAGGCCACAAGTGAAGTATGTGGGACACATCGTCTCAGAGCATGGCATTGCCACAGACCCAACCAAGGTGGAAGCAGTAGCTAGCTGGAAGCGACCCACAGATCTAAAGTCCCTACGTTCGTTCCTAGGTTTCTGCGGGTACTACCGCCGTTTTATCGCAAGTTACTCTTCCATCGTGAGACCTCTTACAGAGCTCACCAAGGGGTATCCTCCAGCTCAGAGAAGTAAAAAGACTAACAAGTCTAAAGAGAAGTCATACTACAAGGAATCAGAGCCCTTCGGAGTACGTTGGGATCAGTCATGCACTGATGCTTTCCAGAAGATCATCTACTGTCTCACGAATGCACCAGTGCTGGCCTTTGCCGACCCCACCAAACCGTACGTTCTCCATGTGGACGCCAGCCTCAATGGGCTAGGCGCAGTCCTTAACCAACAATATCCTGAGGGTCTGAGACCTGTTGCCTTTGCCAGTCGGAAGCTCAGCACTTCAGAACAGCACTACCCAGTTCATCAGTTAGAATTCCTGGCAATGAAATGGGCAGTTGTTGATAAGTTCCACGACTACTTGTATGGAGCTCAGTTTACAGTGAGAACTGACAACAACCCTCTTACATATGTATTGACAACAGCCAAGTTAAACGCGACTGGTCATCGATGGTTAGCAGCCCTTGCTACCTACAACTTTAACATCCAGTATCGGCCAGGTCGGGATAACATTGATGCTGACTCGTTGTCAAGGAAGGATGAAAGAGGAGAGTGGATTGAGATTCCCCCAGATGGCATACAGGCATTATGCAAACCCATTCATTGTCAAGAGTTGTCTGGTGTTTCCCCCTACTGTGCAGAACAACTGGGAGTTGATCCAGACGCCATCCCTGAATGCTACGCTTGCCCAACACTCCTGCAGATTGGTGGTCTCGAGCAACTCAGTAGGCGAGATCTAATCAAAGCCCAAGACCGAGACTCGCTCATCTCGCCTGTGAAACAAGCTGTCAGAGATGGACAGATGTCGAGAGCAGTCAAGGGCGGGGGCCTAGAAGTAACCTTGCTGAGGAGAGAAGGCCCAAAGCTGCAGGTTAGGGAAGACCTACTCCATAGAGTGATACAGAATCCATCTGGACAAGAAATGCAACAGCTTGTACTACCAAAGGAGTACATACCAGCGGTACTAGCATCCTTGCATGATGAGTCTGGACATCTAGGAGTTGAGAAAACCACAGAGCTGGTTAGACAAAGGTTCTACTGGCCTAAGATGGCTAATGAAATTGACCAGTACATCAAGAATTGCGGCCGCTGCATAGCACGCAAGACTATTCCCCAGCGAGCTGCGCCCTTGCAGCAGATCACCAGCAAGGGACCGCTTGACCTGGTATGCATTGACTTTCTGTCTCTTGAGCCAGATTCCCAGGGAATGTCAAGCATATTAGTAGTGACTGATCATTTCACGCGTTATGCGCAAGCATTTCCCTCGAAAGACCAGAAGGCCACAACGGTAGCCAAAATTCTCTGTGAGAAATACTTCATCCACTATGGCCTTCCGGCCAGGATACATTCTGATCAGGGGCGTGATTTTGAGAGCCAACTAATCAAAGAGCTACTGAGAATGTTGGGGATCAGGAAATCACGTACGACTCCTTACCACCCCCAGGGAGACCCTCAACCGGAGAGGTTCAACCGGACCCTCCTCTCCATGCTGGGGACTTTGGATCCAAAACGGAAACAGAAATGGAGTCAGCACATAAGCCAATTAGTGCATGCATATAACAGCACCAGGAATGAGGCCACGGGATACTCACCCTATGCTTTAATGTTTGGAAGAGAAGCACGGTTGCCTGTTGACCTCTGTTTTGGCGTTTCTCCTGATGGGGATGCAGAAGTTCCATACCACCAGTATGTAGCTAAGCTAAGGTCTGACCTACGCAACGCATACCAGTTAGCATCAGACGCTGCAACCAAGAACCATCAGAAGAACAAAAGAGCACATGATAAACGAGTACGAGATCAAGTGTTGGAAGAAGGAGATCGAGTTTTGCTCCGAAACTTTGGATTAACCGGCAAACACAAGTTGCAGGATAAATGGAGACCTGTGCCGTACGTGGTTGTCAGTAAGATGCCAAATCTGCCAGTTTATACCATAAAGCCGGAAAGAGGAACTGGAAAGGTGAAAACCGTGCACCGAAATCACCTGCTGCCAATTGGATACTTGGTTCGACTCCCAGTCGACACCGATGAACCAGAGCCTGCTCAAAAGTCTGTGACAAGGTCACATGGCAAACAGCCAGTGACCCAGACAGAACACAGTGATGAGAGATCTGAGTTACAAGATATGACATCATCAGACTCAGAGGATGAGGACATGGACATGTCGCAACCACGAGTTATGGATGGAAACCATGAGACAGGGAATGAGTCTTTGACACTACCTGAACCCCCTGTTCAGGAGGTCCGTCCTGTAATTGATGAGTCTCAAGCTACACTTCCTCTGGATGAGGATATGGGAGATGCCAGGGCAATACAACCTGTAGGCCCTGATGTGGAACCTATAGCTGGTTCAGTTCCCTTAGACCCTGTGGAGGACACAAGTCTAGAAGGGGGAGAAGGAATTGATAACCCTCAGTTACCTGTTGTGACTGAAGAGTCCTCACAGAGACTCCCACGGAGGGAGAGAAGACCAGTTGATCGTTTCAGTTATACTGAGCTGGGACAACCTTCCACTCAATCCTGGTCCATACTGAGTAAAGGAGCGCTCGTACAGTGCAGTACCTATTTGGATCCAGACAGACTTTGTCACACTGTGTGGTGTCACCCCATGGCAAGATGTCCTGATTGTACAACGAAGAGGAAGAAGCTGCAAATGGGCTAGTGCCATGTCATTTGATGAGGACATCAAAATCTAAGAAGGGGGAGGGTGTAGCCCAGTGGTTAGTTCATGCCCTAATCCCTATTCTAATACATTTAGTTTAAGTCATTCTAAAACAGTTGACTAAGTTAAAAATGTATGCCTTTAATACATAGTTGTCCGTCATAAAGAGATCTCTAAATAAATAGGTTTTGGTAAAAGACTTATGTTAAAAGTGCATGTCATGGTGTGTTAAAAGGTTGAATTCATTGGAGAGACAGTGGAAAAAACCCAATAACGAGTAGTCATGTAAAACAGGTGTGCCAGTGCTGCTGGGTTTACTGAGCAAGGAGTAAACTAGTTGTAGTTAACGAGGTAATTGATGTGTTTGTCTTTGATGTTTTTCATTCTGTGTGATGTATGCTCAAGGGGTGTGTGCTGATTGGGGACTTCTCAATTGTAAGAGTGGGGAGAGGGGATGATTGCTGAAGAGTATCACCTGTATGACCGGAGTGTTTTGGCCTGACACAGGTTGGACTATAGAAGAAGCCAAGTTGGAGCTGCTGCTGGTCTGAGGCACAGTGCCTAAGTATTTTCTGTTTTGTATGGCAATAGTGAGTTAAAAAAAGTCATAAGTGAGAGTTAAAAGTGTGTTTATGCTGAGGGAAAAAATCAGTTAGTCGCTCAACCCGAGGACACCAGGGCTGATTTTTAAGGACAGTTTGGAGAGGATTCCTAACGAGGATTCCTGCTGTTCGCTTCACCTCACAAACATTTTCACCTCACGAACTAGTCTCCAGAACTGAACAAGAACTGTGAGTTAAATGACTTTTGTGCGCTCGTGTGTCACCAAGGACAGAGGACCAAGGGCCACATCACCCATCGACCCATCGCTCCACCATCACCACAATCAGGCCTGCAACGTTTTTGTTGTGTGTATGTGTGCGTGCACGTGTGTGGGCCCACTGTGTGTTTAAGTGTATTAAGGTATTCTGTATTAGCTATTTAGGAATAGTGATAGCCTATGTTTTTGGTTGAAGCAAGGTAATAGGGATTTTGCATTTTGCCAAGAAAGTTAAAGGACATTTTGAGAGTTGGGTTTTGATATTTGGATTTAACCGGTCAAGTGTGATTTTGACTTTGAAGTGTAACGGTAATTAAGAAACTACATTAGGTAGAGTTCATTTGATTTAATCAGGTTTAAAAGGCCTAAGGCCTACTGGTCTATTCTAAACAAAGGTTTACCTGCTGTACCATTGTATTTGTTGTATGTCTATTTCATGTTTTTATTTCATGTTCACTTTAAAAAAGGGTAAAACACATTGTGTTAAACTAACCACCCTAGTAAATTTGATTTACATTTAAAGTGTTGTCTGAGAGAATTATTTGAAATAGGTCTACTTTCCAGTTCATCAGCCTTGTGGTTTATAATATAAATACAGGGTTAAAAAGTAAAAGGTAACGAACTCAAGCGCCCCGTTTATTCCTTTGAACACGGTACCGGGGTGCTACACACGTCAGGTATATTTTTCTCTCGCAAAAAAAGCTTCCCTAAACGAGCTTTATACATTTTTCTTTTCTGTATCTTTTTAGTGTTCCATATCATATGAATTATGCATTATGTTTGATCCTCCAGAACAATGGGTAATCCAAGAGTATTCACACCAAACGTACCGCGACGAAAACAACAAGCCGTCAACCATGGATTAAAGTTGAAACTTATTTCAGTCATTTGGATTCCATAGAAGTCAGCATTTCTTCAATGGAATCATGTCATGCACCGACAATAGCCGATCTGCAAGCTCATTTTGCTTTAATCCATGAGTCACACTTCCTTGTTGACGTGACGCACAGGGTTGCCAGATCTGCTTATTATAATTTCCCAGCAAGATTTTATTTGAAAATAGCCGATCTACAAGCTCACAACGCGTCGCATCGCTGAAAAGTGTGAGGAGACAGGTATAAAAAGAACAGAGGAGGGCAGGATACACTAATCACTGAGTGCAAGCACCCGGGGACAACACCCCAATTTGAGAGTCTATGACTCACAAATTAACTCACAGACCTATGACAATTACATAGAGTAGCCATTATTCTTTAGTGGCCATCAGGAAAGAGGGAAACATTTTTAGTAAATATTGTCTATACCCTATACAAAATACCAGTCTACCACAATGTATAAACAAAGCTCCCTGAACCATAAACAGAGAGACCACACAGTCAGATATATATGAACATTAAACATAAAAATTGGAAATACTCTAGTAAAGTAAAAAATACCTCAAAATTGTACTTAAGTAGAGTACTTGAGTAAATGTACTTAGTTACTTTACACCACTGGTGGTGTTGCACCTCGTTTTGAATCGCAGGCACTGCGTCAAACCAGTTTTCAGTGAGTGAAGTAGGGTATAGTTTAAAAATCACATTAACCGCACACAAAAAAACGTGACTTTTGAGGCTGTCCCTCTCTGTTGTCCCTGCCTCCAGGTCCTAGACAGCATCTACTTCAGCCGGCGCTTCCACGTTCGCTGCGTGGCTCAGGCCCGGGACAAGTCGGGCCACCTGGGGACCCCCCTGAGGAGCAATATCGTCACAATCGGCACCGAGGGCTCCATCTGTCACACCCCCGTCACCACGGGGACCGCCCGGGGCTTCCAGGCGCAGTCCTTCATCGCCACGCTCAAATACCTGGACGTCAAACACAAGGAACACCCCAACCGGTGAGAAGAAGAGTTCTCAATGTGCGGGCCCGAGGAGACCCCTTTAGGGGGAAAAAGTCTGAGAACTAACTGTGCTACACTAAATGGAACAGAGCCTTCATTAGTATCATTGGTAACACCTGTGAAGGAAGTGATAATATGACTGCTGTGCATAGAGCCTATAAACGATAGTCAGGAACTAAATAGACCCTTACAGGTCTGTAACTGAGAGAGTGTACAGATTGGATCGCAGTAGTAATCATTGCTATAGAGCAGGGGTCTTCAACAGGGGGTCCATCAAAATTTTGTGTGATATGATTTCTTTTTTTATGCTAACCACTTGAACCCTAGCATCCCTATTCTGAGGAGAACTTTAGCCAAAAATAGCAGATCTACAAGCTACACAAGGTTTAATCTGAAACACAATTTTATACAATATAGAGGGGGTCCCTGCTTCATCTCTCTCTCAGCTAGGGGGGCGTTGGCCTGCAAAACTATACTATAGAGTGTCTCTCCAGCCCTTTAGGAAATAGAAACTACATTTTCAGGTCGGGATACCAGTTTAACCCACTCAGGAGAGACAACTCATACAGGATAAACAAGCAAAATTGGAAGTGATGAAACACAACAATGAGCAGACAGACTTGGAACTGGAACACTGTAAAACTGAAACAAATAATGATCTTGGGGATGATAAATGACAGGTAGACCCCTAGCTGTTACTGAACAAACACTCTATGGCAGTCATTCCTATCAGAATACAGAGCTTTAACTTTTTAACACAAAATCGTAACCAATTTGTACATTCAGCCAGCCTACATGGAAGTGACTGTTGCTGACGGAGTCCTCCCACTGTGTGTGTGTGTGTGTGTGTGTGTGTGTGTGTGTGTAGGATCCACATTTCGGTGCAGATCCCCCACCAGGACGGGATGCTGCCCTTGGTGTCGACCCTGCCGCTCCACAACCTCCACTTCCTGCTGTCTGAGTCCATCTACCGACAGCAGCATGTCTGCTCCAACCTGGTCACACTCACTGACCTGCAGGGCATCTCAGGTAGGCACACACACGCACACGCACACGCACACGCACACGCACACGCACACACACAGAGAACTAACTGTGCTACACTAAATGGAACAGAGCCTTCATTAGTATCATTGCTAACACCTGTGAAGGAAGTGATAATATGACTGCTGTGCATAGAGCCTATACAGTAAACGATAGTCAGGAACCAAATAGACGCACGCACGCACACGCACGCACGCGCACGCGCACGCACACATCTACCGACAGCAGCATGTCTGCTCCAAGCTAGTCACACTCGGAGCCTTTCAGGTCAGTCACACACACATGCACGCATGCACGCATGCACGCACGCGTATAATAAGGAGAGAAAGAGGGAGACAATATGATTTTTTTTTTTATGCTAACCACTTGAACCCTGGCATCCCTATTCTGAGGAGAACTATAGCCAAAAATAGCAGATCTACAAGCTCACTGCGAGGCGTTGTGAGCTTATAGATCTGCTATTTTTGGCAAAGAGGTATGGTGTAGAGGGAAACAAGAGAAGACCAAGTAAAAAAAAAAGTTTAAACTGAAACACAATTTTATACAATATAGAGGGGGTCCCTGTTTCATCTCTCTCTCAGCTAGGGGGTCCTTGGCCTGAAAAAACTATACTATAGAGTGACTCTCTAGCCCTTTAGTAAGTAGAAAACACACACGCACACACATGCACGCACACATATAATAAGGAGAGAAAGAAGGGAGACAGCTGGAGAGAGAGTTCATGTAACATACATGAACTGTCATACATACAGGAACATGGTTAAAATAATAATGAATGACGTAGTGATTATGAAACAGTGACTTAAGATTCCATCCGACAGCCCTAGTGTATCCGGATTAAAGGGATATTCCACCGCACCTCCAGCCGAGATCAGGCTGATCCGGGGCGTCTCAGGAGCGTATAACACATATACAGTAACTGAATAAAGAAGGCGCTGGAGCAACTCCATGATTCATTTTAGCAGGGAATGTAACCTGACATTGAAATGTTGTCGTTTCTTGTCTGCTTTGCATCCTGCTATTAAAATGAACAAGCGTGTGTGTGTGTGTGTGTGTGTGTGTGTGTGTGTGTGTGTGTGTGTGCGTGCGCATGGGTTTTTGATATCCTCATATTTCCCTGCCCCCCAGGGGGCCCCGAAATGTGTTCACATAGCGTCACAATCATTTTAACCACTTAGCTTTGGCTATTCAAAAATAGCAGATACAATACAAAAAATATTAGAAAATAGCAGCTCATAGCGCGGCACTTGTAGATCTGCTATTTTTTTGCCAAATCTTTCAATATAATACAGTATATTTTATAAAGCATGCATTTTTAACTCAAAACATTTTCAGATGGGGGTCCACGGCCAAATGTATATCAATTCAGGGGTCCTTGGTATGAAAAAGGTTGAAAACCACTGCTAAAGGTCTACCTTATCTGTTGTGTGTTTCTCCGAACAGATTCGGGTTTCCTGGACGACGTGTCGTACGACAGCATCTCGCTGGGCCCCGGGTTCGACCGGCCGTACCAGTTCAACCCCAAGGTGCGCGAGGCCAAGAGCATCCAGCTCTACAAGCACCTCAACCTGAAGAACTGCATCTGGACGTTCGACGCTTACTACGACATGACGGAGCTCATCGACGTCTGCGGGGGCTCCGTCACGGCCGACTTCCAGGTATACTCTTAACACATTATTTTATTCTTGGCTATTCAAAAATAGCAGATATACAAGCTCATAGCGCGGCACCGAGTGCCGCGCTGTGAGCTTGTATATCTGCTATTTTTGAAAAATCGTGAAAATATATGCAAATCTTTGAATATATAAATTTTTTAAAGAGAACATTTGTAAATCAAATCTTTACTTCTGGGGGGTCCCTGGAACAAGATGGGGGTCCGCGGCTAAATACGTATCATAGTGGGGGTCCTTCACATGAAAACGTTTGAGCACCACTGATATAGTAACATAGGTTTTTCAGAAAAACTGTTAGGATTTAGAAGACATTTTGTAGAATCGGCCTCAGGTCTTAATTGTGTTAATGACTCTGATGTCATTCAGGTGCGAGACTCGGCCCAGTCCTTCCTGACGGTGCAGGTTCCTCTGTACGTGTCCTACATCTACGTGACGGCCCCGCGAGGCTGGGCGTCCCTGGAGCACCACACCGAGATGGAGTTCTCCTTCTTCTACGACACGGTGCTCTGGAGGACAGGTGTGTATGTTCACCATCGCCGCTGCTGAGCTCGGGACATGACTCGAAGACCAAATGAAATGCCTTTTTTTTGCGCGAGCATAATATCGTGACCAGCGGTCGACAAAGTGGTCAACCCCGGTCTTGAGTCAAAGTATTGATACACCTGGTGAAATATTACAGTCGAATTATTACTTGAGTTTAGGTATTAGAGTACAAATTACAAGTTATGTTTTCTTTTAACACTGGCATGACTGAGGTTTCATTATCCAACACACAGCCTGCAAAACGGTCATTTTGAACAAGAAATCAAGCTCTCCTATTCGTTACTGTCTCACCTCTGTGCTCCAGACTAGCTGACACCTTCTCACCCACACAGTGGGGGGTTCCATTGTCTTCTAAATAGCCATTAACATCTCAATTGCACTCTGCGCAGTCAGTGAGCCCACATAATGTTGTTGTTGTAGGCAGACACAAACATTATAAAATTAGGCTAACTTGTAATGGTAACTGCAGATTCTGTATGTAAAATCTTTATTTAAAAAAAAGCGTATAAAACAGCGCGATCTGTAGCGTCACACATTAAACTCTTCAGTGAAACATGGAGCCTATATGAACCACTGAAGCCACTGTCTAATTACGTGACTCCAGGGTTAGGGTTAGGGTTAGATTACGTGATATCCATTGTGCAAAACACATGGATATCTCTTGACAAACCAATATTATATTATATAATATTCACATTATTGTCTGAGCGTAAAGCTCTCATTCTATCAGCTGTTCACGCTGATGAGAAAGCGTCTCCTCTCCTGTCCCTCTCATCTCCTTGTCAGCGTAACAAGTGAACACATCGCTATACAGTATGTTCCACAAATGTGCTCATTCCTGCGCTAAATATCTGATCTAAAAACATAAAACAATCGCTGCCTGACGAGCCATCTGCTTGTAGATCACATCTGTTGGCACAGCATTTTAAAACAGCGCGATCCAGTGGCAAACACTCTGTACACTGCAGTGAAAGGGTTGCCAAATTTTGCGAGAAAAATAAGCAGTCAGGTCTATGAAAATGTTACTGCATGCATTGTGCCCTAAGAAAACAGTGAGGCATGAAACCATTGCATTGTAAATGGGGTTTATATCCGAGGCAAATTTGCAACCCCAGTCCCTGGTTAGACCTTTCTACATAAATATTTACCTAATAAAAATTATCTACAAAAGGACATGCATGAAGCTCTAATCTAAACAAGTATGAAAAGATATTTATATCTGCAAAGTAACTAGTAGCCTAACTAAAGTTTTCAAATAATTGTAGTGGAGTAAAAGTGCAAGATTTGCCTCTGAGTTGTAGTGGAGTAGAAAAGTCTTACCATTATAATGTAATTATATATATCATTATAATAATAATAATAATAATAATAGAAAGACGCCCAAAGTCGCTTATAATAAGCAGACATGGCAACATAGAATAGTTGCGCAGCAGCGAGTCTGCTGTCTACGGGCCGCTCTGTGGGGGGTCTCGAGGTGTAAAGTGCTCTAGGGAGGGGGAGAGAGGGGGAGAGCGATCAATTTAGCCGAAATAAAACGGCTGGGATGGGATACATGGTATGTATTTCATATTTATAATGAGTTAAAAAAAAAAAAAAAAACGGAGATGGTTTGAAACATATATTTAGGAAAAGTCATGAAAGGGGAACTTTCTCAGAGCTTCCTGAGAGAAGTTAAGCCACTTTCAATTCTCAAAATCGGTCCCATTGATTGCTTAGTCACGGAAGTGTTAAAGAGGTGGTGCCATGGTTTTGCACTTTTTCTGTTTTTCATGTGTCTATGAGGTTGATAGATCTGCATTAAGCCCCCTGGTGGCGTTTTTATGGTGTTTTATGTCTTCTCTGACTATTTTGAGTTTCTACCTGGAGGCTGAAACCTTGAGGGTCAAACGTGCCAATAGAAAAACAGCCCTTTAGTGACATAGTAAAGTATACCCTCCCCCTCATTATCATAACACAATAGGTGTGGGCATGAGGAGGAGGAGGGACGAGGACAGGTGGGTGGTGCTAGGGTGGTGGAGGAGGTGCTAAGGTGAGAACCAGGTATACTTAATGAACTGGAGGCGTGTCCACATAAAAACATAATTTTAACAATTTCTGTATACTTTTTTGAAAAAAATCTTCCTCCTAGTGTAACCATAATACCTGATGATTATGTTTTAGGACGGGGGGAAATCGCTGAAAATCACGGCACCCCGTCTTTAAATATTGTCTTTTTAATAAGATTTTCCAGACATTATCAGAAAATATCAATTATAGTGAAAATAGCAGATCTACAAGCTCACAAAAGATCTGAGTCAAATGTACAATATCATATGTGTCTTTCAAATGCAGTGGAGTGAAAGTCATAAGCATTCAAAAATACAAATACTCATTGAAAGTATAGATATTACTTGATTACTTACGTAAATGTACTTTGTTACTGTCCACCACTCAGGCTATGGGATCTGAATGCAACTACACTGCCTTGTTGCAATGCCGAATCGTGTTTGTTTTACTGCATTGCCTATTCCTCACCTCAAGTGCCTTCAGATACATATTTCAGTGCACTGTTTAAAGTTTGAAAAGAGAACATTTATAATGCACCACCCAGCAGCCGTCTTGCTTTAGATTCAGAACAGAGTAGCACCGCCCTCTAGTGTCTCCATAATACATCAGCTCTGTGTGGAAGGGGGACATTGAGATATGGGATGATTTGCATGGTGATGTTTTGTTGAAATATTGGTCTGAACCTGCCGATGTAATCATGCATGACTTTTTTGTTTTACAGAAGGCAATTAGGATTGGATTTTAGGGACTTTTCATATACAAATACAAATACAAATCCTTTTTTGTTTGTTGCATCTATTGTTAATTATGTGTCGGTCATGACCAGCTTTATGCTCTGAAAGTGTTTTAACCCATTAAATAAAAAAAGTGTCATTTTAGTGTCATTTTAGATTATTTAGCATTGGCTTTTCAAAAATAGCAGATCTACAAGCACACATCTGCTATTTAAAAAAATAATAATATATATATATATATATGAAAGCTTTTATTTTTACACAAATTCCCTGGCACAAAACATTTTCAGATGGGGGGTCCGTGACCAAATATCATCTTGGGGGTCCTTGACACGAAAACGTTTGAGACCTACTCACTTCGAAGGCATTTGTGGAATCGACCTCAGGTCTTAATGGGTTTAAAGTCCAATTCTCCATTAAAATGTATGACTGTCACTTCATGTCACACCACGAGAGACAGTCCCAACATGTTGGTTATAGCGTGGATCTCCTGTTTGACCCCCTGACCTCTGACTTCCTGTGCGCAGGCATCCAGACAGACAGCGTGCTGTCAGCCAGGCTGCAGATCATCCGCATCTACATCAGGGAGGACGGGCGGCTGGTCATCGAGTTCAAGACCCACGCCAAATTCAGAGGTTGGTCATAATTATTTGTACCTTTGGACCATAATAGAGTAACTACAGAGCCATATCAATAGTCTTTTGTCGGCAGCGCAAAATAGCCAGTCTTTCACATCGTGAGAATGAAGCCGAACAAGCAGTCAGGAGTCCTTACAGATTCTACAGAGAAACAGCCTATCTGCCCAGGTTACTTTCAGGACACTCAGAAACCTCCATGTATGAATTTCACATGACTGTACTGGTGGGCCATGAATAATGCATTTTAGGAAGAAAGCCACAGGCCATATCAAATCTGCCCACAACCCGGGGCCCCCGAGGGGGGGCAGACGTATGGCCTGTGGCTAATGTCTGCTTTAGCTTGATATGAACACATTTATCTCATGTCTAAATGCAGAAGAGAACGTTACGATCCCGCGCAGATGCTCTAGTCTTAAAGGTTTCATGACGTTCAGTTTTACCACACGTTAAAAGTCTTTGCCATGGTCCTTCAAACGTGTATAGAAAGTTTTAACAAAAAAATCCACTCCATAGTTCCATTGCAGGTGTTTTTCTCTCACATTTCTAAAGCCTTTTCAACTGCAATGAAAAAATAAATATTTGCCTGTGGGTGTCGCTGTTGAGGGATTTTGCCTGTCAATCATTGCCTCTGCCCCGCCTCCCCCAAAGGAAAGGATAGGGGAGGGGAGGGGCAAGGAGGAGAGTGGGCGGGATTAATCGGCTGTGACCTCACTGCCGAAGGGCCAAGCTCAGATTACTTTTCAGCCTAATTATTCAGAAAACCCCAGACCACAGAATGTTCAATGTTCAGATTTTTTGGGTGTAATTGAGGTCATAAAACCCCCCAAAAAAAACATAAAAAATAAAAAAGTGAAAACGAATGTCATAGAACCTTTAAGCGTCTCAATGACAAATACCTCCATTAACCCCCCCCCTCCCATGCAGGTCAGTTTATCCCCGAACACCACACCCTGCCGGGCCACAAGTCCCACCTGATGGCCCCGGACCACCTGGGAGGCATCGAGTTTGACCTGCAGCTGCTGTGGAGCGCGCACACCTTCGACTCGCCCTACCAGCTGTGGAGAGCCACCAGCTCCTATAGCAGGTCAGTACTTTAGGTCACTAAAGTTTTTTAATCATTTTAGTGGCGTAAAAAGTACAATATTTGGCTCTGAGATGTAGTGGAGTAGAAGTAAAAGTACAGAAAATTGGAAATGCTCTAGTAAAGTAAAAGTATCTCAAACGTTTACTTAAGTACAGTACTTGATTAAATGTACTTCGTCACTTTCCACCACTGTAGGGCTAGCTTGAATGTATAGGCGGCCATAGCTGAATGGTTTAGAGAGCCCCAGCAAGACACTTTAACCCCTAACTGCTCCCCGAGCGCTGTATTAATGGCTGCTCACTGCTCCTTAATAGTTATAGGATGGCTAAATGCAGAGGGGCAAATCTCACCTATGTTTAAATATACCGTAGAGTGGCAAAAAAAAAACACCCCAAGGAGAGGGGACCAGATTAGTTATTGTATAGCATTTATCAGTTAACCCATTAAGACCCGGAACGCGTACTGTGATTTTGAGATTTTGTTGGGCTATTCAAAAATAGCAGATCTACAAGCTCATAGCGCGGCACCGAGTGCTGCGCTATGAGCTTGTAGTTCTGCTATTTTTTTTTAAATCGTGAACATTTGTGCAAATCTTTTGTATATTTATATTTTTAAAGCAAACATTTGTAACTCAAATCTTTGCTTCTGGGGATTTCACAAATGCCTTCTAAATCCTAACAGTTTTTTGGAAAAAAAACCTATGTTGTTCCAGGGACCCCCCCAGAAGCAAAGATTTGAGTTAAAAATGTGTATATATATGTATATATATTCAAAGATTTGCACATATTTTCACGATTGTTTTCCAAAAAAAATAGCAGATATACAAGCTAATAGCGCGGCACTCGGTGCCGCGCTATGAGCTTGTAGATCTGCTATTTCTTTTATCGAAAAAAATGACACACAGATGCGTTTCTCCGGTCTTAATGGGTTATAAGCCGGAAGGTGTTGGCAGGGTGTCGTTGTGTCCCTGTGGTGATTATTCTTGGTGGTTTGTTGTGTCTTAACAGGAAGGACTATTCTGGAGAGTACACGGTGTTCCTCATTCCCTGCACGGTTCAGCCCACACAGCCCTGGGTGGACCCCGGAGACAAACCGCTGTCCTGCACGGCACACGCCTCCGAGAAGTAAGTGTCCACCACACTTAGGGTTGGATTGAGGTGGGGGGATTGAGGGGGTCCCATAAAAAAGGTCATTACCAGTCAGTTTTCTGATGTGATACTGTACATCCAGGAAGGAGACATTAAAGGGATAGTTCACCCCCCAAAAAAAATGTTTTTCCTATCGATTAGTCACCCCATGGAGACTTGAATTCATGGATGTTTTTGTCGCATTCCTAAGCCAATAATTTGATGACCAGCGGACCGGTAGGCAGCGGTGCCGTTAGGAGACACAAAGCAAGATCTACAAGCTCTACAAGAGCAACCATACCGTACATACAGCCACATAACACAGTGTAGTAGCCAAGTAATCCCAATTCCCTTCATTAGGCAAGGCACGTTTATTTGTATAGCATATTTCTTCTAAGTGCTTTACATAAAACATTAAGTATTAAGACATTAACCCATTTTGGGCGGGAACCCCTATTTGTAACTATACCTTTCAGGACGAGAACCCCTTTTGGGGTTCTTGTTGCTATGTACAGTATATAGCAACATATATGTGTTGTCATTATTTAATAAATATTAGTTTTTATTAGTTTTTCAGAAAACTTAGGTCAGGATTTAGAAGGCGTTTTTAGAATCGGCCTCAAGTCTAAATGGGTTAAGAGACAGCAGTGCAGATTAGCAGTGCAATAAAACAAAGGACAAATAAGAATAACATTACGGTGATTGACAAAACCACAGTAAAAGGCAGCAGAAAACAAAGGTTTGTTTTTTATCTTTCATTTAAAAGAACTGAGAGTTGTAGCAGAACTGCAGTTTTCTTGGGAGTTTGTTCCAGATATGTGGTACATAAAAACTCAATGATGCTTCTCCACATTTAGTTCTGATTCTTGGGATGGGAAGAGGACCTGTCCCAAATGACCTGAGAGGTCCGGATGGTTCATGATGTAGCACAAGTTCAGAAATGTTCAATGCTTTATAAACCAACGGTAGAATGTGGAAATCAATTCTCTGAAAGACAGCGAGGCAGTGTAAAGATCTAACGGTCCTTTAGACACCGGGAGTGTCTAGGTTGTGCGATCAAATTTGAATTGATTTGAACTGCTGTCTGTGTCATGAGTACATCCACACAGAACGCATATTACACGGCGATAAAGCGACTTTTCCAAAGCATTTGTCGGATTGATTATTCGTCGCGCTCACAGTGTGTAAGGATCAGTCGTGGAAAAAGTACCCACATTTTTTACTTACGGTAAAAGTATCAATACTGCAGTGTAGAAATACTCTGTTACGTGTAAAAGTCCGGTAATCAAGATTTACTTGAGTTAAAGTACAAAAGTATTGCTATCAAAATATACTTAAAGTACCAAAAGTGAAAGTCTCATTGTGGAGAATGACCCATTTCACAAGTTCAAAATGTATAAACAATCTTTTGAAATAGCAGATCTACAAGCTCACAATGCGTCGCATCGCGTCGCATTGTGAGCTTGTACATCGTCTATTTTCAAAATGGCCGAAATATATATAAGGCTGAAGTGGTAAATGTATGTTTTGTGATAATAATCTAAATCTGCAAAGTAACTAGTAACTAAAGCTGTCAAATAATTGTAGTGGAGTAAAAGTACAATATTTGCCTCTGAGATGTAGTGGAGTAGAAGTAAAAGTACTGTATATGGGAAATACTCCGCATGGATGCTGGAAACCTAAACGTCTCGTCCAATCACCAACAGGTTCCTGGTTCCCATAGCGTTCCAGCAGACCAACCGTCCGGTCCCTGTGGTCTACTCCCTCAACACAGAGTTCCAGCTGTGTAACAACGAGAAGGTGTTCACCATGGACCCAGCCACCGCTGATGTCTCCATGGCTGAGATGGACTACAAGGGAGCCTTCTCCATGGGTACGTTATGCCCAAGTGGTTCTTAACCTGTGGAGCGTGTCCCAGTGGCGTGCACAGACATTGTGAGGGGCAGGTGCTCAAGTAAATTATACTCTTTTTTGTTGACTTGGTCTGCTCTTTTTTCCCTCTACACCTATACCTCTTTGCCAAAAATAGCCGATCTACAAGCCCACAACGCCTCGCGCTGCGAGGCGTTGTGGGCTTGTGGGCATTTTTTTTCTTTTTCAAAAGGGCACTTCTGGTCAAGAGGGCAAAGGGCAGGTGCTCTAGCACCACCTAGAGTCTATCTGTGCACATCCCTGGCGTGTCCCAAACATGGGCTGGGAGAAGCTTCTGACAGGCTGCACGCACTAGCTATGTGCCGCAAATGATTTCAGGGTACATCGTTTTCTCTGCAGCAGATCTGAACCGCAAACACGCGTGACACCTTCATATGTGTGTCAGGTTCAAATCTGCCGCCCCAAACAAAAGGAGCTATGGGGAAATGAACCGGAACATGAAACAACTACCCTTCTGGAAACCTAGGCTAGCGCTACAGTTATGCACATGTAGCCCCTTAGGTAAACATTAGGCAAAAATAGACAAACCTTCTAGTGAAAATATCAGTTCTGCTATTTCAGGCGAAGAGATTTGGTACAGTACAGAGGGAAAAAGTAGACTGCCAAGTACAGACACCCAACGGACGTCTACACTGGCATATGTGTGCACCCCAGACAGTTAAAAAAAAAAAGATGGTCAAATGAATATCTCTGCTGTCCGGCAGGAACCAGCTAACTCCAAAATGTTATTTTTTTAGGAAATGACAAAAACAAACAAAAAGTGGAGTTAGGAGGTTTTGTTCCTCATTGATAAGAACAGCTGAATGGACCTCCAAGCTCACAATGAGGTTGGAGGTCAAAAGGGGGTGGAGCCTAGAGTCAGCAAAACCAGCTAACTCCACCCCCCTTTGGTGGAGTTAGCTGGTTTAGCAGAAAGTTTGAGGATCCAGTGGAGTTAGCTGGTCTTGTCAGAAGCACTTTTTAATACTTTTCATTGGTTCAAATTTTTTTTATCAACACACAGACGTAAAGGGTGTTCAATAGCACTGATTTATGGAAAAAAAATGCAAAAGCGCCAAAATGGAGTTAGCTGGTTTCTGCCGGACAGCAACGAACGATATGCAATATTGAAAGCTGTCTGGGGGTGCACACAAAATCCAGAGTAGAGCCAGAAGTGTTTTAAAGAGAAACACCCCATTATGGAGTTTGTGAAGCATTATATAGTGTGCGGGTCTTCTATTCATCTTTCATACTGACTGTCTCAGCGCAAGCACCTTAGGATGCGTGCGCTCATCCGTCTCTGTTAGACTCTTTGACAGCGTCACAGAACACAGAACAAATAGAGGAAGATTGTGCCGTTCACAGGACACACACTCACAGTAATGTTTGAAGCCGGTCGAAAATCACCGGTATCACCTATCCTCCTTTCAGAGAGTGATTTGGGATGTTTTGCCGTACTCATAAAACTAGATGGATTGCGATATCAAACACTTGCCGGGTGCAGCGGCTCCAGGAAGTGAATCATGTGAAGAATGATAGCCAGCACTCACTCGCTCTGTCCATTCAGGCAGTTTTCATTTAGTTATTAGAGCAGGCTAACATGACCAAGACGGATGCGTCTCGGCCGCAAAGCCTTCCTCAGCGTATTGTACAATATTCATGTAAAAGACAGCATCGTTTAAAGTCATACTGTTCCATACATTTTATATAAGGTTGCGCTGGTATATTTCTCACAATACCCATTCCACATGAATGTGTTTTTGGACAACGTATTATTCTCTATTTTACATGTACCTTGTTTGTTGGGCATTAATTTACGAAAAACAAATAGATAAACATTTGCAATATGGAGATACAAGGTTTCTGCCCAACAGTGACGATATAATAAAGTTTATCTCCTCTCTCTCTCTCTCTCTCTCTCTCTCTCTCTCTCTCTCTCTCTCTCTCTCTCCCCACCTCTCTGCTTCCCCCTGCAGGTCAGACGCTGTATGGCAGGGTGTTGTGGAACCCGGAGCAGAACCTGAATGCAGCGTATAAGCTGCAGCTGGAGAAGGTCTATCTTTGCACGGGCAGAGATGGATATGTGCCCTTCTTTGACCCCACAGGGACCCTGTACAATGAAGGACCTCAGTACGGCTGCATACAGCCCAACAAACACCTCAAACATCGCTTCCTCCTGCTGGTAAAAACAACATTACAACAACATTTATTAGACTATATACAGTACAGGGATCAGTTTGTAGAAAAGAAAAGCCATATACTTTGTTCTACAATAAATAGCATTCAATCTACCATTTGGCCAAAATAGGGACATCGGGTTGTAAGCTTGTAGATGAACTATTTCTGCTATTTTTGGAAAATGTTTGAAAATGTATGAAGATTTTTCAACATAGAAACGATTATGCAAAATAATTGCAATTATCTCAAATAATTGCGATTTGGTGATTATGTAATTATTGTGACTGGTTAACATCCATTTTTAACAAAAATGGTGGATTGTGATGTTATCAAACATAAATAAACATATCAGACAGTCTACATTTCCCAAGAGGAATGCATGTATTAGATACAGTCTGAACAGAAGCAGGGATAAAACATTAATGGCCAGAGGGCGGATATGAGGCATGGATTTTCCAACCCCCTTCCACCCCCAGCCAATACAACCCTGTGTATATAATTATTTATATTTGACTCATAATACTAGTAGAGTGGAAAAAGCGGCACTCCAAAATAAAGGATGCAAGGCTAGATACACATTCTCATGTATTGGGAACGCTTACGCGTTTCGGCCTCAGCCTTCTTCAGAGCAGATTCAAAATAAAATAAAAATCTGCTCTGAGGAAGGCTGACTTGGGTGGTATTTGATTCAAGTTATATTTATAGCTGAGCACCCGCTGCCTAAACAAAAAAGCATCCGGAAGAAGCGCACCTGCTTTTTTTCCCCCTTCTTACCAATACTAGTATATTATTAGTGCATGGAATAATATGCTAGTTTTGGAGCATTCTGAGTATTTAGTCGTCCTCTGATTCCTCCCACAGGATCGCAAGCAGCCAGACGTGTGTGACAGATACTTCCACGACGTTCCCTTTGAGGCTCACTTCTCCTCGGACATGCCTGAGCTGCAGTCCATGGCCCCCATGCCTGGCGTGGATGGTTTCACCATGAAGGTCGACGCCCTCTACAAGGTAAACGTGTTGCTCAGCCGCTGTTACATCACTGCGCCGTCTTATGAGAGGGTCCGAAGATAAGAAGGCTTCCTACACCTCCATGCCATTGTGAAATCGCGGTGCACCACGGCCTCTTGTGGCTTATGGCCTATTGGTTTAGAACAGTGGTTCTCAAAGTAGGGTCCACGGACCCTCAGGGTTCCTTGAAGGGATTCGAAAGGGACCCTTACAGGTCTGTATAACTCTGAGAGTGTACAAATGGTACCAAATGGACCCTTACGGGTCCATTTGGTTCCATTTGTTCACTCTCAGAGTTACCGGGGTCCTTGAAATTAAAATGTTTGAGAACCACTGGTTTAGAACATTAAATCTGGCATCCCTATTTTGGGCAAATGTGTCATTTTTTTATGAAACATAAAGAACTTAAGCAGTTAAGAAAATGTCCCCCCTCTATTTTATTTTATTTTATATCTTTTTACAAATCGAACCCTCCCTATCTGTGATTGACCTAATGTACATACTGTTCCAGCTTCATTATGGTATGTGTATTTACGTATGTCCAGACTGAATGAACTGGAGACAGCCAAACCCCGCAGAGCGAGCAGAAACATCCACGATGCATCTTCGGCCAACTCTCCCTCCTGGGCAACGGTTGTGAAGAAGGGGAAAAGATTCTCTATCCCTCTGTTTTCACCTCTCCCACTTTTCAACGTTTTCTCTCCGCTTACCAGCGCAGAGCAAGCTGTTAGCGCGAAGCTACCGCTAGTTAGCAGCATGCTAACTGGAGCGTCCGGGGTTGCTAGGGGCAACCAAAGTAGCAAGCTACCGCTAGTTAGCGACATGCTAACAGTAGCGTCCGGGGTTGCTATGGACACCCTTTCACAAGAGCAACAGCTCCGTTCCAACTCCACTAGGAAACGTACTTCTACCTCGACCCCGAGAAAAGAACAAAAACGCAGCTGACTATGTTCACCGCCGTCTTCTCCTGTAACCATCCTGACCGACCGTGCCCCTTCTCCGTCGTCCAGCGGACAAATGGACACAGCTGTTCCAAATCATGACGTCACCTCTCCGGCCAACACAGTAACCTGTGACCCCCCTCCTCCCACCCCGGCCAGTGAAACTATTCCCACAGCCAAACCCCTGCTTATTCCGCTCCCAAAATACATCCTAGTGGGTGATTCTATAGTAAGACATGTAGCCATTCCAGATTGCATCACATACTCATACTCCGGTGCAAAAATCAAGGACTTGGCCACTCACATCCCAGATATTCTCCAGCGTCATCAGTCTGTCCATACTGTAATTGTGCATGTGGGAGTCAATGACATAAAATCAAAAGGTATCCAATCAGCCAACTTGCGCAAGGACTATGAGACATTAGCCAATGTAATCGAAAACCTGAAAAAAAGGTGCATTTTCTCAGGCTTAATACCAACCCTTCATAACAGGTCAGAACTATTCAGTCGCCTATTCAGCACTGACAACTGGATTCGCAATTTCTGTGTTGCCTGTGGTTACGGCTACATTGATAATTTTGACTCTGTTTGGAAGATCCCCAAGCTATTTCATGACAATATTCACTTAAACTATAAGGGGAAAAAAATACTGGCAACAAACATCACCCGCCAGCTTACTGACACTACATGACGCCAACCATCAATAAACAATACCCCCCCTCCACACCGCCATTCCCCCCCACCACACATTCCCATGGCCCCCTCTGTCATCCCTGTTCTGTTATCTCACCGACCATCTAATATTAGACATTATCTACCCCCAAAAAGATGCCTCCAGCCGCTTCCTCCGGCTTCTACTGTCGGAAGCGCCACTGGACCACATTCCTTTAGAGTAGCGCTACAAAATGCCCGCTCCATCACAAATAAATCATTTATTTGGAATGATATTTTTACTTCAAAAAAATTAGATCTTCTGTTTCTCACGGAGACATGGCAAAAAAGCGAGGATTATACCTCCCTGATCGAGCTTTGCCCAGCTGACTGTGCCTTCATGTGTGCCCCCAGGAACACGGGTCAAGTCGGGGGTGGCCTAGCAGTGGTTCACAAAAACTGCTTATTAACACGGACAGTAAACCCTGGTTCCTTCTCCTCCTTTGAGATGCAAATGGCAAAAGTTGGACGCTCCAATCCTTTTTACTGTATTTTAATTTATCGCCCTCCCGGTCCAAACAGTTCTTTTTTATCCGATTTTAGTGATTTTTTAACCTCTATTATCAAATTTGAAAGGGTCCTGATGTTAGGTGATTTTAATTATCACATTAATGATACTACTAACAGTGGTGCTGTAAATTTTTTAAGTATTACTGAATCTTTTAATTTTATTCAGCATGTGTCAGGCCCCACACACATAAAGGGAAATACTCTGGACCTTGTCTTCTCATTAGGTTTAGACATCCTCGATGTCTGCACTGAGGAACTCTCGGTGACTGATCACTATTTTATTTCTTTTAATCTGTCTTTTAACTCCAATTGTTTAATTGGTAAGAAAGAGAAGCAGTCACGTTTTTTAAATCAGTCTTCTATGGAAAAATTTGCTGCCGCTTTTGACAGCAGACTAGTTTTAGGACCGCCTTTGCAAACAGATGCTGAGAGTCTGCTAAACTCTTTTAATTCTCACTGTCTGGTCATCTTAGATAAAGTTGCCCCACTAAAAACTAGATCTGTTCCCTCTGTAAACTCCTCCCCTTGGTTGACAGAGGTGACTCGCTCTTTTAAACGGAGATGCCGAAAAGCAGAACGCCTCTGGAAAGCCACCAAGCTCCAGGCCGACCGTATTATTTTAAGAGAACTTTTAATTCAGTACAATCATTTAGTTAAGGATGTGCGAGCTTCTTATTTTGCCAATATTATCGCCTCTAGCAAGCGAAATCCCAAAATTCTTTTCAACACAATTAATAACATTGTCAGCCCTCCCCTTCCTACTGTCCCAGTCTTCTCAAATGAAGACTGTAACGATTTTCTATTATTTTTTGTAGACAAGGTTGACAAAGTCAGAGCAAACATTACCCCCTCCTCCTCTCCCCTCCCTCCCTGCCCTACTCGGCAGCCAACTATTTGCAATTTTTCCCCTATCTCCCTGCAAGAACTGACCGACCTTGTGAGGTCAATGAAATTGTCATCCTGTCCTCTAGACATTTTGCCCACACCCATGTTAAAGGACGTTTTTAACACAGTAGGCCCGTGCCTACTCTCAATTATAAACGCCTCACTGACATCTGGCAGTGTCCCAGCTAATTTTAAACAGGCAATTATCCAACCACTCCTCAAAAAACCGAATCTGGACCCATCATTACCGTCAAATTACAGGCCAATCTCCAAGTTATCTTTCATATCCAAAATTTTTGAAAAAGCAGTGGCCAGTCAGCTCAATAACCTACTAATCCAACACAATATCTCAGACAAATTTCAATCAGGTTTCCGTCAAAAGCACTCCACAGAAACAGCCCTTCTCAGAGTCACAAGCGACATAAGTATGTCATCTGATGTTGGCAACTGCTCCATCCTGGTTCTGCTAGACCTTAGTGCAGCCTTCGACACCGTAGACCACCGTATCCTGGTCGACAGGCTCAGGAAGTGGGTGGGTGTCTCTGGGAGCGCCCTAGATTGGTTCCAGTCATATCTATCACACAGGAGCTTCTCAGTGGCCGATGGTCCTTTCTCATCCAAATCCACTACACTCACATGTGGCGTTCCACAGGGTTCTGTGCTAGGTCCAATCCTGTTTGCCCTTTACCTACTTCCCCTAGGACCCATCATAAACAGCTTCATCGGTATCTCCTATCACTGTTATGCCGATGATATTCAATTATACTGTTCATTCAAACCGGATAAAATGGATATGATCACCAAATTACATGACTGTATATCTGCTATCAAGAACTGGATGGCCAGCAACTTCCTACAATTAAACGAAGAAAAAACCCAAGTTTTAATCGTTGCCCCAGATAGGGTTGCTGCTGATGTTGCCGACCGCCTTGCGTCGCTAAAAACAAATATATACCCTAATCCTAGGAATCTTGGCGTCATTTTAGATCAGGCCATGCTTTTAGATAAGCATGTAAATTCCGTCTCCCGTGCCTGCTTCTATCACCTTCGCAATATCGCCAAACTAAGACCAGTTGTTTCATACCCGGAGTTGGAAATGATCATCCATGCATTCATATCATCACGTTTAGATTACTGTAATTCCCTTTTCACCTATCTCTCAAAATCATCATTAGACGCCTGCAACTGGTCCAGAATGCTGCTGCCAGGTTACTGACCAGGTCCAGGAGATCCTGTCATATCACACCTGTCCTGGCCTCTTTGCACTGGCTCCCAGTTCATTTTAGGTGGTGTGTGTGTGTGTCTGTGTGTGTGTGTGTGTGTGTGTGTGTGTGTGTGTGTGTGTGCGCGTGTGTGTGTGTCGGGGTGTGGGAGAGTATGCATATGCGCTGTCTGGGAAACATCCGAATGGACAGACTCTATAACAAATGACAGACTTAGATAGGGACTATTCATTTCCATTTGGAGGTATAGAAGATGAGGACTTTGTAAAAAGGGATATGTATTGTGGGGAAGAAAATGTGCATAGTTTATATCACAGGTATGAAAATATAAATTATGAAACTTTTGACCTCACCGAACATAAATTATATGGGATTGAAAACGATGTGGACCCTGATAGCCATTTGTATAATAATCTAAATATCAACTGCGAGTACTACACCGATGAGCAATTTATAAGTAATATTAAGATGGAAGGAGCCTTATCAATTATACATTTTAATGGCAGAAGCCTCTATAGTAGCTTTAGTAAAATCAAAGCATACCTTAATAAATTCAATAAATTCAGTGTAATCGCAATATCAGAGACCTGGCTTAATAGCAAGAAAGGATATGAGATGGACCTGGAAGGATATGAGCTGTTTACATCTAACAGGACTAATAAAACAGGAGGAGGAGTTGCTATTTATGTTGATACAGCTCTGCAATGTAATATTGTTAAAAGCAAGACACAAAGTATAGATAATATGTTAGAATGTCTAACAATTGAAATAAAAGCAGAGAAGGCGAAAAATATAATAATTAGTTGTGTTTATAGGTGTCCAGGTACCTGTCTGGACACATTTAATAGCAAACTAGTGGCTATGCTTGGTAATTGTAATAATAATAAGATTCAAGTAGCTTGTGGAGATTTTAATATTGACCTTTTAAAAGCAAAAGGAAATAAAAAAACGACAGATTTCATCAATCATATGTATAGCAATAGTCTCTTTCCTTTGATCATCAAGCCCAGTAGGATTACAATAGACACAGCTACCTTGATAGATAATATATTTACAAATTACATTGACAGTAACATAATAGGTGGACTACTCATAAATGACATTACTGACCATCTTCCAGTTTTTGCAATCCTCCAACACTGTCTCAAGAGTAAGAGGCAATTCAGCGATGACAACTGTATAATGTATAGACTTAAAACACCGAAAGCCGTTGCAGCCCTCAAAGTGGACCTCAGCAAACAGAACTGGGAGGAGGTCTATGCAGACGCAAACCCAAATAAAGCATACGATGCCTTCCTAGACACATTAATTACACTTTATGATAAAAACTGTCCAGTCAGAAAACAGACTAATAAACACAAGAAAGTGAGCAAACCATGGATCACCAGGGGACTAGAAAATGCATGTAAAAAGAAGAATTTATTATATAAAACCTTCTTAAAAAATAGAACAAAGGAAACAGAAATTAGATATAAAACATATAAAAATAAACTAATAAATATTATAAGATCTAATAAGAAAGAGTATTATCATAAATTATTGGATCAGCATAGAACCAACATACAAGGGACATGGAGGGTATTAAATAGCATAATAAGAAAGAGCACATCAAAAGCAGAATACCCAAACTACTATGTAAACAATAATAATATAACTATAAATAATCCAAGGGAAATAGCAAATGAATTTAATCAGTATTTCGCAAATGTAGGAAAAAATCTAGCAAATGAGATTGTGGAACCAAGAGACAGGGATGGGTTGGAGGGTATTGTTCCCCGGAATCTTAATTCTATTTTTATTAGAGGTGTTGAAGTAACTGAAATACTCGAAATAGTAAAACAATTTAAGGAGAAAAAATCTGCCGACTCAACCGAGATAGATATGTCATTAGTTAAAAATATAATAGAAGATATAGTAAAACCGTTAACATATATTTGTAACCAATCATTTTTAACAGGTATTTTCCCAACTAGTATGAAGACTGCAAAGGTAATCCCGATTTTCAAAAGTGGTAATAGACACCAATTCTCCAACTATAGACCCATATCTCTGCTTTCACAATTTTCAAAAATAATAGAAAAACTATTTGTCAAAAGACTGGATCAATTCATAGAAAAAAACAATCTTCTTAGCAACCACCAGTATGGCTTTAGATCAAACAGGTCCACCTCGATGGCTGTGACGGAAATGGTGGAAGAAATTACAACAGCAATAGAGGACGGAAAATATACTGTAGGGGTGTTTATTGATCTCAAAAAAGCATTTGACACATTAGACCACTGCTTGTTATTAGATAAAATGGAGAGATATGGTGTTAGAGGGATAGCCCATTCATGGTTGAAGAGTTACCTTGATGATCGTAAACAATATGTACAGTTAAATAATATAAAATCTGAGCTAGCAAGGGTAACATATGGGGTCCCGCAGGGTTCTGTACTTGGCCCAAAGTTGTTTATTTTATACATAAATGATATCTGTAAAGTGTCTACCATATTGAGATATGTTATTTTTGCAGACGATACCAACCTGTATTGTTCTGGGGAGAGTTTGGAGCAGCTCCTGAATGTGGTAGAGGCAGAGTTGACAACACTAAAGAAGTGGTTCGATATAAATAAACTATCACTGAATTTAAGTAAAACTAAATTCATGATATTTGGCACAAGGAAAATAAATTGTAAACAAAAAATAAAAATCAATGATGTTGAGATAGAAAGAGTGTATGAAAATAAATTCTTGGGTGTAATAATTGATAGCAAATTAAACTGGAAATCTCATATAGATAATGTAAAAATAAAAATGTCTAAAATTATTGCAATATTATACAAAACCAAACATATTCTGAATCAGAAGACACTGTATATATTATATTGTTCTCTAATAGTTCCATATATTACTTATTGTGTGGAAATATGGGGGAACACTTATAAAACTAATACAAACCCAATATTCATATTACAGAAGAGAGCTATAAGAATAATAACTAGAACAGATTACTATGAACCAACTAATACACTTTTTATCAAATTAAATACCCTAAAATTTGAGGATCTAGTTAACTTAAAAACAGTGCTAATAGCATACAAGGCGCACAATAAGCAACTCCCAATCTGCATTCAGGGGCTGTTTGAAGCTAGGGAAACCAGGTATTGGTTGAGGGGAGCAAATATGCTTAAAATAAATAAGGCCAGAACAAATATAAAAAAACAATGTGTTTCTGCAAAAGCAATTCAAATATGGAATAACTGTGAAAATAATTTAAAAATATGTAGTTCTATTGGCAAATTTAAGAAAATGTACAAAACTAAAATGGTAATGAAATATATTAATATAATATGATAGGATAATTACATACGTTGCTACAGTAAATATAGTGATGTGGAATTGATGATTAAGCAATTATTTGAAGTATAGAAGTATTATCAATGATTGATATGTAATTCATTTTCTGTTTTATATCGTTTGGAAGTATTATGTATGGATGTATGTATTTGTATGTGTGTGTATATACATATATATATATATATATGTATATGTGTGTATGTGTGTATGTGTATGTATGTATGTATGTATGTATATATATATATATGTGTGTACTGTATGTAGATAGATATGTATATATATATTTAGATTTATACAGCAAAGAAATATTTTCTTTTTCAATGATTAAGTATAAAAAAATGATTTTCTGTTTTTAAATATTATTCAATGCAAGAAGGGTAGGCGCTATAAGCTTTTAGCTTCAGCCTACGCCTTTTCGGTCAAGCAGTTTTGTTCTGCTTTGTTTATGGTTTAATTGTTTTGTTATTGTATGAAATGCCATATGTATGTATGGTTGTACTGACCGAAATAAACTTTAACTAACTAACTAACTAATACATTTTAAGATTCTTGTAATCACACACAGAACCCTCCATGGCCAGGCACCTCCATATTTATGTGACCTGCTCCAACCTTATGTGCCCAGAAGGTCTCTGAGATCCTCATCTCAAGCCCTGCTGGTTGTTCCTCCCACAAAACTAAAAACTAAAGGCGATCGAGCCTTTGCTAGTTTTGCACCTAGGCTATGGAATGACCTACCCTTCCACCTAAAAACTGTGGCCTCTGAGGACCTTTTTAAAAAACTTTTAAAGACTCACCTATTCAAACAGGCCTTTATATAGCCTTTTATGTCTACCAATCTTTGTGAGCTTGTGCTGTAACATAATCCTGTATTGATTTCTTGATTTTTACCAGCTGACTGGTAAAATACTGATTGTTTTATTTTATCTGTTTATGTTATTACTGATATGTTATGCTTTTATATGTTGTGAAGCACTTTGTGACTCTGATGTCTGTGAAAGGCGCTCTACAAATAAAATTTACTTACTTACTTACTTACTTAGATATCTTAGATTTTTGCCTATCCCAAGCATTTCACTTTTTTTCTCCCTCTTCTTTTCTTTTTCTCCTCCTGAAAACAACAAAAACAACGATGCTCGCACAAAAAACTAATTTCATCCACTTCTTTAACCCATTTTGGACGGGAATGTACAGTATATAGCAACACACATTTGTTGTAATTTTTGAATAAATATTTGAAGTTTTTCAGAAAACTTAAAAAAATGTAAGTCAGGATTTAGAAGGCGTTTTTAGAATCGGTCTAAATGGGTTAAACCTGTAAACCTGTGACGTGACAATAACGTTTGATTCCCATTCCGATCGCCAGGTGGAGGCGGGCCACCAGTGGTACCTGCAGGTGATCTACGTGATCGGCCCCGAGTCGCGCTCCAGCCCCAGGATCCAGCGCTCGCTCACCTACGAGCTGGGCCCCCACCACCACCACCAGCAGCGCCAGCAGCGGGCCCGGCGCGACCTGGTGGACCGCAGCGGGCGCCTCACCCTGGACGAGTCGCTCATCTACGACAACGAGGGCGACCAGGTGAAGAACGGCACCAACATGAAGACGCTGCGCCTGGAGACCCCCGCCGCCGCCGCCACCTTCAACCCCCACCTGGGCAGCTCGGTGGGCGGCGGGGTGGCCGCGCTCACGCTGCTGGTCCTCGTCCTGCTGGCGTCCTGCTTCGCGTTCCGGCGCTGCAAGGCCATGGACAAGAAGAAGGCTCCCAAGGTCAGTGGTGGTTTTTACAGCAACCCATTAACCCATTTAAGGTGGCCATACACTACGAGATAATCGGGCTAAAAAACAACCCTCCCGAGTATCGGGGGGGCGTGTCTACCCCAGCCTAGATCGGGGGCGAATCTCGGGCATAAACATCGTCTAGTGTGAGGGTTGAAAGATCCAATCTGAACCCTACCGAGTTGCTCACAAGACGATCGGGGCCACTCCGATCACGTTCAAAATAGTTTGATATTTCGAGTGAAAACCCCTCCCCTCGGGTGAACCCCCCCCCCTTTTTTTGTCATCATCAAAACCATTTAAACATTTTTTTTATATTTATCTGGATCGCTACTGAACACCTGGCGCGGGTCGGATCGAGAGAAATACGGCCGCTGTTCCAACACCGCAATGACACACACACACACACACACACACACACACACACACACACACACACACACACACACACACACACACACACACACACACCACAGTTTATGTAGGATGGACAATCATGTGCAGCTGCGGTGGATCCATGTTTTATATTAAAATACATTATTTTGATAATTATTTTCATTTTAAAATATGGACTGACAGTCCTATAGGCTATTATTATAGCTATATGTCCATAGAGAATATATCCCCACCTGAAAGATGCTTATTAAACTTTATAGTTTGCCTGGTACCATGCCATGCTTCATCTTGCCGCGTCTAAAATTATATTCCTTGGCTTGCAAACAGCCAAAACGTGTGTAGCCGATGAAACACAACGGCTTTGCATTGATGACACCAGGTATAAGAAACTCATGAGCGCACTGGCCAATACAAACTAATAGGCGAGTGCGCTCTGGTCTATGGCTCTGGTGCGCAATTTCCGAACGCACTGCTGCTGTCCAATGTGTCCATATTCATCTTTAAATGCCCTGTTTTCAGCACTGTCTGTCACATATCTTTTATACTCTTTATACTTTTGGATAGTGTCATTTCTCTTGTTAACTAGCAGATTAATGTTTAGCGATCTCAAGCAGTCTGTCTCTCTCCATAAGTAGCAGCTGCAATCCATCCAGTAACGACCAATTTATGCTTCGACGTACAACGGTCAGTGCATGGTGGGAAAAGTACTCAGATATTTTACCTAAGTAAAAGTATCAATACTGCAATATAGAAATACTCCGTTACAAATAAAAGTCCGGAATTCAAAATTTACTTGAGTAAAAGCACAAAAGTATTAGTATCAAAATGTACTTAAAGTACCAAAAGTAAAAGTACTAATGTTTGAAAATAGCAGATCTACAAGCTCACAATGTGTTGCGATGCGATGCATTGTGAGCTTGTAGATCGGCTATTTTCAAATAGCCTATATAGGCCTATAAAATAGGGCTAAAGTGGTTAATGTATGTTTTATAATATAATAATTGATAATAGCAAAGTAACTGGTAACTAAAGTTTTCAAATTATTGTAGTAGGCTACACATTTTTTACCGTTGGGGTGTAGAAGTATAATACAATAGTACTGAAAATTGGCAATACTCCAGTAAAGTAAAAATACCTAAAAATTGTACTTAAGTACAGTACTTGAGTACATGTACTTTATACTTTACACCACTGACAACGGTGTTGCGCCCCGAATATATTCAATCTGCGCTGCAGTGTGAGCTTGTGGATTTGCAAAGCGATCCTGATGAATCATGCTTAATAATGTGACGTTGTAGTCTATATCTGGCATTGGCAGAAGTGGTATATAATGAGAATAAAAGTAAAATCATTCAAATTATTGAATGATTATAATGAGGACGGTAGGCTTTGCTAGCCTACATGGTCAGTCCTGGGGGGGACGCGGGGGGGGGGGGGGGGGGCGTTTATTATGCCACCTAATAGCTTACATTTTAATTCATTCTCTGTGAGAGTATCACAAATGTGTGCCAAATATAAGGCGTTCTGTCTTGACTCTTGGAGTTCCAGTACATTTGTTAACTATACATTTCCTTTCATTATGTTCTGGCCCGCCATCTAATGCTTTAGAAAAAAAGTTAGTTAGTTCTTAAATCCATGAAAAAAAAAGATTATTTTTCGTCGCACAATGGTTTCGAGTGGTTATTAGCTGTAGAATACAACTTTAGACGTATTTATGATTCTGACGTTTTCAATCTACGAGAGTTGTAGGGTTCACCCCCCCATGGACACAGGGACTTTCTGCACTATGCCCCGTAGACACTCCAAACATGTACAAATTGAGAATAAAGGTGCTTACCCCCATACCGCAAATGTAAACTATCGCTACGGGGTAGTAGTTTAATGTAATAATCCATATTTTTCAATAAAGAGGTGTTTTAATGCCGTCTGTGGCCGATTCTGTCGGAAGTTTCTAATGGGCAGTAGTGACGCGCCCATCTGGTGAAACCCGGAATTACACTCAATGTAAACAGGAAGAAAACGAGGGTGAAAAAATGGCGTTCGGCCACAGACGGCATTAAAACACTTCTTTATTGAAAGATATAGATTATTACATTAAACTACTACCCCGTAGCGAGAGTTAACATTTGGAGCGTGGGAATAAGCATCTCTATTTTCAATTTGTACATGTTTGGAGTGTCTTCGGGGTATAGTACTGAAAGTCCCTGTCTCCATGGGGGGTAAACCCACTCTCGTAGATTGAAAACGTCATAATCATAAATACGTCTACCAGAGTTGTATTCTACAGCTAATGCGATATATAAGACCACAAGTAGCCTACCGCGAATGAGACGCGTTGTGAGCTTGTAGATCTGCTCTGACGCGGTGCACTGTCTGTCTGTCTGTCTGTCTGTCTGTCTGTCTGTCTGTCTGTCTGTCTGTCTGTCTGTCTGACTGTCTGCGCGCGCTGCGCTGCTCAGGAGCGCAGCTGGCTGTCGGAGAAAAACACTGAAATGACATATGAAAATGTACGGATTGTAATGTGTAACTTTATTTAATATCAAAATAATATAGGCTACTGATATAATATCTTATATAATTATAATTATTAATAATTCATAATTATTATTTTTTAAATATAATTTTCTATTTATTATTGCTGTTCGGGCAAGCCCGAGAATCTGGATAGAATCTTGTAGTGTGAGACGTCCCCGATTTTTTTTAATCGTGTAGTGTGTGCATGTTAAGATAATCTGATAAGAGAATCTTGAAACATTATCTTGTAGTGTGTGATGATACCCGATTTTAAAATCGTTCATATTAAGATTATCTCGTAGTGTATTGCCACCTTAAGACCGGGAAAGCATCTGTCATTTTAGATTTCAACCATTATTTTATACTTTGGCTATTAAAAAATAGAAGATCTACAAGCTCCCACCCCCCACTGTCTGGGGGGTGGGGGAGGGTCTGGTCTATCCACCAGAGAAAAGATTTTGTAACCGCGATCGGCCATTTCGTTCCGGTCGCAAAAAAAAGAGGAAAAAAAGAGAAAGGAGTGTTTTTCTAAAACTCATAAAGAAGGAGTGGACGGGAGTGTCATTTTTTTGGGATGATGTCACATCCGTCCATTCCCTCTTTCAGGGTCCTAGGACAATTCCTACGTTTTTTGGTTGAAAAGACAGAGATCTCCATCAATGGAGTAAATGTACTATGTTACTTTCCTCCACTGCCCCAGGTTTACGAGGAGTACCCGCTGAACACCAAGGTGGAGGTGTGTCTGGACAAGTGCGTGGAGAAGAACTTCAGCACCAAGCACTGCACGGTGAGGAACGTCAACGTGTTCAACCGCACCCGAGAGGACAACACCGCCACGTCCAACGGCAAGGTCAACAGCGGCAGGACCAAGGTCAAGCAGGTCAACCTGGAGGTCAAACTTCACAACAACCTCCATGACGGTACTGAGGTCTGAGCCCGGAACCCTACCAACTAATCCAGAAGCCCCGCCCCCTGAGCCCGTAGCCCCTCCCTGTAAGCCAGGAGCACCGCCCCCGACGCCCAACTCTGCTGTGTGTATGTCATTCCCAAGCCTTTTTTTTGCGAGGGAGGGGCGTTTGTTTTGTGTCACACAACATCCTGTGTTAGGGGCCGTGTCCACAGAAAGTGTTTTTTTGAGCGACAGAGCGCTTTGGATATCATGTCCATAGATGACACTGAGCGAGACGCGTCTGCACAATTATTGTGTGTGTGTGTCTCTCCAACCTTCTGCATAGGAAAGCGACATTGATGAGCTGCGCTCGTATCCCAAAAGTTGAACTATTTTCTGCCCAGAGTGCTCCCTGCAAGAAACGCTGGATGTCCTGAGAGCTGAAACCCGATGCTGGGCCGTGGGGCAGAGCAGCACTCCAGCGTGTATTTACCATAGAAATGCACGGCAGAAAGGCGCTGGCAACTCAGAAAAAGCTTTCTGTGGACATGGCCCCATATGTGCAAGGTTTTACAACAGATGAGGGACTTCTTAAATCACAAGCAAGTCACGGTGACAGCAAGGCCTCGAGGCGCAGTGAGGCGCGCGAAGCGGTCGACAGGTTATCACGTGAACCAAAATAAGCGCTCCCTCCGTGTTGATCGCAGCGATGCGGGGCATGGTTTCTTTGTGGTTTGGTCTTGGGAATAGCATACACGCCACTCTACTACTACTGTACTTCGTGTCTCCACACTGGCCAGGACGTTGGAGAGAGAAAAAAAAAAATCAACATTTTTTCTTTTTTAAATGAAAGGTATTTTGTAAAAGAAAGTTTGTACTTACGGAATGAGATGTTGTTTTAATGTATTTTTATACTCAGTCTAAAGGGGGAAAAGGGAATAACGGCATGTGATGTGCAGCCAGCTATGCAGCGTTGAAATCATTTCACAACTGGGCTACCTCAGGAACCCACACACCCACTTGACTGTCAGCACATCAGCCACAACAACAACAACAACAAGAACAACAAAAAACAACAGCAGCAACCGGTCCAATCTGACTGAATTATGAGTCATACCGTCGCTGTCGGGTGTAAATCCAAAACAGTTCATTTTCAGGACATGAAAAAAAAAACAGAACCTGTGTTCCAATGGATCTGGTGTAGTTATCATTTAGTCACAAGCTCTTAGCACAGACAGACTGAAACACTTTCAACATGACCTGCCTATATTTTGGGCATGACATTGTAGGTGAAAATCTAGTATCTTACACTTGCAGATTGGCTATTTTCGCTACTTTTACACTACACTGTCATACGAAGAAGTAGGGCGTTAATTTACAAAAGAAAAACATAAAAAGATTCAATATGAATTACAAGGTTTATGCCCAGCAGCGATGACATCAAAGTTGCAAGAGTGTTTTTGTATTTTCCATTTGAATGGTCCATCACGTCTAATGACAGGTAGCTCAGACACTGTCCATTGTTCACCATGTTATTTCACTGCTTAAATGTCAATACTGTAAAGCTCAATTTATCGTTGCCGTCAGGTGGAAACCTTGTCCAAAACCGTTACTTTTCAGGAAACGGAAAGAAAAAGAACCTGTGTTGTTCCAATGGTTATGAATAGTTAATACTTTTAATTGGTTAAACATTCATAAAACCCTGCAAATAGACGTTCACTTTCACATTCAAATGTTTTCGTAAATGGTGAAACTAGTCGATCTACAAGCGTTGTAAAGCGTTGTGAGCTTATACTGTAGATTGGCTATTTTCGTATTTTTTGTGTGACACTCTTGACGAAGTAGGCATTGATTTGAAATTCTAAAATGTTGAAATACAGAGATACAAGGTTTGCTCTCGCTTGCCGACAACAGACGTTAACAAGCGACACTGTCATGCAACGGAGTTTACATGAGGCATAACATGACCACTATGAAAGTATTATAGCACGACCCCACAGAGTATTGGTTTTGCCCGAGGCCAAGGAAAGGATTGATATATATATTACAAATGATATCTATTCAAGTGCAATTACGTCATATCTTCCGTTTATCCTTCCCTCACATTTATGTTTCACAAATGTATACTTCAAGCCTTAATTTGTTCTGGACCGATATTGTTAACGATGTGCGAGCGAGCAACCATGTTGTTTTCCTAAACAGCTGCCAATATTAAGTGCCATGCAGTATTTCTTCTTCATGACTTTTAATAAGTCCACACATTTCACTCAGTGTTTTTTATTTTGTATTTTCAACCGCGTAAAGATTTCCCTTTTGATCATTAACTTCACCAAAACGCTACACCAGAAATGCAGTGTGCACTTTGAACACATCTATGTGTAGGGGTTGAGACCCCATCCCACTCTTAACATAGAATGTTTAAGCCTAATTTATTCATAGTCATACAATGGTGCAAGGCTATTATAGTTAACTGAATCTACCCAAATAACCCAAACTAGAATTGTGTTTACAAAATCTAAAAGTTTTAGTCTTTGTCAATTTATTTCATACCTAAGCCCAGTACTTTTGGGTGGATATGAAATCTTCCATTTTATTAGCTGTGCTTTATATAATAACTCAAGCCAAACTATTTTTTAAAACTATAATAGCCTTGCAACCGTGTCCCATGCCAAAAATATCAGATTCAACAAGCTCACAACGCATCGTGATGTTTTGCTTGTTTGCAGCTCTGCTATTTCCGGCGCAGGACACCTTCGTGCGACGAAGCATAAATTAGGCATTAGCCTTATAACGACTCTAAAGAGAAAGCTTATTTTTTATCAATATGTTAATTATTTTCTAAGATGTGTGACTACTGTATGCCTTCATTCTGCCAAAAAGACACGTTAGATTTGTTCCTATCTTTGTATATATACACGAGTTCAGCACCAGTTCATCACTCTTGTGGCTGAAAAAAAAAAATCATTTGTCTTTTGCATTATATGCTATTATGTTAGCCTTCATTACATACTATGTACGGCTCGTCTACTGTTCTTACCCATTGTCTGTCAAGGATAATGCTAATGTAGCTTTTACATTAGCGTGTGGTTCAAGAGAGCTGCAGCATGACATCTAGCATCCCACAGCACTGAATGTCCTGCACTTTGACTTCATCCATCTCTCTCTCTCTCTCTCTCTCTCTCTCTCTCTCCCTCTCCCTCTCTCTCTCTCTCACCACTGACTGAACGGCGTGCCTATCAAGGGACATGGGAATGGGAAGTCTGGGATATAACAGTATATTTTTGGTGCTATCATTTTGTGAAAATTAACTACAATGCTATCATCGGTATGATGCCTGTATTTGGTGCCTTTTTTTTTTAGTAATAAAAAAATGTTAAAAAAATAATAATTGTGTGTCTTTTTACCTGTACAGTGTATAGATAACGGTCTAGTCTTTCATTAAGACCAGAGGAACTCTTCCATTTGTTTCAACATGTCTCTCTGCTACCAGCATCAGGACAAAGATGTTTGTATCTGGGGGCCCAGGAGACATCAGTGAGTCTGACACAGAGACCAACTTGCTGACGAGCATTATTCTGGACAAAGCTGTCCAGAAAGAAGGCTTCGCCCAGAAAGAAGCTTAGGTCATTCGGTCTGCTCTGCTTTGCCTAAATTGGAGAGCAGTACATACTTGGTGGTGCCCTCAATGATCTGTGGAAATTCAATCCAGACACCTTCCCCTGGAAGAATGTTGAGCTCAAGGGGAAAACCCACATGCAAATGATTTGTGCTGTGACACACACGTTGACAGATTGTATCATCCCACAAAGACAACGATACGATCTCCCACCATGCGGATCACAATCTATCTGTAAATGCATGACATCTGTGTGTGTGTGTCTTTTAGACTGGCAGCCTCCAAGTACTCTGTCAATGGGTACAACAGGGGCATGGTTCTCACAACTTACACAGCCCTGACTAGACAACCCAGCCTGGAGGAGATAATACTCTGAGGAGCACATTTTTCTAGCAATTGTGAATTAACTACTGTGATGATGGGAGGATTAAACAAGTCTGTTTCAAATTAAAATGTCTTATGAGCCACTGGGTGCTTTCCCTCGATGGATGGATGGATAGTAAAATATATTGACAAATTAATGACTGATTTTCTTTTTCAGTGCACTTAAAATTTCTTTAGAAAACATCCCCTGAAAAAAGGTAAACTACTATAGTAGAAAAAACGTAGGTTTTGTGCACTGTTGCGTGTGGCCATGACATGTATCATTCAATCATTGACTCAACCATTCACTAAACCCTACTGTCTCTCCTCTCACTCAGGCTGGCACACCTGTAGCTGATCGGTGATTGCCGCCGCCCCAATCAAGGCACTATAAAGCCAGCCAGATTCAGTTCTTCTGGAGACACAGACCCAGCAACACACCAGTTCCCACGCCCTCCTTTGTTCTGGCTACAAAGCCTTTCCTTTAAGTTAGTTTGTTAACTTTAGTTTGGCCTGGAGATGGCCGGCAGTTCCCTGTTTTCGTTTAGTTTTAGGTTTAGTATTGCTATTTTGTTAGGTAGGGAGGGGGGAGCAGCTTCGGCGTCCCTATAGGGGGTGACCTGGTCCCCCCTCCATTCTATTTAGTTGTGCCGGCATCTCCAGGCCTCCTTTTGGTTCATTCATTCATTTGGTAAAGTATTCCTCATATTGATTGTTATTTCCATTGTGGGAGTTAAATAAAATGATTTAAATCTTTGCTATTTGTTTGGTGTCCAATTTATGTTGGGGTCTCCACTTCGAGCCATTGGTTTATTGTAGTACTGTGTGGAGACCGTAACATAATGGGGGCTCGTCAAAACTATTTTTTTTTCTCCATAATTGAATAAGATAAGTTGAACTTTGTTGGTGTGCAGATTTAATTTGAAGGTTTGGATTTATTTTGTCCACCTTCATTAAAATTCATTGAATTAGTTTGGGCTATCTTTTGTTTGCATAATAATAAGTATATCAGTTGCATCAGCAATAAGTTAATTTAACTTATGACTACTAAGTTTCTGATAAATTTGTTATTTGCATTGGTAGACCCAAGTTTGTACACCACTTTGTTAAGACACCACTTTTTCTGAGTGTTGTGTTGGGCAGTGTTTTTCACTTGCTGGTCTGTCTGTGTCTCTCATCAAGTGTTGGCTTTTTTGCCTAATTTGTATTTTTTCTCAAGCGTTTTGTGGTTTAGGCCAATATTGCTTTTTTGCAATTTTTCCGCTTGTTGTCGCTTTGCGATAAAGTCTCAATACAGAAAGGTTAAAAGTAAATTTCAAAATGGGAGTTTAAGCTGGACGATTTTGTCAAACAGCCTTCCCTTGAAGCATTCAGAAAATGTACCAAGGATCATTTAATTTCTATTGCTGATCACTACAAGGTCACGGTCTCAAAGACCCAAGCAAAGAAAACTGTAAAGCATGAATTGCATACTGCATTGTTTGAGCAAGGCATGTTGCCAGATCCTGGTATAGCCGCTTCACCGGCAAAACAGGCTGCTCCTGTTCAAAGCATTAGGAGGTTGGAATTGGAGCTAGAGATGCGCCGGATAAACTTGCAGATCAAGGAAATTGAGAGGGCAGCTAAACTTGAAGAGCAAATGCTCAAGTTTAATGTTCAAATGAAGCAGATGGAGTTCAATTCAGTGAACTTCGTTGCACAGCCTGCTCCTGACCAATATCCAGGTGATTTGCAATCTGAATTTGATTCAAACATGTGTATCGACATGATCCCTCCGTTCAATGGAAAGGATGTGGATAAGTATTTCCTGGAGTTGGAGTGCCTGTCAAATGCCTTACAATGGCCCAAAAATGTTTGGTGGTTGTTGATGCAGTGTGTACTAACTGGGAAAGCCCAGGAGGTATATTGGTCTATGGCACCAGATGATAGCATCAACTATGCTAAGGTCAAAACCGCTGTGCTCAGAGCATATAATATGGTCCCTCTGTCAGAGAACTCTGACTTGGCTGTGAAATGTCCAAATGTTTCCCGTCTGTGTTACTACTCGTGCGGAGAGAGAGCATCGGAAACTATCTAAGAATGAGGAGGTGGATTTGGGTGACAGTTTTCTGGCCGACTGTTTAGCCGCTCCACCTGTTTCTCATGTACAGTCTATTCATTCCACTTTACCTGAGCTCGACAGTGTTCTGACCAAATGTTCAGCCTCTCTACCTGTTTCTCCTACGACCTGTGCTTCTTCTCCTTCACCTCAGCTCGATTTGAAAATGTGCAAGTCTCATGAGCAGCTCGTCGGTGACCAAAGCCGAGATACAAGTCTAACCTCTCTCTTGGCCTGAATGGCCACCTGCTCCACAACTGTCTGCACAGGAAGGTTGGGGTATGGTGGTACAGACTGTTGTTTCTCAGGCCTATCAAAGTGAAACCTTTAAACTTGCACATGGCAACCCACTCTCTGGTCAGTTGGTGGTTAATGGCACCTTCGATCCTGTTCTACGATACCTTTTCTGGCGCTTGCGCTTATTCTGGGTGAAATGTCCTGGCCGACACATTGTCACGCTCTTTTTCTGATTGCTGAATGACCTCACGTTGCACTCCCGGTATTCGCCATCATAGGGTGGGGGTGTTGCATGTGGCCATGACATGTATCATTCAATCATTGACTCAACCATTCACTAAACCCCACTGTCTCTCCTCTCACTCAGGCTGGCACACCTGTAGCTGATCGGTGATTGCCGCCGCCCTAATCAAGGCACTATAAAGCCAGCCAGATTCAGTTCTTCTGGAGACACAGACCCAGCAACATACCAGTTCCCATGCCCTCCTTTGTTCTGGCTACAAAGCCTTTTCTTTAAGTTAGTTTGTTAACTTTAGTTTGGCCTGGAGATGGCCGGCAGTTCCCTGTTTTTGTTTAGTTTTAGGTTTAGTATTGCTATTTTGTTAGGTAGGGAGGGGGGAGCAGCTTCGGCGTCCGTATAGGGGGTGGCCTGGTCCCCCCTCCATTCTATTTAGTTTTGCCGGCAGCTCCAGGCCTCCTTTTGGTTCATTCATTCATTTGGTAAAGTATTCCTCATATTGTTCGTTGTTTCCATTGTGGGAGTTAAATAAAATGATTTAAATCTTTGCTATTTGTTTGGTGTCCAATTTATGTTGGGGTCTCCACTTCGAGCCATTGGTTTATTGTAGTACTGTGTGGAGACCGTAACATGCACCCAGACATCAGTAGTCTAAAGGCCAGTCCACACCAATGCAACTCCTTGCAACTATTTGCAACCATTATTCCCAAATGGCACCGTCTATAACTGGTCAGTCCAGACCGCTGCAATTTCAACTAGCGACTAGTTGCATTGGTGTGGACTGGGCTTAAGGCCCACCATCATTTCACCAACTGTGATATATGCTGGTGCTATAAATGTCTACTGTTGCTTGAATGTGGGTGAAAACCTGTGCGTGAACGAACATCTGGTCACCTTCTGATACCACCAGGAAGAGGTAGGTAGTAATTCACAGCTGCATCTCTGCTAGTTTGTTCCCACTTCCCAGGATAACTGAAACGGTCTATAGAGCAGTGTGTTCAGTTACAATCCATGGAGATCCAACTGTGTTCAGGCTTTCATTTCACCCAAACACTACAGGAGATCTCACTTATTAACACAGTTTCAGCCAGAGATGGTGGATAATTAATTGGCTAAATATTTTTATTAAAAGAAAATATACAGGTGTATATATATTTGAAAAACGGTCTTAAGTAATGTAAAGTATTCATGATTTGAACATTTGACAATTAAGGTTTAATAATTGCTACACAACCTGTATATTCAGTCATTTTGGGAATGAACATTAAGTTGAAGGGTACATTTAGGTCTGATAATGATGTTACATGTACGTTACATTACTTCATACAATTTTTCAAATATATATATATTTTTTAACATTTTGGACAAAATGGCCAATGTTATATCAAGGTGCCCACTCTTCTTGTATCCGTTCCAAATACTACAGTATAGTTTATTGTATACGATAGAGCTCATTATGGGTTTTGATGAAGCACGAGCAACACATTGTCTATCTACACTACAGTATGTGATTGCTTCGCGGTGAGATCAAAGTGTCACACCGCTCTCTTTCAATGGATCTAGAGTTAGGGTGGACCCTGAGAACACAGATATGCTCCAACTCGCAGTAGACCTATGCACCATGCTGATCCACTGACCAAACTCTTCAAACTCTTCATTTCCTTTCCCCATTTCCGTTCTTACATTAATTATAAAAATGTAAATGCAACCCTAAATATGAACAATGACAATAATAGTGAAACAATTAACTTGTTTTTGTTTGCTTTAAGAATACAATTTTCGAACAAAGTTTGATGACAAAGTCCCATTAATACATAAGTGTATATTTAGTAATGTGTATGTAGGCTATTAGACATAATTGAATAGTATGTATATGAAAAAATGTACAGCTGTGTTCCTTTGTGTATGACAATGGTCCAAATGTACAATAATAGTCTGATGTCATTGACAAAAACAAAAACAAAATACATTTTAACATTATCTACTGTAGAAACACAACTTGGGCTGAACTAAAATTAATCTTAAATTACAGGGGCAACACTCGAGGTGACAGGAGGGGACTGACAGGAGGGGACGTTGTAGCTGCAGTTGTCACTTCTTGTCTTGAACTTTTGTCAGCTTTAGTATGATGTCTGCCACTTTGTCTGCTGGAATGCCCTGTTTGACCAGTTCCTCTTTAAGCTGGAAGTGAAAAAGAAAAAAGAAAAACAATGTTTTTGATACAGTACGTGATAATGGCAAAGGCATCTTTTGTTTTATGTGGTTTTAGATGGCATAGTTTGAAGGAAGTCTAGCTGGATAAATCGTTTGACTGATGCATATCTCTGTGTGTTCAGTAAGGCATTACTCAGGTTACCTTTCAGTCCGATAATCGTTATAGTACCATTACTGTCCTGTCAAATAGCATATCCATGGTCAAATGAAGATATAAATTGATGCAAAAAATGCATTTCTTTTTACAACAAAAGACTCCAAAAGTCAAATTGGAATCACAAAAACATGTAGTGTTTTAGAGAGTGTATACCAATGTTAGGGAGCATTAAACAACATGTAGTTGAACTACGTAGTCTAAGTATTTTACTACAGCAGATAGCGTGCTGGTAGTTCAGATACATTCATATTTTTGTGGTGCGTACTCAAGTTACAAACTACAATTTCGGGCAATAACATGAAATGAATATTATATTCACTTGATTTGACCATTACTGTGTTCTTGTACCAGAAACCCCTTTTGAAAGACAGGACTGTCTCTTTTTCTTCCATCCTGATGACTTCAAAGCCTATGCTGCCTCTGACTGGCTTGCCCTTGCACTTGCAAGCTTCACAAGGTGGGTGAGTAATGTTGTGATCCATATAAACACACAAACACTAACGTCAGTACAGTGTGTCTGGTTAAATTATTATGTTGCTGATTACAGTACCTGCGTCAGCACAATGATCTTGATGTCTTCATTGGTTAAAGGCATCTTTGAGGAGAGCCCCATCCTCAGACCCATGACGTGACCTAAAGGTAAAATATCCCATCATTACAATACTGACAGGTATGATATTGATTGTGAGATAAGATACGATAAGATAATATTCCCATGAGGAAAGTTCAGTTGCCATGGCGATGGCAAAACAAGGCAATGTCGCCATTTAAACTTTCCTGACCTATATCATGACCAGTATATAAGAAGAACATTTTATCACGCTTACGAGATCCAGTGGCATTAGTCAAGACTTCTGTTTTGGGCGGTGGGGTTGTTATGGGTGGAGATGTCCCATTTGTAGTTGGTGTAGAATGTGTAGCGGTAGTAGGTGGTGTAGTAGCAGAAGTTGTAGGTATTGTCTGGTTGTAGCTGTCTGTATCTGCTGCAGGTGGAGATCATAAAGATGACAGAATTATCTTGAGCAAAAGTAAAAGTACCTAAACTTGTACTTAAGTACAATATTTAAGTCAATATACTATCCACCACTGCATAGGACCTGTGAACTAGTCCAGTGGTTGTCAAAGTGGGGTCAGGGGACCCCCAGGGATCATTGAGATGGTTTGAGGGGGTCCCCGCAAAATGCGGAACAGTTCAACCACTTCAACTCTATTTTATACGTTGGCTATTCGGAAATAGACGATCTGACATGTGAGCTAATAGATCTGCTTTTGAAAGATTTAAAAAAATCTTGAAGAATTGTGTAAATGTTTTAATAATGTTCTCTGCAGCCAAATACATATCAATTTGGAGGTCCTTGACATGTAAATGTATGAAAACAACTGAACAAGTATGTACATGACTGTAGATATCAAAGTGTTGTACCTCTGTGGCAAATTGTCCTCCGTGCATCGGCGCATGGTTGATCATTCCATTTACCGCTGCGGGCTGGGTTCTGATCCTTGATATAAATCTCCACACAATCTTCATTACCGAATACGTTATTAGGCTCCCCAGGTGCCCAGTTTGCAGCCTCCGTGGTCACACTCTCCCCGGTTCCTACCCAGGTAAAGTTACCATTCACTTTAAGAATGCCGATCCAGTAGCGTGCAGGGCCGGGCACAATCTGGTTGAGGTAATCATTCTCCTCTCTGGTCTGGAAGGCCACCATGTCTGTGAAGTGTTCCTGGCACCACTGACGTGCCTGGTACCAGTCACCGACCGGGTTAGTGCTCCAGTGGTACGTCTGTGCCAAAGCGCCTCTAGGTGTGGTTATAATAGTAGTTGTAGTTGGTGTAGTGGTTGTAGGTGTTGTCGTCGCAGTGGTCTGTTGGGTGGTTGTACCTGGTTGTGTTGTAGTCTGGTTGGAGCTGGTTGTATCTGCTGCAGGTGGAGATCATAAAGATGACAGAATTAACTTGAAACAATTTTTTTTTAACCTAAACTTGTACTTAGGTACAATATTTAAGTCAATATACTATCCACCACTGCATAGGACCTGTGAACTAGTCCAGTGGTTCTCAAAGTGCGGTCAGGGGACCCCCAGGGATCATTGAGAGGGTTTGGTGGGGTCCCAGCAAAATGCGGAACAGTTCAACCACTTCAACCCTATTTTATACGTTGGCTATTCGGAAATAGCCGATCTGACATGTGAGCTAATAGATCTGCTTTTGAAAGATTTAAAAAAATCTTGAAGAATTGTGTAAATGTTTTAATAATGTTCTCTAAAGCCAAATACTGTTTGTATCAATTTGGAGGTCCTTGACATGAAAATGTATGAAAACAACTGAACAAGTCTGTACATGACTGCACATGACCGTAGTACCTGTTGTTGTTGTACCGCTGTAACAAAGTGTACTCCGTACAGCGGTGCACCCGGCATCATTCCATTTCCCGTCTATGGCTGGTCGATGCTTGATAAAAATCTCCACGCAATCCCCATCACCGCTAGGCTCCCCAGGCGCCCAGTTTGCAGCCTCCGTGGTCACACTCTGCCCGGTTTCTACCCAGGTAAAGACACCATTCACTTTGCGGATGCCGATCCAGTATGCTTCACGGCCGGGCACAATCTGGTTAAGGTAATCATTCTCCTCTCTGGTCTGGACGGCCACCATGTCTGTGAAGTGTTCCTGGCACCATTGACGTGCCTGGTACCAGTTACGGCGTGGGCTGGAGCTCCAGTGGTACGTCTGTGCCTGAGCCCCTCTACCTCCCAAGTCTGAAGTGAAGCAGAACGTGGCAGATAGATAGTATCAAACATTCATGGAAACTACATCAAGTAAGATTACGTGTGAGTTGGCCTAAAGTTTAAGTGGTTATGATTTTAACCACTTAAACGATAGTTGAAAGGAATAACACACCTTGGCTGAATACAATCACTGCTGCAATCAACAGCCTGTGATACATGCTCGGTCTAATGTGGATCAGTCCTTGGCACATCTGTGGGAAAAACATACAGATTAATTAATATTAATAATAATAAGGGTAATAATAATAATAAGGGTAGTAATAATAATACTAATAATAATAATATTACAGCAGTTTCAGCAAATGACTGTGATCCGGTTAAGAATGCTTTCTCTAAGCCAGCAGCCAGTTGAACTGAACTGATGAGATATACATGCATGCATCTGTCTGTCATGCTTCAGTCCCGCCCCCACCTGCTGTGTGTGTGTGTGTGTGTGTGTGTGTGTGTGTGTGTGTGTGTGTGTGTGTGTGTGTGTGTGTGTGTGTCGAGTATACCTAGCGCTAAAGTAAAAGTGCAATATATCAGCTACCTACTTTAATAAACAGATGCGACAAAGTAGGAAAATCAAATGAGCAAGAGCTAAAACAAATAAGTGTACCGAATAAACAAGATCCAATAAAACAATGAAACAAGAGTTTGTAAAACTACAATCATCATCACCACCTTTATTTTTTAAATTCATTTACAATAGACAATAGAACACAATTAAACCCGATACAGATTAGAGCAACAGACAGCAGAGGAGACGGCAGAATCAGAATCAGGTTTATTGTCACATCACAGGTTTACAAGGTAAAAAAGTGGGTGAAATTCGTTTTTGTACATCATTCCCATCGCAACGTTAATTTCCATAGAAAGAAGAGGCAGCAACAGCAGCACAGCCAGGAGAGGAGCCAGAATAACAGGTAGGCAGAGAAGATTAAATATCCGCCCAGATAAGGAGAAGAGATCATGTAAGGCCACATGCTCACTTGATCAGGTTGGCATGCTGCCTTGAGTTGTCTGCCTGGACTAGCTCTGCAGGCTTCGCATAATTTTTGTCCTGTGTTGAGGTGAGAGGTCCACATTTCCTGTGGTCTCTCTTGTCTTGGATTGATGCCGCTCTTGCCTGTTTGAAAGTCTCAATTGGGTAACTTCAATACAATGTCTGTTAAGAGGATTTTAAACCCAAGAAAGCACTATGGCTTGTTTCCATTGGGTTCCTTTGTACTCAGTTCATCGAAACATTTAATGACAGACAATTATGCACTACTATGGGGGGGGGGGGGCTTTGACTTTTTACAGGGGCCAGTTCCAAAATGCAGCCACCTGTAAGTGCTCTTTTACAGCGGTTTTGAAGGAGTGTAAGGATTCACAATTTGTTATGACTGTTGGTAGGGCATTCCACATGTTTGTGGCATAGCAGTAGAACAATTTTAATCCCTTGTTAGAGCCAAATCTGGGGTTGAATGTGACTTGTGGAGCTCCCTCTGGTGTTGTGATTGTGGACGTCATTAACGTTTTTGAAATAGTAGGTACGTGGGTGTCTTTGTGGTGTAGGGTGCGTGTGAAGCATCTGCCACGTTAGTATAGTAGCATAGATAATATTATGTACTCCTTTTTCATCCCCTCGGGGGGTGAAAAGAAGAGCTCAGCGCACAAGTTGAGTAGCCAACAGCAAGATGGGGGACCAGTCGGCATTGGTGCACCCACGCCAGCAGGTTTACCTCATCATGGGAAAGATAGTGCTACTGGGGAGAGCGCACCCCCTTTGGCACTTTAAAAACTTCCTTGCGCAGGAATCCAAACTATCCACCTCTGCAGGAACGCTGACAGACTTGGACTACGCCAATGACATCTGTTTATGTTACCTAATCAAGTAGAACAGGAACTCACACTTAACCAGAGTGTGAATTTGGTCACATGCTAAACGCAAAGAAAACCAAGGTCATAACCTCTAACATTCCCCCAGTATTAAATCAATCAATAAATGCCTGCATGTAGCTCAAATATTTTATTCATGGAATCACTGTGTTATGCTGTACGACTCTATATAGGCAAAGATAGACTATTTGTATTTTACAGACTGCAATCCCATTGGCTGATTCTGTCCGTCGGTCCTCTGATTTATGTTTTTATTGACAAAAGAAATACATGACCATGACATTTGTACATATCTGTCAAAAGGATAAAACCCAAAACAGTTCCAAGAGCTTATATAAATTGTAGTCCTTTGAGAGCAACTTTGTGTAACCTGAGTGGCATGTGTTTGGGGGTGGAGTAGCAGAGGCAGACAAAAATATATAATAAATAATAAATACTGTTAGATCTATTTTTAATAATCATTAATAGCCTACATTAGATCATGATTTGTGTATCATTTTGTATAAGTGTAATTTTTGGCCTAACTCAGTCAAGTTAAATTTGCTTCTCAATCCTTGAAGCTGGCCCGAGGTGAAACGGGGGAAGGGGCGTGGTGGCGGAAGCCGAGGCTGCGGGTCGATGTGAAACGGGGGGGGTTTGTAGTCATCGTCACACCCCGCCTAAACCGACTTGTGCGTGCATGAATCTGGAGTACAATTACAACAGATTAAAAGTACTTTAAAAAGTACCTAAAAACTGCTAAACCAAAAACCAAGATACATTGATTAAAACTGGCACAATCTCGAGGTAAAGTGTTATAAACCATTACTCTGAACCGACCAAATGATGGTAACAAACTGATTTTTAAGGACTTTCCATGAGTTGGACCACTGCCAGAGAATGCTGCCTTGCCCAATTCTGCCCTAGCATGAGGAACCTTGAGCGTTAAAAAGGCACTGGAGCAGATCTGGTAAGTGTTATTGTTCTGTGTCAGCAAAGAACAAATGTAAGCAGGGAGCATACAGATTAGACAATGAATTAGATTAGACAATAAATAAAAACAAGTACCAGTGTTTATCCCATATCTCTGTCAGAGACCCTAACTCAAACCTGAGTTTTCATAAAGTGCACAATGGTGGGTGCCATAACTATCACCAGTAATCCATTTTAATACAGTGATAAACCGTGTCAAGTTGCTTTAAGATTGATGGAGCAGCAATCCTATAAATAATGTCACCATAATCCAAGACTGAGTGGAACATGGCTTCAATAGTCTTCATTTTTTTTTAACCAAAGCGGGAAAACATGATTTATCACGTTTATTCCGTTTTAACCGAGCATCTCTTACACAAGCAACAGAGCACAAATTGTGCGTGTGTGTGTGCGCGCTTCACACAGTGTGCATATGAAAAACCTGTTGCGTTAGTATAGTACCATAATGTGTTTGTAAAGTTTATGCATGCATGCCCCTTTGGCACTTCAAAAACATTTGTGCGCAGGTATCCAAACTATCCACCTCTGCAGAAACCCGCAGATGGCATCTGCCTATTATCTAATCAAGTAGAACAGGAACAGAGCTCTTTGTTTATAGTATTTAAGGGTTCAAGGCCTATCAGGCTCGAAGCCTTATGGCATCTCTTGGCTTTCACTATTATTCTTTCGCCGTTTTTGCAGTTCAAACCGTGCATACGCTTTTTACGAAACTCGGCAATAGATAGAGGGCTATGCCAAACTGCCAAGGCCCGAAACTCAAAACCATTGGCCAAAGGGTGGTGCGATAGCAATCAATTGAAAATGCCAACTTTGAACAGGTACAACTCATGCCCTGTTTGACCTACAGCCATGAAACTTCGATACACACATGCGTCTCCCCATGCCCAATCTGGGAACCCATTGCCAAATAAAAAAGGAAAAACAGCACCCTCTGCTGTTTTTTTACTATTTCACTTGGCTCTGGGGGGAGCAAAATGGAGCACCCGTGCGCAAGGAAACCGGGGTTTTGGTCTGCCTTCAGCCTTTCACTTCCAGTGGTGCGACTATGTTTTCATTCCCACTAACACTATTTCTACATGGAACACTAACACCATTTCTCCCAGAGAACATCGATCGTTTTGGTTATACGCCCACCCCACTGAGCATTTTTTGGTCTATTAGACGTCTAAAATACGTCTAAGGGGTAGGCTAAAACAGGGTTATAATTGGTCTACTGGTGAAAGTTTTTTAGCGGTCTAGGCTTAGCCTAGACGTTGATTAGCTGTTTTTTAAACGTCTATTTATAGACCGTCTATATTATAGACGTTGAAATGACGTCTATAATATAGACGGTCTATAAATAGACGTTTAAAAAACAGCTAATCAACGTCTAGGCTAAGACTAGACCGCTAAAAAACTTTCACCAGTAGACCAATTATAACCCTGTTTTAGACGGACGTCTAATAGACGACTATTGCTCAGTGGGACTTGTTTCTATGATGAAAGAACAAGTTAAAATGTGAATATCTTTCCGTAGTTTTGACTGCTCCGAGGACGCTATTGTTAAATGAGTTTCGGTTTGTTTCTAGTAGGGAAGGATTGGCATACACGTAAATCCCGCCCACTACATTTGATTGGGTAAAGCGCGGCCTGCTTCCTGATCTGAAGGCACGCCCACTTGTAGGCCAGTGCGTACGCGATATGACGAACCCCCCCGACAGATCCAAGCGGAGAGCAGAATCTGTTCTTGAGAGATTACCTCATGCCTAACAACTTTCACAGTCTGACTTTTGACCTCTGACCTTTAGATCTCTCACCATTTTGAATTATATGAAAAGCAGTTAAAATCAAACTCCTCCTGGGATTTTTTAGCAATCTGCACGAGTCTGCAGTGAAAACGTTAAGCTTTTATGAGCCAATGAATATTGCAGTTTTATGTAAATTATTCGTCTGCCCCTAACACATACATGCAGACTCACATTTGTTTGAAACTTTGCAGTAATGTAGAGGGTCATTCCAAGTATCACTGAAACCAATCTTACTCCAATTGGTCAAAGGGGGGCGCTATAGCAATTTTTTGAAAATGCAAACTTTAAAGAGGCAAAGGTCATGCCTCGTTTGGCCGACAGCCGTGAAACTTGTTTACACATGTGCCTTGACTCATGAGGAACACATCTATCACTTTGACCAGTAAGCTCCGCCCTTAGATTTTCCGCCATATTGAGCAGTTTGAAAAACATATAACCCTTGCATTGGGTTAGGGACTTGTAATGCATTCATATCCATGTAAACACCTTTTAAAATATTATGTTGGGTTAGGGCTAGGGTTTCATCTTTCAATATATCTCGTTTTCTATTATAAAAATGTTAAAATTCACTCATTAAATTTCCTATAATGAAGGCAATGGATAATGATGTTATTTAGCTATAATAGAATAATTAAGAATAATAATTAGAACACACTGTCAAAAAATTATAAAAAATAACTTTAACAAATGTTAATATTATTAAAAATAGTGACACTAGTGGTGTTAGGGTCCGAAATGACCCGTATACCATAGAAGGTAAAAAGTCATTTATTTTTCATGAACTCAAACTTTATTTTACTCCTGATAGCAAATGCTAATTGAGGACAAGTCTCTCTCACTCTCAAACATGTAAACATTGAATATTGACAATTTGGGGGGAATTGAGTAACACTTCTCTGCCGGGTCATTTTGGACCCTAACACCTAAGTGTCACTTTTTTTTATAGAAACCATCAGAATTAATTAAAATGATGATAGATAATTTTGTTGCGTTAAAATTGCTATTTCTGAGGATATCATGAAACCTCGTTCCAATAATGAAATGCAAAGGGTACTTTTTACCTATTTAAACGTGAAAACGGGTCAAAAATGACCCTAACACAATGGAAGGGTTAATTGTTTTTGTTTTTTTTAGTAATTGTCATTTGTAATGACAGCTTCCAGACGCTTCTTGTATGTATTAACTAATCGCCCACACTGCTCAGGAGTGATTTTGGCCCATTCCTCCGCACAGATAGTCTTTAAATCTCGAAGATTCTTTGGTGCCCTCTGGTGAACCCTTTTCTTTAGTTCTTTCCACAAATGTTCAATCGGATTTAAGTCAGGTGATTGACTAGGCCATTCTAATACCTTGATTTTCTTTCTCTGAAACCATTTGAGAGTCAACTTTGCTGTGTGCTTTGGATCGTTGTCCTGCTGGAAGGTCCAGCCACGTCTCATCCTCATCATCCTGGTGGATGGCAGCAGATTCATCTCCAGAATATCCCGATACATGGCTCCATTCATTGCTCCTTCAATTATATGAAGTCTGCCAGTACCACAAGATGAGAAACAACCCCATGCCATGATGTTTCCACCTCCAAACTTCACTGTTGGTATGGTGTGATTTGGGTGATGTGCAGTACCATTTCTCCTCCAAACATGGTGTGTAGTATGACAGCCAAAAAGTTCAATTTTGGTCTCGTCTGACCAGACAACATTCTCCCAGTATTCCACAGGCTTGTCCAAATGCTGTTTGGCAAACTTTAAACGAGCTTCGACATGCCTTTTCTTGAGGAATGGAGTCTTGCGGGCTGAGCGTCCATAGAGGCCTTGGCGGTGGAGTGCATTGCCTATAGTTGTCTCTGTAACACTTGTACCTGCTGCCGCCAAGTCTTTCTGGAGCGCTTTCCGAGTGGTCCTTGGCTCTTTGAGTACTGTTCTGACCATCCTTCTGACTCCCTGGTCAAAAATATTGCGAGGAGCTCCTGTGCGTGGCCTATTGATGGTGTAGTGATGCTTCTTCCACTTGCGGATGATGGCCCCAACGGTGCTTACTGGAATATTCAGATGCTTTGAAATAAGTCTGTAACCAGTTCCATTCTGATGCTGAGCAACAATCAGGTTGCGAATGTCTTGAGAGAGCTCTTTGCTTTTACCCATCATGAGATGTTTCTTGTTTGACTGCTTGGTAAAACAAAACACCTTTTTATAGCCCATCATTTGCACTAACCCAGCTGATGTTGGTTTGCACAGATAGGAGGTAGAAATACTAATTACTAACGGATTTCAGATGGTTCCTTGCCTTTCTTTGCCTAAGTATACAGCTTTTTCGTGGTGTGTTCAATACTTTTTTCCTGTGCTATTCCACTTCATACCACATACAATTATTTATGGACTTTACTTTTGTATTTTTAGGACGGCTTGGCGCAAGCGAGCCGTCCTCTATGAAGAGAAGTGAGGCATCTGAGGTATGTGGGAGTTAACCTCTCGAGGTATATAAAGAGGGGCGGTGGCATAGGCGAAAAAGGGGCGTAACGGGGCGTGATTTGGTCAGGGAATCTCTGTTTGTGGGAAAAAGGGGGCGGCCTTGCTAAAAAAGGGTCTGGAACGCGTAGTCATTGCTTCGTTGCCACCGATTGGTTGCTGCAACTTGGCTTCATGCAGGGCGACGCCCCCTCTTTGCTCCAAACACCGATTGGTTGCTGGCTTCATGCAGGGAGACGCCCCCTCTCACGCCCCCTCTCAGGTCTGAACATGCCCCCTCTCACATCTGAACATGTTTGCACCGCCGCCATTGTTCCCTGGCTTGCTCCTCCTGTGTCCATTCAACAGCATTGAAATGTCACCTTAATATAACTTTCCATCAATTACAGAATGTACCTAAAACATTTAAGTGTCCAATAAATGTAAGGTACTTAAGATAAACCCCAAAAAATTATCAAACATAAAGTCGGCCCTTTATTTAGCATAGTTTTAGCTGATCTTCTGCGCATATTTTCTTCATAAAAACACCAGTGTCCGCGCAGCCTAAAGCCCCGCCCTCCCCTCTACACACTGAGTTCTTCATGCCGTCTCACTCTGCAGAGAGGTAGACAGACTATGGAGGCATCAGAATTTTGTATTAAATTATAGAATGCACCAAAACATTAATAAGTGTCGACTTGAATCTATTTAAGCCACAATAAAGCCCCGCTTTTATTTTTGATATTTTTTTGGGGTTTATTTCGCATAGTTTTAGATGATTTTCCGTGCACATTTCTTCATTTAAGCATCGCGACCTGCGAACGGCCTTTTTGCATGTAGTTGAAGCGCAAGGGGGGGAGAGAGTCGCAGATAGACAGTTGAATAACCTCCTCTTCAAATAACCAGATTTATTTACCAAAGTAGCCTATGTAGGCGACCTACATGTTTATGTTTTAGCTTAGACACGGGTAGCCTACAATAGTTGGTAGGTTATTGTTTTCTTTTAGGAGCGCTTTGTGATGCACCGTGCAGTTAAATCCGCGGTGTCAATAAATTCCACTGCCCGCTCTTTGATGAGTCCTCCGTCCTCCATGAATCGAATACAAACTGCAACTAGTTCCCGTTTGGAAAGCGGGAAATCTTTATACGCGAGTAGGCCTATTGCAAAATATTGTCCAATGTCCACTGAGTTCAGCCTTTATTTTACCAAGCAGGACTGATGCTGCAGCCTGAAGCAGCTTGTCCTGAAAGTGGTTTAGGCGGTCGCGGTGGCTACCGTTCGTTTAGGCGTCCTCGCGTCGATGAGTTTGCTCTGGACAAACTTTTTTTTTTACGCTGGTGCCATTGCTGCCTCTCTGCTGTCTCAACAATCAAAAATGAAGAGAACGAGGCCAGGACATGTGTGTGCTGTTTATATTGTGCGCTTATGTCATGACGTAGAAAACCGGTTCTGTGAATGAGGGACACAGACAGACACATTTCACACTCGAGTGTGAAATGGGATTCTGAGAATACACATTGGCTCAATTGCTCAAAAGACCCAACATCCTCCAGACACGCAGGACGTAGAGAGAGAATGGATGTGTATTACGTTATTTGTCAGCCTTAAGTATAGGGGCGATATTCATAGTAAATACACAAAAAGCTGTCTGGCGGAAGGAAGGCACAGTGGCCCTCATTTATCAACGCGGTGCAGCCCGAATAATGAACGTACGCCGATATCACCGCACCTTTCGGCATTTATCAATATATCCTGACGTGGCCTTCATCCTACTTTACGCTGAGATCTCACGTCTGGTCGAGACCAGTTGTTGACGTTGCCTGCGCCCGTTTATTCCATTCTAGACCTGCGGAGCAGACGGTCTGACAGGCATCTGTACACATATATCCACTCCAAAATGTATATCTACACTAATAAATAATCCCTGTGAAAATATAACATTTTATAAAGTAATTTAAACAAACTGCTTGAACAGTCACTCGGTTAAGCTTGCAGATCTGCATGGCTGCGTTGGCTATTTGAAAATAGCAGATCTACAAGCTCACAACAGGTCCCATTGCGACGCGTTGTGAGCTTGTAGATCTGCTATTTTCAGCGCAGCAGCGATTCTGCGAGATAATTTTCGGGAGCCCCGACATTCTTTTCATGGACAGTGAGGTCTACAAACTTACAGTAGCTTGTCCTATGTTATGGAGTTATGTCATAGAGAGTTATGTAGGCTACACAACCTGGCTGGGTTAAGGATATAAACCCGACGCTCCAATATTAACGTGGCGGCACGGAATCACTGCATTCCGCCCGAGTCTCATGTACCGCTACGCTACGGAAAGACGAAGGTGTGTGTGTGTGTGTGTGTGTGTGTGTGTGTGTGTGTGTGTGTGTGTGTGTGTGTGTGTGTGTGTGTGTGTGTGTGTGTGTGTGTGTGTGTGTGTGTGTGTGTGTGTGTGTGTGACCTGTTAAAAGCATATGAAGAAAATGGCCACCGATCAGATTAAAATGCTTTTTATTGAACAATACGGATGATACAGCTTGTAGATCGGCTAGGTATAGACCAATTATTTGTTTACTAACATTGAGACTGGACGCACAGGTGATTGTTTCACGCAATCAATTCACAACCTGTTGTTTCGGGGTGCGCTGGTTTCAGCACACCCCAACCCCCTCTTCTGTGTTGGCTAGTGAGGCGCGTCCTAGCGATACCTGATAGAATGGGTTTCATTGCACGCATACTGGTTGCACGCATTCTGGTTCTTATCAGTGTGACGTCGTCTGTTAAGGGGTCTATAAAATAGGGTTAAAGTGGTTAATGTATGTTTCATTATATCATAATTTATATCTGAAAAGTAACTAGTAACTAAAGTTTTCAAATAAATGTAGTGGAGTGAAAGTACAATAGTTGTTGGGTGAGAAGGAGATTGCCAGGCACAAATGGTAGTGTAGGTAATTAATGTATTTGTGCAAGATGACCCTGCTACTGTATATAAAATGTGTATATTACTCGTTCATCATGGTTCATGTTCAAATAGCTCAATCCAAAATATGCTGTAGGCCTAAGTGTTAGGCTGTATTTACGCACCTGCTTAATTGTAATTAATGCTTCAACATAATTATGACCGGTATTTTTTATCAGATGTCTGATAAATTTGATTCATTCCGGACATTGGGACCAGCAGGTTACAATCCTATATCGCAACCCCTGGTATACCACATTGCTTAGCAGAGTTCAGTGATGCAAATGCATGTCAAGTTGATCAACAAATTGTATTATTCTCCAATGCAATAACAGTACTGAAATGAAGGCTATAAGGGCAATAATGGGAGCCCTTTTTTTTTAAAGTAACTTCAAAGTTACTTTTCACAGTAACGCATTACTTTTTGGTGTAAGTAACTAGTAAAGTAACTGAGTTACTTTTAAATGAAGTAACTAGTAATGGTAACTGGTAACTGGTTTTCAGTAACTAGCACAACACTAGCACAACACTACAACGGTGTCTAACCGAGAGTTATACTTCTCCAGTACAACGGTGTCTAACCGAGAGTCCATGCAGATCACAGTTGACAAATATTATGTATTATCAGAGCTATTATTAATGTTATCGGTTTTATCGGGATGACGTCATAATTCCTGATATCGAACCGATAATTATCGGGCCGATACTTATCGTGCACTAATAATTTTATCGCGAATTATTTTTATATTTTTCTCTGTTGTTGGTGACAACTCTAGTGCGTCCCATGGACGCCACGACGGTGTCATGAATGCATCCTTTCACAATATTGTGCGTCAGCGACGCAGGACGCAGCTAGGCCTATGAGCATCTCTGCTCAGTGCGGCTGCAGAGTTCATGTGCAACATCTTGCATGCATGGCTGTGGCTTTACAGTTGTCCTTCGCCGTGTCTGTAGGTCACCCCCAGGGACCCCCAAGGGTCTCCTTTTTTTTTTGTTTTTTTTTTTCATCCCATGCTTGGGGGGGGGGGGGCCTGCGCCGTCCATCATGACATCTATGTCATTCTTTCTTGTTTTTACATGTGTGGATTTCTAGAGTTAATACCAATGTCTGGTAAAAATGTCATATGAATAGCATCATTGGAAATATACTTACTTGGAAAAGAGTTGATGCGTTCAATACTTAATTTACCCATTGTATATATGAAAAACGGTCTTAAGTAAAGTAAAGTATACATGATTAGAACATGATTGAACATTTGACAGTTAAGGTCTAATATTTCTACAATTGCTACAAATTGCTACAAAACCTGTATATCCATTCATTTTGGGAATGAACAATAAGTTGAAGGTTAAATTTAGGTCTGATAATGATGTACCGTGCATGATTAAATCATGTATACTTTACATTACTTAATACCATTTTTCAAATATACTCTTTTCAACATTTTGAACAAAATAGCTAATTTTACATCAAGGTGCCCACTCTTCTTGTAGCCATTCCAAACACTACAGCATAGTTTATTGTATACAATAGCGTTACATCCTCATTATGGGTTTCGATGAAGCACCAGCGACACATTGTCTATCTATTTACAGTATGTGATTGCGTTGCAGTGATATCAAAGTGTCACACCGCTCTCTTTCAATGGATATGGAGTTAGGGTGGACCCTGAGAACACAGATATGCTCCTACTCTCAGTAAGCCTAGTATGCACCATGCTGATCCACTGACCAAACTCTTCAATTCCTTTTTCCATTTCCATTCTTACATTAATTATACAAATTCAAATGCAACTCTAAATATGAACAATGATAATAATTATAGTGAAACAATGAACTTGTTTTTATTGGCTTTAAGAATACAATTTCAAACAAAGTAAAATCCTATTAATACATAAGTGTATATTCATGAATGAGTATGTAGGCTATTAAACATAATTGAATAGTATAATGTATATACGTAAGAAAAAGTTTTACATTTTACAGCAATTTTCCTTTGTGTATGACAAAATGATACAATGTAAAATAATAGTCTCATGTCATTGACAAAAAATAAAACAAAATACATTTTAACATTATCTACTGTAGAAACACAACTTGCACCAAACTAAAATGAATCTTAAGTTACAGAATCAGAATCAGTTTTATTGTCAAATCACAGGTTTACAAGGTAAAAAAGTGGGTGAAATTCGTTTTTTTTTACATCATTCCCACCGCAACGTTAATTTCCATAGAAAGAAGAGGGGGGGAGGCAGAAGAAGAAGGGGGGTAAGTGGGAAGGAGATCAGACAAGAGAACAGAAAGGCCAAACAAGTTATCTACATATTTACAAGAGTACCTGAGATAAGAAACAAGCTAAGGTGCCTGAGACAGAGGCAACACTAGAGGTGACCAGAAGGGGATGCTGTAGCTGCAGTTGTCACTTCTTGTCTTGAACTTTTGTCACCTTTAGTATGATGTCTGCCACTTTGTCTGCTGGGATGCCCTGTCTGACCAGTTCCTCTTTAAGCTGGAAGTGAAAAAGTCGACACTATTTTTTTGATATGTGATAACGGCTAAGGCATACATGGGCAACTGGCAGCCCGGGGGCCACATGCGCCCCCGGCCTTCACTTAATGCGGCCTGCAGGTTAATAACAGAATAATGATATATTATTGATTTCAGCTGTTACAATTTCAAACATGCAAACATGACCCTTCATGGTCCTTCAGCTACATTCATATTTTTGTGGTGCGTACACAAGCTACAAACTACAATTTCGGGCAATAACATGAAATTAATAATATATTCACTTTATTTTACCATTACTGTGTTCTTGTACCAGAACCTTTTGAAAGACAGGACTGTCCCTTTTTCTTGCATCCTGATCGCTTCAAAGCCATGCCCCATAACATGACAAGCCTATGCTGCCTCTGACTGGCTTGCCCTTGCACTTGAAAGCTTCACAAGGGGGGTGAGTCATGTTGTGATACATATAACACTAACAAACGTCTGTGTCTGGTTAAATTATTATGTATTTGCTGATTACAGTACCTGCGTCAACACAATGATCTTGATGTCTTCATTGGTTAAAGGCGTCTTTGAGGAGAGCCCCAGCCTCAGAACCATGACGTGACCTAAAGGTAAAATATCCCAGCATTACATTACTGACAGGTATGCTATTGATTATGAGATAAGATAAGATGAGATAAGATAAGATTCCAGCAAGGGAAATTCAGTTGCCATGGTAATAGCAAAAGAAGGTAATGTCGCCTTTTAAACTTCCCTGACCTATATAATGACTAGTACACAACCCAGGTACTACCAAAGTTTAACATCAAATCACCGCTGCCATTTATTGGTCAGATCTCCCAGGAAAGTATTTATTTTAGTGGTACTAAATGTACCATTCAGTTTCAGTAGAATTTAGTACCACTAAATGTACCATTTAGTATCTCTAACATGGTAGACATAACGTCCACACTTGCTCTATTGAGACACTTTTTTAACTTACAACATGACAGTGATAAAAAAAGAAAAAAATCACACCCAGTGTGAAGTGGGCGGTGTGTGATCACAGTGGTCATCACCACCAAGGTTTAGCATAAGGGGCCACTTTTAGGAAGACTCCTGCTTGTCTCAAACGTCTTCCATTTACGGATTATGTTGGCCACTGTGTTCTTAGAAATCTTAAATTCAGCTGAAATTCTTTTGTAACCTTGGCCAGATCTGTGCTTTGTCACAATTCTATCTTTAAGCTTTTCTGACATATCCTTTGATCTCAAAGGGCCAGTTCTAGGAAGACTTTCTATTTTCTTCTCAATATTGGTTTTTCCTTTTCTCATTTCAGCCATAGTGATCTTTGGGTTCTTTTTTACCGCTCTCACGAAATGGACAGCATCTAAGTTAAATATACTAGTGTCACATCAAAGTGGTTTTAGATTAATTTCATCATGTGTCTCACTAGCCAATCACAGCATGATATAGGGTTAGGGGTGTACAATGGTGGCCAATCACGGTGCAGGGTTAGGGGGGTACAATGGTGGCCAATCACGGTGCAGCGAATGTCGATGTCCAAACTTCACATATAGGGGCGGTTACACCGCCCAAAAAGAAGATAATTTTATCACGCTTACGAGATCCAGTGGCGTTAGTCAAGACTTCTGTTTTGGGCGGTGGGGTTGTTGTGGGTGGAGATGTCCCATTTGTAGTTGGTGTAGAATTTGTAGCAGTAGTAGGTGGTGTAGTAGTTGATGTTGTAGTATTTGGTGTTGTAGCAGAAGTTGTAGGTATTGTCTGGTTGTAGCTGTCTGTATCTGCTGCAGGTGGAGATCATACAGATGACAGAATTAGCTTGAGCAAAAGTAAAAGTACCTAAACTTGTACTTAAGTACAATATTTAAGTTAATATGCTATCCACCACTGTATAGGACCTGTGAACTAGTCCAGTGGTTGTCAAAGTGGGGTCAGGGGACCCCCAGGGATCATTGAGAGGGTTTGAGGGGGTCCCAGCAAAATGCGGAACAGTTCAACCACTTCAACCATATTTTATACGTTGGCTATTCGGAAATAGACGATCTGACATGTAAGCTAATAGATCTGCTTTTGAAAGATTTAAAAAATATTGAAGAATTGTGTAAATGTTTTAATAATGTTCTCTGCAGCCAAATACATATCAATTTGGAGGTCCTTGACATGTAAATGTATGAAAACAACTGAACAAGTATGTACATGACTGTAGAAAGCAAAATGTTGTACCTCTGTAGCAAATTGTCCTCCGTAGGCCTACATCGGCGCATGGTAGATCATTCCATTTACCGCTGCGGGCTGGGTTCTGATCCTTGATAAAAATCTCCACACAATCTTCAACACCGCCTAAGTTATTAGGCTCCCCAGGTGCCCAGTTTGCAGCCTCCGTGGTCACACTCTCTCCAGTTTCTACCCAGGTAAAGACACCATTCACTTTGCGGATGCCGATCCAGTAGCGTGCAGGGCCGGACACAATCTGGTTGAGGTAATCATTCTCCTCTCTGGTCTGGACGGCCACCATGTCTGTGAAGTTTTCCTGGCACCAATGGCGTGCCTGGTACCAGTTACGGTGTAGGTTGGAGCTCCAGTGGTACGTCTGTGCCAAAGCGCCTCTAGGTGTGGTTATAATAGTAGTTGTAGTTGGTGTAGAGGTTGTAGGTGTTGTCGTCGCAGTGGTTTGTTGGGTGGTTGTGCCTGGTTGTGTTGTAGTCTGGTTGGAGCTGGTTGTATCTGCTGCAGGTGGAGATCATAGAGGAAACAATTAACTTGGAAAGAAATTAAAGTACCTAAACTTGTACTTAGGTACAATATTTAAGTCAATATACTATCCACCACTGCATAGGACCTGTGAACTAGTCCAGTGGTTCTCAAAGTGGGGTCAGTGGACCCCCAGGGATCCTCGAGAGGGTTCCAGGGGGTCCCAGCAAAATGAGGAACAGTTCAACCACTTCAACCCTATTTTATACGTTGGCTATTTGAAAATAGACGATCTGACATGTGAGCTAACAGACCTGTTATTTTTGAAAGATTTTCTAAAATATTTAACGTTTTTTAATAATGTTGACACTACGGCCAAAATACTGTATCAATTTGGAGGGGCTTGACATGAAAATGTATTAAAACAACTGAACAAGTCTGTACATGACTGTAGTTGTCAAAGTGTTGTACCTCTGTAGCAAAGCGTTTGTCTTACAAAGGTGCATGGGATATCATTCCATTTCCCGTTAAAGGCTGGATGAGTAAACTTGATATAAATCTCCACGCAATCCCCGTCACCGTTAGGCTCCCCAGGTGCCCAGTTTGCAGCCTCCAGTGTCACATTATCTCCGGTTTCTACCCAGGTAAAGACACCATTCACTTTGCGGATGCCGATCCAGTATGCTGCAGGGCCGGGCACAATCTGGTTGAGGTAATCATTCTCCTCTCTGGTCTGGACGGCCACCATGTCTGTGAAGTGTTCCTGGCACCACTGGCGTGCCTGGTACCAGTTACGGTGTGGGATGGAGCTCCAGTGGTACGTCTGTGCCTGAGCCCCTCTATCTCCCAATTTTGAAGTGAAGCAGAATGTGATGGATAGATAGTATCAAACAGTCATGGAAACTACAGTAAGTAAGATTATGCGTTATTGGGAGTTTTTGTTTCAATTACTGTTTTGAGGGTTCGAGGCCTATAAGGCTCCAAACCTCTTTGAAACTCTTGGCTTTCATTATTATTATTCTTCCGCCACTTTTTGCAGTTCTGGCCCAAATGTGCATACGCTTTTTACGAAACTCTGCAATATGGTAGAGGGCTATGCCAAACGCCCAAGGCCTGAAACTCACAACCATTGGCCAAAGGGTGGCACTATAGCACTCAATTGAAAGTGCCAACTTTGAACAGGTACAGCTCATGCCCTGTTTCACCTACAGACATAAAACTTCAATTCACGCATGCGTCTCCTCATGCCTAACTGACTTTTGACCTTTGACCTTTAGATCTCCCACAATTTTGAAATATACTGTATGAAAAGCAACGAAAAATCTTTAATCTGCACAAAACTTTCTACACATGTACTTTGGACCTATGCCGACAAAACGTTAGTGGCGGATTTTCCATAAATGAAAACATTAAGCTTTTTTGAGCCAATGAATATTGCAGTTTTATGACAATTATTAATCTGCCCCTAACACATACATGCAGACTCACATTTGTTTGAAACTTAACAGTAATGTAGAGGTTCATTCCAAATATCACTGAAACCAATCTTACTCCAATTGGCCAAAGGGGGGCGCTACAGCAATTTTTGAAAATGCAAACTTTAACCAGGTAAAAGTCATGCCTCGTTTGGCCGACAGCCATGCAACTTGCTTACACATGTGCCTTGACTCATGAGGAACACATCTATCACTTTGACCAGTAAGCTCCGCCCTTAGATTTTCCGCCATATCGAGCAATTTGAAAAACATTTAAACCCAGGATTTCTGAGCAATATTAATTTGCTCAATGTTTTGCTCAATTTGAGCAATATGTGTGAGCTCCTTTTTCACCAGTTCAGGCCTGCTGGTCAAATGGCATCTCTCTACAGTACTTGCCTCACAACCGCAAGGTCACCGGTTCAAACCTCACCTCGGGCAGGCTACTTTTCAATTTCATCGCACAAAACACGACTGCATCAATGAATGCATATGCAATTGTTAAAGATAACGTGAAATGCTTATTTGAGAGTAGTTATTTTCAATGAAGTCGATAAAGTACTCGATGAGAATGCTCATTTGTTAATTGCATGGGCTGCTTGTCTCAAGTTCAATCTATTCTGTTTCTACGTCTTATTGTGCTATTGTTGCATATCGCTTTTTGCCTCTCATGCCTCAAACCCGTTTATTGCTGCTTGCAGCTATATTCTTTTATTGTTTTTTAAATGAAAATGAAAAGTATATAACTAGGTTTTAAGTGGTTATGATGGTAACCACTTAAACGATAGTTGAAAGGAATAACACACCTTGGATGAATACAATCACGGCTACAATCAACAGCCTGTGATACATGCTGGGTCTAATGTGGATCAGTCCTTGGAACATCTGGGGGAAAAACATCAAAATGAATTAATAATAATACCATAATACCATAATAATAATAATAATAAGGGTAAGTGTAATAATGGTAATAATAATAATAATAATAATAATAATAATAATAATATTACGGCAGTTTCAGCGAATGATCTGGTGATCCGGTTAAAAATGTTTTCCATAAGCCAGCTGCTGGTTGAACTGAACTGATGAGAGAAACATGGTTCTGTCTGTCATGCTTCAGTCCCGCCCCCACTTGCTCTGTGTGTGCGTGCATGCGCGCGTGCGTGCGTGTGGGTGTGTGTACGCGCGTGTGTGTCGTCACAGATTAGAGTAGACAATGAATGTGAAGAAAAATGACAATAGATTAAAAACCTAAAAACAACTAAACCAAAAACCAAGATAAATTGATTAAAACTGGCACAATAAGAGTTAAAGTGTTAAAAACCATTGCTCTGAACCAACCAAATGATGGTAGGAAACTGATTTTTATGGACTTTCCATGAGTTGGACCACTGCCAGAGAATGCTGCCTTGCCCAACTCTGCCTGAGCATGAGGAACCTTGAGCGTTAAAAAGGCACTGGAGTAGATCTGGTAAGTGTTATTGTTCCGTGTCAGCAAAGAACAAGTATAAGTAATTATACAGATTAGACAATAAATAAAAACAAGTACCAGTGTTTATCCCGTCTCTCTGTCAGAGACCCTAACCCAAACCTGAGTTCTCATAAAGTGCACAATGGTGGGTGCCATAATTATCACCAGTAATCCATTTTAAGTGAGTGATAAACCGTGTCAAGTCGCTTTAAGATTGATGGAGCAGCAATCCTATACATAATATCACCATAATCCATGGCTTCAATAGTAGTTGTTTTTTTGTTTTTTACCAAAACGGGAAAACATGATTTATCACGCTTAGTCCGTTTGGTAACACTTGCTCATAAGGTACCCGTAATGAATGCTTAATTTATGATTACTTAATACATTATTTAAGCGTTCATTAAGTTAAGTTCATTAAGTGTCAATTAAGCATTAATTCATCATGAATTCCTTGTAATTCATGTATTAAGTAACTTTACTTAACTAATGATTAAATAATGATGTTAATTAATGATGAATTACAAGGAATTCATGTGGAGTTAGCTGGTTTCTGCCGGACAGCAACAATATATTATTTTTTTCATGATAATGTAAAAACATATTCACAATCTAATCTTTGAATTCAAATTTGTTTGAATAATATTGGTGACTGGTAAAGTGTCGGGGTGACTCATGCTCATACTCCTTAATATGTTGCAGGAGATTTGTGGTATTGTACGTGGTACCGTACATGATTGCATCAGGTGAGGACAACAAGACAGCTAGAAGTAATGTTTGATAATAGCTACCTTAATTCCCTGAAAATAGTGTCCAAAAATAACAATATAACTATAATAACACTTCACAATTATAATCCGTGGAAACCCTTGATCCACAGCCTGGGGGTCCACAATCACCATCAGACCTCCAGCTTAGAAGTTTGCTCACCTCTGATCAAAGTTAGGAGCCCTTGCATGAAATTAGTTGTGACACTGCATTCCTTTAAATCCAGTCATGCCCTTTATCATTATCTAATCACTCATCATGTACATGCCTACAGACTCTTTTTCCATTGTTCCACATACCTATCATCATAACCATGCAAGGTCTAAGACTTCCTCATTATGATAGAAGATTTATCTTTAAGATGTCACCAACTATCGAAGCTACCTCACCAAACAAAACAAAAAAGTTTTGGTTTGGTAAGGTAGAACTGTTTGAACTCGATCTCCTCCTGACCTCAAGTAACACTGTCCTCTGAAAAGCCAGCCATCTCTACAACAACCATGACATGCACCCACTCACCTCTGCACCTAAATGGCCAATTGCTCATGGAACGTGCGATGGAAGCAATAACTGTACTGATAAGACCCAATTATTGAAATCCCAAAAAACTGAATAGATTTTCACCATGCCACATTTAATACCTGTCAAGTCTTACGTTTTTTTTTTTTTTTTTTTTTTTTTCAAATAGGTAACCACTTTAACCCTGGCATCCCCATTTTGGGAATGTCATTATAGGCTAAGTGAATTGGCTTTAAAAAAAAAACAAACATTTCTTTGTGGCTCAGTGGTTAATGCTCTCCCGTCTGCAGATGGTCCAAAACTCAGCTGCCAGACTCCTGACTGGAACTAGGATGAGAGAGCACATTTTTTGTTTTTAAAGCCTTAAATGGCCTCACGCCACAGTATATTTCTGGTCTAGTTTCTGCACCTCCTACCCTCAGGGTTCTTAGGTCTTCTTCCCAAATGCTCCTCGACATTCCCCCAACAAACCTTAGAACTAAAGGTGACCGGGCATTTTCTGTTATTGCGCCAATACTCTGAAACAATCTCCCACTGCACATTAAGTCCAGCTCCACCATTGAAAGGTTAAAATCCACCCTAAAACCCCACCTCTTCTCCATTGCCTTCAGCTCAGTCTGAGGGCAATTAACCTATGGCTTTTGAAGGTATTTTCTTCTTTACTTGCGCCTGTGAAGCAGCGCAAGTACTGTATTCAGGGTCGTCATGTCGAAAGGAGTACACAACATATACACAACGTATATTAGTTATATAGTATATAAGTATATATGTATATATATATATATATATATATATATATATATATATATATATATACATATATACTTATATACTTATATATATATATATACATATATACATATATACTTATACTTATATATATATATATATATATATATATATATATATATATATATATATATATATACACTTATATACATATATACTTATATACTTATATATATATATATATATATATATATATATATATATATATATATATATATATATATATATATATATATATATATATATACACTTATATACATATATACTTATATACTTGTGCGGGTTTGGTTCGGGTTTAGTATTGAGACGTCGGAGCGCTGCGCTGTCGGAGGAATGCGCTGTCGGACTATACTGCACCCCAGGAACGGAAGGTGTAGGACCCATAAGATTAAGACAGCTACCATCATTCCTGTCCCTAAGTCCAGAAAAGTGACAGAGCTGAACGACTATCGTCCAATAGCACTGACTCCGATAGTCATGAAGTGTTTCGAACGGCTGGTCATGACTATCATAAAGGCCAGCCTTGACGATAATGTGGATCCTTACCAGTTTGCGTATAGGAAGAACCGCTCCACGGATGACGCAATATCATCCGTGGTCCATGTGGCCCTAACTCATCTGGAAACTAAGAATGCATATGTCAGACTCCTCTTCCTGGACTTTAGTTCTGCGTTCAATACCATCATTCCGCAGACTCTGGTGAACAAATTGGCAGTTCTTGGCATACGCCCAGCCCTGTGCAACTGGGTCTTGGACTTCCTTACCAACAGGCCACAGACAGTGAAGATCCACAACAACATCTCCTCTCCCATCACCCTCAACACCGGCTCCCCGCAGGGATGTGTCCTGAGTCCCCTGCTGTATACCCTGCTGACATATGACTGTAAGGCCAGGCACCCAAGCAATCATATTGTCAAGTTCGCGGACGACACAGCAGTGGTGGGATTAATCTCTGAAAACAACAAAGTGGAGTACAGGCGAGAGGTGGAACATCTGGAGCTTTGGTGCAGAGCAAACCACCTCTGCATCAATGTTAAAAAAACTAAGGAGATGATCATGGACTTTAGGAAGAGTGGCCCCACCATCAGCCCTCTCTACATCGGTGGAGATGTTGTCGAGGTGGTCTCTAGCTTCAAGTATCTGGGAGTGCACATTAACAACTGCCTAACCTGGAAGCACAACTCGGCCTCACTAATAAAGAAGGCCCACCAGCGGATATATTTCCTGAGGAGATTGAAGCGGGCGGGGCTGGGTACCCCTGTCCTTACTTCTTTCTACGGGTGTGGAGCATCCTTACATCCTGCATCACCGTATGGCACGGTAACTGCTCCGCTGCTGACAGAAAAGCTCTGCAGCGGGTGGTGAAGTCTGCTCAAAAAATAATCGGAAGCAGCCTACCTACCCGCCATCAGTGACATTTACATCAGCAGGTGTAGGAATAAGGCTACTAGCATCATGGAAGATGCCACGCACCCTGCTCACGGTCTGTCCGACCTCCTCCCCTCGGGAAGGAGGCTGCGCAGCATTAAGGCCAGCACCACCAGGCTGAAAAACATCTTTTTCCCCGAAGCTGTGCGAATAATGAACTCTCGCTCTTAATGATCTGAATAAATACTATCTATGAACTCTGCACTATGAACTGAACCGTGACACATGAAACTGTTTTTTAAATGCTGATTTTAATGCTGCTGTTTTTTACATTAGGTGTTTTATTCATCTTAGGTGTTTTATTTATCTTATTTATTTACTTACTCTGCCATGATCAGGACCTGAGTAACACATTTCGTTCTGTATGGAATGACAATAAAGCTAGACCTTGACCTTGACCTTGATATGCAGGAACTCAAAACTCAAGAACTCAAACATCAAACGCAGAAGAGATGTTTGAGATGTTTGAGAGATGACAATTAACCAAGACTTTTCTTGACCGAAACAGTAGTAAACACAATAACACTGTAGCCCAGGGGTAGGCAACCGTAGGCACGGATGCCAACATTGGCACAGGGGAGGGTGATCACTGGCACATTGGCATAAGTGTGAGAGAGGTTTTTTTCTTTCAAAATTAAATATTCATGAAAAGTTTAGTCAATTACATTAAGTCCCCTCACATCTACGTACATAGAAAAAAAAGAGAGTCTGAGAGATAGTGGGGTTATCGCTCTGAGTCTAATGATCATCAAAAGAAATATTTCTAAAGAAGAAAAAATAAAGGTTCTTATGTATAGCCTATGGACAATCAAAATCTGTTGGAATTATTTAATTTGGATGTGGCGTGACTGGCATCATAATTAAACTTATGATGATGAAGCTGAGACAACCTTCTTGGTGAAAGTGTTATATTGACAGCTTGGGGTCCCCCAGACAATCTGACCCTGACCAAGGCATCCCTAAAGATAGTACAGCCTGCCACAAAGCTCCTGACCGGCCCCTGCTCAACGCTATGACGACTGCGCTCTTGCCTGACCATAGGCACAGCACATGGGCAGCATTCTGCCATACACTGGCTCCTCAAGTGCAAGCTTGAGTGAAGACTGAGACTGAGAAGGACGGATCTACAACTACAACTTCACGTTTTCACCCTAAAACCAGCGTGAAATCCACCACGTCGTCATCACTGGACGTTCATCACTGGACATCGGACACATCACATGACAACTGCGATAAACACAGGAACAACTCTTGAATAAGATCAATTCAGCTGCTCATGGCATATCATTCTTATTTCATTTAACTGTTGTTTTCTTACAGGATTTAAAGTTAGGTTTAGCTTCCATCTGAATCCAGCTAAAACCTTGATTACTTTTAATGTTGAGATTTTCCTTTTTCTTAAATGTTGCATGCCTAGCTTAGGTTTGATTGAATAAATTCATGTATCTTTAATATCAAATCTAGTTTGGTCATTGCTCAAGTTGAATTATTATTCCTTATAGAACATTGACATATGTTGACACACATCTTAAAAAGGCTCTGCCGAGACAAGAACGTTTTCCCCTTCAGATCTTGTAGATTTATCGAAACAAAAATAATAAGTGATTATTCTATAATCTTTCATTATTTTATTGGTGGTTTAAAGTTAAGGTTAAATACAAATTAAGCTTGTGTTTAGTCATAAGTTGATTTTCATGGTGCCTCTTAATTTTAAATACTCATAATTCCAAATGTATGGTTATTCATTTGATTATCCTTAATAGTGCCATTAACGTGTTTCACGTGTTTTTACCGCTATGGCGCTGGGTGCCAATGACGTGTTTGACGTGTTTTTTTTTCTTTGAAAAACATGTTCAGAACCCAAGATATCATTATCTGAAGATTTGCAGCTCCATCCATTCCTTGTTTAACTTAGAACTGAAAAAGGCTGTATCTCGCTTCCTAAGCACTTTTTTTTTACTTTGAAAAAAACTCTGGCACTGGGACAACATCATTCTGAAACTAGAAAATGTGCTCCTCGGAGCACAGGTCTCCGCCAGCGGACCCGTGCTATTTTAACCAAAGGAAATCACTTACCCTATCTTTAACCATAGTTTTCTAGAAATGTTCTAATTCTTACCAAAGATAGAACATGTTACTATATCATAGCATTTATATTATTATAGCAATAAGTAATGAGATACAGAGGTGGTAAGCAACCACAATCAAATCAACCATCGAACAGTCATTATTACTACACCAAGCTTCAGACGATGATTTGCTGCTTCTTCAGTTTGCGTACTGGGAGTTAGTTGCATTGTGTGATCTCAGCTATGATCTCAGTTTGTACTGGAAAGTACTGTTCCTGATTGATCCTGTCTAAGCTATTTATATTACATCAGAATATGTAATATAGACCTGCCAGCCACTGGCAGGTCTTGACCAATGTTAAGTGTTCTCAGACGGATACACACGCACGAATACTGGAAAGTACTGTTCCTGATTGATCCTGTCTTACCTATTTATATAACATATTGTGATGTCACATGCAGCTTGACCAATGTTGGGTGTTATCAGACGGACACATAGAGACGGACGGAGAGGAAAAGATACTCTCCATTAATCCTGTCAATATTACATATTGTCACGTGTCACTTGACCAATGTTAGCTTGGCTGATGGATAGGTGTTAAAGGTGTTTAAAGATAGGGTAAGTGATTTCCTTTGGTTAAAAAAGCACAGGTCCGCTGGCGGAGACCTGTGCTCCGAGGTCGTGCATGTGATGTCACATGCAGCTTGACCAATGTTGGGTGTTCTCAGACGGACACATAGAGACGGACGGAGAGGAAGAGATACTCTCCATTAATCCTGTCAATATTACATATTGTCACGTGTCACTTGACCAATGTTAGCTTGGCTGATGGATAGGTGTGGGGAAACTGGGAAACTAGGGAAACTGCATTTCAGTCTTTGTGAGATGTGTTACTAGACACCTTTACAAACACGTTGGTGAGGATTTTTGGTAAGGAATTTATTCCAAGATTGGAACTTTTTTCTGCTAATATCCCCTGACTAAATGTTAGCTTGGCTGATGGCACTGATGTCACTTCGAAACATGTAAACAATGTTTCGAAGTGACACACCTATTTATAGGTATGTATTTCGTCATGCGTCTCGCTAGCCAATCAAAGCACACCCTTTCAACATATTGTCACGTGTCACGTAGGGTTTAACATTTTCCGGGAAATAGCAAATTTTAATTCCCGGGAATTTTCAGACCTTTTCCCGGGCTTCCCGGGAATTCCTGTTAAAGGGTAAAAAAAAAAAAAAAAGTGCCCACTAAAATGCATTTATATGTAGATACTTAAATAGCCAATTTTACACCGAGGTGCCCAAATGTCCCTATTGTGTCCACCTATGAACTTGCACTAATAATGACTTAAGTTGATTTTTTAAAAATCATATAAATATGATATATAAATATAATAGCCTATAGTGCCCTGCCCTGGCGGAGATCTGCCTTTGTTGCGCAGCAGCGGGTGAAGACAATTAACTTAAACTAGGAGCTGCGCTCAAAACGCACTCAAACAATGTCAAACTCTAGCTGCTGAAATAAACGTTCCATTTGTATCATTATTGACAAGAGAATGTGCAAAGGGATTATTTATTTATTGTCCATCAGAGCGCCGGTGAGGTCACAGTTTATCTCTACTTTTGTAGGATATTGATTTGATAGCCTAAACTTGTCATTTGTTTGCAGTTATTAATTTATATTAGGCTACTGGATATTATAAGACTCCATTTGGGGATGTTGGCTGTATGTTGTCTATTAATCTATATGTTGTTGTTGATCAAATGTGGGGTTTTGTAGTGTGATTTTGATGTGCACATGCATGCGCTGCCAGCACTGACAATCAATGAGACAGACAGCTGTTGTGCAGTTCACTTGTTCTACTGGGTAGTTCTAGTAAAATGGTGGTTTGAACGTTCTAAAATGCAAGTGTAGGTAGGGTATACATTAATGATGATACAAAAATCGGACCACATCGATCTAATACTCTCTCTCGCTCTCTCGCTCTCCAGCTCTCCAGCTCTCCGGTCTGTCCTCTCTCTCTATCAAAAGCATTGCTTGCGCGCATTTTAAGCTGGAATATAGGCTCGATCAAACCTACCTACTGTTTATGCAGCGTTTCACTTGATGATGTTGAATATGAACTAGTCAACTGGTGTCTACTGTCTACTATATTGACAGCAGAGGAAACAGTGAAATCAGCGTGCGCACTGCGCAGGCCAGGCATGGGGCATCACGGCCACTTGTGTTTCATTTTGTTCATTACTGTTACATTCAGTCACAGTGCGTCCCATATTGGTTCACAACGGGACGATGGGACCCTGCCCTGGTCGGCAACGCGGCAAGTAACTTGCCTAATTATAATAGTAATAATTCCTCCACGCTCTAATAGTATTCATTTCTAACAAGAAAAAAAAACCGGGAAGCCCGGGAACCGAGGTGAATTCCCGGGATGGTAAAAAAAAACAAATTCCCGGGATTCCCGCATCCCGGGAATCCCGGTGTTAAACACTAGTGTCACGTGAAGCTTGACCAATGTTAGCTTGGCTAGGGGACACAGCGGGACGGGAACGAAAACATACTCTCCACCATGCCTTCGGCCTGGCGGAGACAATAATTCTGTCAATTCTGGCACTCAATGAGTTATGATATTAAGAAGTCCTCACACTACATTTTTGGTTATTAATAATACCACCGATATTGAAATTTACACACTCATGCCTACTACAATACACAACAAAGCAACACATGCACAACGCTACAATAATATATTTAAAAGTAATTAAAGTAAGTAAAAAGTAACACATGTAAGGATAACTATACTTAAAAGTTCATAAAATCATAACAAATTCTTCAAAGTAACTAAATAAACCTAAATTGCACACATACTGTATGCGGCACTACAGTAGTTTGTTACATTTCAAATGGCCATAACTCGGTGACCATTGCTATAATCAGAGAAAATACAGTAGTACCGCCTCACTACCAGCACCCACACATCAAATAGAGTAGTACCGCCTGAATGCCAGTGCTTACACATCAAATAGATTAGTACCGCCTGAATGACAGCACACATGCACTCATCAAACAGAGTAGGCACCGGTTGCTCACACTGTATGATTTTTATTTAAAAAAACCTTTTCAAAATATAGCCTATATATCTTCTTCATTATAATGTAAAAACATAAATATGTTTGAATAACTTTGTGACAAAGTTAGGTGACTTCGCATTAAACTGTGACACTGCATTCAATTAAAATCCTGGCATGCCCTTCATTAATCACTCATCATTTAGGCCTAGCCTACATTTTTTGTCTCAAGTTTCCTTGTTCCAGTGTTCCATTGGCATTTTATCCTTGACATTTCCGTGAGAACCATTTAGCATGTGGTTATTACGTCTAACAAATCAAATCGATTGTAGCTTGTAGTGTGTGTCTTTTTTCAATTGTTACATTTGCATGCCTTGCTCTTTCTCATCAACAGAGAATAACTTAATGGAAACCACAACTAGCTACCATACCTTGCCAAACCAAACAAATGGTTTATCTGGTAGAACTTGATTTGATCTCCATCTGTCCTCAAGTAACACTGTCCCTTGAAAAGTCTTTAATAGCCATATGTATAATACGCAGCCACTCACCTTTGCAGTTACGTACTGATTAGACTCAGTCATTATTATCCAAAAATAATTAGGATTTATTTTGTTGGCGGTTAAGTGGCTCAGTAATTAATGCATAATATTGTTTTAAAATGTGCAGCACATTGGAATAGACCCTATGAATATTAGGAGTCCATTAGACTACATTTAGGGCTAGGCCAATGTGTTTTTCGTAAAATTATTATTTTGCATGTCTGTAGCAGAAATGAAATATTAATGAAAATGTCCATCACAAGCTGCATGGTGATGACCCCTGCAAGCAATGTGTTTTCATTTCTTTACACAAACTCTCCACCCTCAGCTTCCACACTACCATCTACACTAAATAATTTGCAAACTGCCTGAAAAACTAAACAAACAAAACAAAAAACTGGTTTGTGAACCCAAATGATGCCCCTGTACCAAGGGCAGAGAGGAGGGGCACAGGTCTCTAGCTGCATTAGAACATAATCTAAAATCTGATTAATCTGAGAACATAACAGGGGTTCCCAAACTTTTTAGCTCGAGACCCAAAAGCAAAATTTGGTGTCTGCCAGGGAGCCAAACTTTCAAAAATACATGATAAATTGACCTGTTAAGCCCTATTCAATAGTGAAAATAGCCGATCTACAAGCTCACTGCAGCCTCTGCTATGTTCACTATTTCTTACCGTTTTAAAGTTATGGACTTTTTATTTATGTTTTTAATTTGAGATATTTGCTTAACACAGGTCTACCAACATGCCCCAGGTGTTTTCACAAAGGAACAGAAAATAAAAAATTCTCTTGCAAGTTGTGAATGACTGACAGACAGTTTGACTGGTTTTCATGTTGTCCTAGTTTAGTTTTTAGTTTTCTTCCTTGTAACTCTTTTTATTTTTCCTCCGGGTGTAATAGTTGGATAAATACAGAACCTATAACCTATGACCTCTCAAACAGATAAAACTAAAGATTACTTTGCCGTTATCGCATATAAAAAACATTGTATTTTTTTCCACTTCCAGCGTCAAACTAGGGCTGCCAGCAGACATCATACTAAAGCCGAAATACGTTCAAGACAAGGAGTGACAACTACAACAACAGCGCGCCCTTCTGGTCACCTCTAGTGTTGCCTCTGCAACTTTATGCATAGTTAAATGGGATTTAATGTTTGTCTGAGTTGTGTTTATCTGCCCGATAGATAATATTTGTGTTTTCGTTATTGACATGAAAGTAATCATATTTATTAAGAATGTTTTTATTTATTTATGTGTTTATTTATTTTATGTATGATAAGTATTGTTATGTTTGTTGTGGGCCCCAGGAAGAGTAGCTGCTACTTTGGTAGCAGCTAACTAAATAAATAATAAATAATATTGCACTATTGTCACACACAAAGGAAAACAGTAAAAAGCTTGAAAAGTTTAGATTTAGATGAATAGCCTACTACATCCTCATTACTAATTATACACACATTTGACCTGCATCTAAATTATTTTCACGTACCTATTTATGTCACATGCACAACGCTAGTCCAGTCGTCCCCAGGTGTGTCAGCCATCTGCCTCAGCAGGGTTGTGCTGTTGGTCTCACTATTACTGTGTATAGATTTAGCCCATCTGGTCCTGTAACAAAAATGTCCTGTGTTCAATCCCCACAACAGCTGATGTGTCCAGTATACATGCTGAGCAAGATGGAGAACCCACTCAGTAAAATCCGGAATGTGAAATTAAGTATCAAGTCGACATAGTATATAGGGTGTAAGATTTTAAAAGTGTCAAATTGGACCTGTACATCATTGTGTGTCACTTTGTCCGACTCAAACAAGTCGATACAGACACTTTTCCAGTCCACAGTTGACTGCATGTCCTTGCCTCTTGGCAGAGAAGAGGGAGACAGGTGTGATGTGAAAGGATTACAGCTGCCACATGGTGCCACATGGGGCCACACAGGGCAAGGTGTGGATGGAACAGCATGCTAATGCACACAATACACACACAAACACACACTATACTAACGTACAGTATGTATGTACAGCTTCCCATTGGGCCCTTGCACAAAATGTTTTTCCCGGTGCAAAACGGGTTGGAAATCAGTACTGTAAAATGTCTTCATTCAGTCTGTTAATCAGACATGAAATGCATTCATGGAAACAGATCTCACCTACTGCTCAGACAAATTAAGAGAGATCTTTTTTTTTATCATTTATGTATCATTTATTTATTTGCTATATTATGATCTTTTTCGCTGATTTATGACGACATGATGCTGCATTGCAACCTGAGTTTTACCTGACTCAGAATCACCATCTATCTGTAAATGCTTGACATCTGTGTATTTTAGACTGGCAGTGAGTCAGTAGGATAGAACAGCAGTGACAACACAGAAATAATATCACTTGGCATAACAACTAAATTGGGAAGAAAAAGTTGTAAAAAAAAAAAAAAAAAAAAAAAAACGTTATTGGGAGGACCTGTTTGCTGATTATGAATGTTGTTGTGTGTCTTGTCTGGCAGGGTGAAGCTTCAGGAGACTATAAGAAACTGGTACTGAAACTCTGTGGAGGAAATGCCTAGGAAACAACCCGACAACATACTAGACGTCATCTAAGATAAGACCAGATCTCATGTTATTGCTTTTGTCCATGGGCCTCTCCATAATGTAGCTCTTGAAATAGTGTTGTTGATTCTTGTTGATTATTCTTGTGCCCAAGAAGAGTCTCTGCGCCGACGCCCTCCGCGCAGAGCCCTGGCAGCGCTCCTTGATTGTTGCGTTCACCTGTGTCTTATTATTTCCCTGTCTATTTAAGCCCTGTGTTTGCAACCTGTCCTTGCTTGTTCATTGTATTATGTTGCCTGTTGTTACATCGTGAGTTCAGTCCCTTGCCTGTATTATTACCTTTTGAGTTAATAAACCCGTTAAACCGACCAGTTCTGCCTCTGTCTCTCCTGCACTTGGGTCCTACAATCCTGCCCTGACTCAAACCGTGACAGATTGAGCCATGCCGGACGTTGCAGTCAGTCACCTTCAGCTGTTTTTTCATAATAACGGTGCTGGAGACATGCTCACAGATGGACACACACGCACATGATCACGCACGCGCACGCACACACACACACACACACACACACACACACACACACACACACACACACACACACACACACACACACACACACACGCCTTCGGCCTGGCGGAGACAATTACAACAGATTAAAAAGTGCTTAAAACTCTACCTAAAAACAGCTTAACCAAAAACCTAAATAAATTGATGAAAACTGGCACATCTCGAGTAAAAGTGTTAAAAACCATTGCTCTGAACCGACCAAATTGATGGTAAGGAACAGACTTTTCAACTGACACTGCCAATTGTCTCATTCCATGAGTTGGCCCACTGACAGAGAATGCTGCCTTGCCCAACGGCAACTCTGCCTGAGCATGAGGAACCTTGAGCGTTAAAAAGGCACTGGAGCAGGTCCGGTAAGTGTTATTGTTCCGTGTCAGCAAAGAACAAATAGCAGGGAGAATTCCAGCAATGGCATTAAATGACTTCCTAAAATCGATAAGTTGTGAAAGCACATCACGTTTTAATCCATTATATTTAAATTACCGTCAATGAGTTCTCAACTGATGCTGCATTGCGACCTGATTTTTACTTCACCTTAGAACCACCATATTTTAAATAACGCTGACCGTGTCATCAACACAGATGCCATATATGATCTCCTAACCCGCTTTGAGGTACTTGGCCCACTGATTTAGAAACACTGGATTTGTATGCCTAATGCACATTGGCTGCAAAAAAATAAAGCAGAAATGCCCCAGGTTGGTGTAATTGTGAACTAACTGATGGGAAGATTAAACAAGTCTGTTTCAAGCCCTCCAAACCAACAACAGAAAAGGCTTTAATATCACATAGCTTCAGGATGACCAAGTTTACAGTTTACTAACTGCTATTTTTTCTTGTTAACTAGCTTGAAACTATGTACTGTACTTGTGTACTATTCCTCTTCCTATTGTTCGACCTCCGTTCTGAAAATGTCTTTCCCTGGATGGAAGCGGACTGACGGATGTACTGACTGAGAAAGATATATCGATAAATGAATGATTGATAGATGTATTATTCAACTTTATTGATACATTCTGTCCGGTTGCATGAAGCATCTTTTAAAATGCATGTACGATTTATTTTGAAAACATACCAAGTTAAAGTTATACAGTGCAGGTCCACAAATACCGATTTTTAGCAGCCTCTGCTGGTCATTACCGTCACTGCAGGCCGTTCGTTTATTCCTCTGTTACCCAGAATTCCATTTGTTTTTACCGGAAGACGGAAGCGTTTCAAAAAGCGTTCTTTTAATTGTTTTATACGATCTGTGGATCGTTTCTCTTAGCCAGTGGAGCTTTAGTTACCGTGAGCTGTGTTTTCTTTTTCTGTTGTTTTTCGATCTTCAAATCATATGTGGGAATCTAGGTGACTGGTGCACCCACTGCACCTGACCTGGTCATATGACCAGGAAGTATAAAAGCCAGCTCCTCCCAGTAGAGAGCCATTTGTCTCTGCTGTAGGCAGCATGGTTCATGCAGGGAGAAGGAGAACACATGGTAGGCCAAAAACTGAACCTTGTAGATCTGCTACTTTGTGCGACCCTTTTGTTTGTTGTAGCTCATGCTAATGTTTAGCTTATTGTTTGAGCACATGTTACTACTGGCTTTTGTTTGTTTGGTTGTCTATTTTCTGTTGAGCACATGGAGGCTTCCCAGGCTCTTTAGCACTTTAATTTAGCCAACATCATTGTGTTTTATTATCTTATTTTAATGCATTTATTTATTATTTCAGTTTTACAAATGAAGTGACCTCCTGGGTGGTGTCTGTTCTGTTCTGTCAGCCCTACCTGGAGACACGGGTAAAGCAGTATACATTTTATGCATTGCCTCTTTGTGGATTTTAATGTATTTTAGTTTGTAACATCACTGTCTTCTTTTATACAGCAGCTCTGGTATTGAGGTTGCCCCTTGCCTTGGCCTTGCATTGTGTGCACCGTTACTGCAACACAAAGTAGGTTTTAAGCTGTTTTGTTCTTTTAATGATTTGAATATAATGTTTTATAGTGTGATACTAGGGCTGGCAACTAATGCGTTTTTGTTTGTCTCCTTAAAGGGACCACACCGGCCACTGTTTTCCACTGTTAATTTACTCTTTTTGTTTTGTTTATTTGAGCCATCTAGCAAAGGTATACTGTAGGCATAGGTTTTAACATTTATCCATAGTGGCATATTTTAACTGTTTCTCTCCTCTGCTCTGTTACAGTTTAATTCATGTAACCCTGTTCAAGGCCGGGTCCGCCCTGCTGTACACGGCTCTCCTCTCAGCTTGGGACTGCACTGGGGACCCCTTTGGTTTTTATTGGTGTGTATTGATATAACTTGGCACTGCATGTTTTGTATTTGATTTTTGTATTTATATTGCATGATTTCTTTGAGGCCTGTCCCCTTTTCTTTTCCCCTAGTTATTTTGGTATTCACTGTGTGCACGGGCTGACCCGCCCTTCCTTATAATGGAGAGGTAACTGTTAGATTGCCATTTTCATACTAAATACCTTGCCTTAAATACCTTAATTGTCGTGCTAGTTTGTAATAGACAGTGATGTGTTTTGTAATTTTATGGTAATAAAGTTGTTATATTTTTCCACAAACTGCCTCTAGTAAAATAATTGTTCCTGTTTAAGGGAAGTTGAACAGTATAAGGTTTAGGGGTTCCTCCTGCCCCCTCCACAAGCGGGAGGTGGCGTTGTCAGGCATATTACTGTATTATTACTCAGTTACTAAACATACAATCTCTTAAAATCAGCGTGAGTTTCCCTTTTGTTATTAGCGCGGTAGTTCCTGGCCAAACAGGAAACCGGTGCATTTCCGCTTCCGTTTTCCGGCTACATGACGTCATTTTCGCGGGAAAGACACCCCTATCACCGTTCAATAGAAAATATATGTATAAAAGGCTTTCGCGGGTGAAATTCATGGAGTGGGTGTTGTGAAACTTTTGCCACTCACAAAAGATATACAATATATCTTTAGTTTTGTTGACAAAGTTACCTAGTATTACTTTAACGATCAGAAAAGCAAAGGTTTTGTGCTCCTGGACAGGTCTTTTAATCTAAGCCCCGTCCACATTTAGCAAACTGTATAAATGTTTATTGCTGCTTGAACTTGTGTGAAACCCCAAACATCTGGTCACCTTGTAATGCCACTAGGAAGAGGTAGGATAGCTTGCTGCTAGCAGGCTAATTTACAGATGATTCTCTGCTTGTTTGTTCTGCGTAGAACTGAACCTGTGGTGTTTAGTTATGATCGATGGAGATCCAGGCTTTCATTTCACCCAAACACTACAGCAGATCTCACTCATTAACACAGAGAGGCTGGATAATGAATTGGTTAGGTCATCTGCAGTGATATTTTCCAACTACTCAGGGTGTCATTATTTTGCTCGCAGGGTCCTATTATGGTTAAAGGGTAAGGCCACTTTGGTAGAGGTTTGGGTTGTGTAGTTACCTTGCCATGATGTAACTCCAAAGGTGGGCAAGAAATCAGAAATAATTGCTCCATTGATTAGAACTTGATAATTCAAAATATGCTCCTCATTGACTTACATTGTACGGTAAAACAGCTCTCAAAGTCACTCTTTTAGCACATAAACAAACGCAAACAAAGTTGATTCAGACAATATAGAACACCACCAAACCCAGTACTGTTTTGTTTTTTTTATAAAAATGTCAACTTCCTGTTGATTTAGCCATTTTTAATAAGTAGAAAACCTGGACTGGATCCGCGGATCCGGATCCAGATCTTCAAATAGTAAAATCAACAGGAAGTTGACATTTTTATTAAAAAAACAAACAGTACTAGGTTTGGTGGTGTTCTATATTGTCTGAATCAACTTTGTTTGCGTTCGTTTATGTGCTAAAAGAGTGACTTTGAGAGCGGTTTTACCGTACAATGTAAGTCAATGAGGAGCATATTTTGAATTATCAATTTCTAATCAATGGAGCAATTATTTTTGAATTCTTGCCCACCTTTGGAGTTACATCATGGGAAGGTAAATATACAACCCAAACCTCTACCAAAGTGGTCTTGCCCTTTAACAATAGTGTAGGCTTAAGTGTTGGGGCTTAGAGAGTAAAGCAATTGAGAAAGAGAGAGAGAGAAACAGCATTGTAAATGAATACAAATATTTGTATAACATTCAATATTCAATCATGTATTTGCCCAAACCAACTTACAGTTGATTTGGAATTAGTTTTGATGTGCTCACTGCTCAGACAAGATAACACACAATAACAATGTGGAAGTAAAGATTGCCATAAGTTGGCCAATAGTTCAGTTCACTACTGCATATTCCGTCATTAAACCCTCGTAATGGGAGGCGTCTTATGGCCTAGTGGTTAAGGCAATTTACACATGCTCTAATATCTGATAGCGAGTTTTCCATTGTTTATGACAATAGTAGGCTATACTGAATTAGTCTCATGTCAATGACAACAACAAAACATATATTTTAACATTGTTTATCTACAGTGAAAAAAGGCTTTTAAATTGTGAAATTAAAATGAATCTCCAAGAGAGGCAGACCAAATAGAGGTGACCAGAAGGGGGTGCTGTAGCTGTAGTTGTCACTCCTCGTCTAGAACGTTTTTCAGCTTTAGTACGATGTCTGCCGGCAGCCCCAGTTTGACCAGTTCCTCTCTAAGCTGGAAGTAATAAACGAAAACAAAAAAAACACAATGTTTTTGATATGTGATAACTTTTGTGTCGGTTACTTTCATTTCGATAATCTATAGTACCATAACCATTACTGTCCTGTCAAATAGCTTGCAAGACGTTCTGAGAAAACATGTTAAAGATGTTAAAGACAACATGAAATGACAAATATATTCAGGGGCGGACTTAGGGATCTGGAGGCCTTAGGCGAACCGTAGTATGAGGCCCCTGGCTCAGTGTCACTAACCCCGCCCTCAAGCCGGTTGTCTGGGGGTCCCCCCCCCCCGCCAGACTTTTTTAAAGAGATTATCACTTAGATCAACTGATTATGAACCAGGGACCACCACCCTGACTGAGAATCAACCTGGGGACCACTTGTGTTCTGTTGGGAGTGGGGGTATGGGCGTGGTGTGGGGGGGAAAAGCTTGAAATGAAATAATGACTGTTAAGGGCTTAATTCAATTTGTTAATTTGAGGTGAATTATTACCATTACTTTTATTATTTACTGAGATATGCTAGTGGTCCAGAGCTAAAAAAAAAAAAAGATTGAGAACCACTGATCTATTCCTTTCCCATGGTTGCCCTTATTCTGTTCTCTTAACCTTCCTTATTAAACTCATGTTAACTGATTCATTGCAACTGTATGAGCAAGCAGAGACATGCGATTGATTATGGGCACATTTCCTAATAATGGTGACTCAACCAGACAATCCGGTACAGTTTCCCTTGAACTTCGATTTCTGTGGAAGTTCTTGACATCCGACTTCCCAGTAACTCATAACATTGATGCGTCAACTGATAACATTGATGCGTCATCATACTGTACATCATACTGTTTCTCAACTAGTGGACGATAAAATAAAATACAAATCTTCACTTTCCTGAATTACTAAATGCATGGTCAGGGACCACATGAAATACCTTCACGGCCCACCAGTGGTCCACGGACCACCAGTTTAAAACCCATGACTTTAGATACATGAAATGTATGTGTACACTGTTTGTGGGACTGGAGTTTATCTAGACATGATATACATAAAGCGACAGTAAAAGTGTAAAACATTCCCACTCTCTCATTGATGAGAGAGTGTTTAGCTTGATTACAGTACCTTCGGCAACACAATATTCTCGATGTCTTCATCGGTTAAAGATGTCTCTGAGGAGAGCCCCACCCTCAGACCGATGACGTGACCTAAAGGTAAAATATCCCAGCATTAGTTCAGACAGGTATGAGGCAGGCTGAATGAAAGGCAGAATGAAATCATCCTGGATGTAAGACAAATCCAGGTTTGACAAAGTCTGCTCAGTGCAGCCTGGTTTATTCTGTTCCATGATCGCCAAGCCTCGGCTGAGAAGGAGCGACTTTGTCGAGCAAGACTTGGTCAAGCCATGGCTGAACGCACGTTCACGTCTTCCCCTGTAGACCATGTGGTGGAGCACAGATTTACTGATCCCGAAATGGAGAAGCCTTATGAGGAAGTAAATGAAATACTGCTGCTGTAATACAACACAGAGAATACTTTGGGGGGCAATAGTGGATAGACTGAATGTGTCCCCAAAATATAGGCTGTATTTACTAACCACTGCTCTTAACTTAGACTTCATAATGCAATCGTCATATAAAGAAATATAATTAATATAACTTATTATTCTTCATACTCACTGTAAGCATAATATGTAACAATCAGTAACATTTAGTAAAGTATTAATTTTTACCAAAAAATATAAATATAAACAGGGGGTACAGTATTTGATTCTCCTAAAACACTTGAACCCCTGCAAACCTATTCTGGGGGAATCTTATCCAACAATAGTCGATCTACAAGCTCAGTCGCGTTGCGAGCTTGTAGATCGGCTAGATTGGCTGTAGGTACCAAGTACCAAGTAGCCTACAGTTTTAATGTGCGTTTTACTAAGGTGTCAGACCGCTGTCTAATCAAAGACTCAGAGCACCTAGCCTGCTCATATCAACATGCGCTGCTTGGTTTTATGCTGTATCCAACATGACAGACATGTAAACATGTAGTGATCCACTACACTTCCTTGTTTACCGTGGCGCAACAACGGCAAGAATACCAAAACGCTCGCCCCAAAACACAGTCGCCCCGGGGAAAATCTGGCGCTATATAGAATGGGGGCGAGCGTGTTTTGGGGCGAGTCTTCCGGTTACCTTATGGAATACTTTCATTTTTTTCCCGAGCCAACCGTGTCCGCCCAGCCCAATACGTCAGGAATGCTTTCATTGCTGTAAGCAAGGAAATATTTAGTTTTGTTGTTACTTTTGGATCAATTTATTTATTAAGTAGCCATGTAATAAGCGGGATAATGTAATGTAAACCCTGTCGGGATTTATTTTTCAACAATGACCACCTAACCGTATCCCTTGAGTAATAACTGCCTTCGCTGTTCTTATATCATGACCAGTTACCTACAGTATACAACCCAAGGTCTACCAAAGTTCAACATCAACTAATTAGCCTCATTAATCAAAAAAATTGCCTCAAGCCTCTACAAGGTCGACGCTGGGTTCACTCTATGCCTAATCTCTCAAGAACAGATTCTGCTCTGCGTTTGAATCTGTCTGTGGTAGCCGTATTGACAACCCGTGCACATTGGCTACAAGTCGGCGTGCCATCAGATCAGGAAGCAGGCCGCGCTTTACCCAATCAAATGTAGTGGGCAGGATTTACGCGTGGGACGTTCGTTCCCCACTGGAAACAAACCGAAACTCATTTAACAATAGCGTCCTCGAAACCGACAAAACCACGGAAAGTTAGCAACATTTTAAATTGCTCTTTCATCATAGAAACAAGTGGGCTTATAACCAAAACGATCCATGTTCTTTGGGAGAAATGGTGTTAAGTGTTCCGTGGAGAAATATTGTTAGTGGGAATTAAAACATAGACGCACCACCGGAAGTGAAAGGCTGAAGGCAGACCAAAACCCCGGTTTCCCTGAGTACGGGTCGTCCGTTCAGCTCCACCCAGAGCCAAGTGAATAAGAAAAAACAGCAGAGGGCGCTGTTTTTCCTTTTTATTTGGCGATGGGTTCCCAGATTGCTCTATGCCAAATGCACTGTAGTGTTCTTAGAACCTAGGTAAGATGTCTTCCCCAGTGGCTCTGTGGTGGAAGCTGAGTCAGGAACTGAGATGACTTCCACACTAAGTCCTCTATTGAACAGGAGAAAAAAATATCAATTTATCACACTTACGGGATCCAGGGTTGTTGGTTGAGACTTTTGTTTTGGGTGCCGGTGGGGTTGTTATGGGTGGAGATGTTGCTGCAGTAGTTGGTGTAGTGGTAGGTGTAGTAGTTGGTGTAGTGGTAGGTGTAGTAGTTGGTGTAGTAGTTGGTGTAGTAGTTGGTGTAGTGGTAGGTGTAGTAGTTGGTGTAGTGGTAGGTGTAGTAGTTGGTGTAGTGGTAGGTGTAGTGGTAGGTGTAGTGGTAGGTGTAGTAGTTGGTGTAGTAGTTGGTGTAGTAGTTGGTGTAGTAGTTGGTGTAGTGGTAGGTGTAGTGGTAGGTGTAGTAGTTGGTGTAGTGGTAGGTGTAGTAGTTGGTGTAGTGGTAGGTGTAGTAGTTGGTGTAGTGGTAGGTGTAGTGGTAGGTGTAGTAGTTGGTGTAGTAGTAGGTGTAGTAGTAGGTGTAGTAGTTGGTGTAGTAGTAGGTGTAGTAGTTGGTGTAGTGGTAGGTGTAGTAGTTGGTGTAGTAGTAGGTGTAGTAGTTGGTGTAGTGGTAGGTGTAGTGGTAGGTGTAGTAGTTGGTGTAGTGGTAGGTGTAGTAGTTGGTGTAGTGGTAGGTGTAGTGGTAGGTGTAGTAGTTGGTGTAGTAGTAGGTGTAGTAGTTGGTAGTGTGGTCGTCGGGGTTGTGGTTGTAGGTTCTGCAGGTGGAAATAATAAACATACATTTATTTTGAGCCTCCTCACACCAGATCTTCACTGATGGAATGTGAAATATGACACAGTGGTGAACATGTGTGGCTTTACGTACCATTTGAGACACTGACAATGACACAGCGAAGCTCTGAGTCATATATGGCTCCGCTGAGAAAACAAACACGTTTGAAAAACATGACTTTTGTTGAAAAATACAAAAATACATAATGTTTCTGCAACAGTGACATTTGTGTCACATGACTCCAGAGATAAAGTTTACACATTAGAACAGTTTGGACAAAATCTGTAGAATTACAGCAATAACAATGTTTTGAAGAAAATGTGTAATGGCGGAAATTGTAGTTAGGCTACACTTACAAATGGGCATGACTAACTACTGCATATCTGGAGTTGCATCATGATCCAAGAAATCCAGGGGAAACATTTTTTTTAATCGGTTCAACTATTTACTTTATTTATTTTTGTAAGTGGAAGTTGATTAAGGTTATTTGCTGGGGTGTTGTGGTAATTGTGGAGTGCACTTATGACACACAAGTAAGACGCGCGAACGCTGGAAGCGAACGCAGCTCGAAAATATTGTGTATTTACGGACTGTGTGTTTGTGTGTGTGTGTGTGTGTGTGTGTGTGTGTGTGTGTGTGTGTGTGTGTGTTTGTGTTTTGACTGTAGCTGCACTCTGGCGCCCTCTGTCGGCCGCACCCAGGCAGTGCACTGCACACAGACAGATACACACACACACAAGCCGAGCAGACTTTCATAGTAAGCTCCACTTGGGCGGAAGGCGCGCCTCCTTCCGCGTTCGCAACAAGCATGTGTAGCTCCAAGCAGCAGTAACAACCAACAGGCAGAACGTGTGCATAATGACCCCAGGTGATGGAATAGACAGAATCATCATGACCTCACCACAACCAAAAAATATATATTTCCGAGTAGATAACACCAGCAACGTGGCACTGGAGCAATATTATTCATGAACCTTATATCTGGAAGAACAAGAAACTTGTATTGTTATTGACTATTGGAAATATTAATTTTAAACTACACAAAGCTAATGTGCTGGTCATGTTATTACTATTATATTTATATTATAATTATTTATTTATTATTATATTATTATATTTTGAAAATGCCATATATATTCTACACCAGAAATCCCTGTTTGTTTACAAACATTCAAACTTTCAGATCTGCTGGTCTATACAGTAGATAATGTTATGCGGTAATACAGTAGGCTGCATAATGTACGGTAGAGTGTGTCCAAACTATGACTATGTATGGGGTTGCAGCAGTTGAGATAAAACAACATTGCTTTATCATAATGCTTTAGATTACTAAATAAATATGTAAATATATACATTTTAAAACCTAAAAAACTAAAACAAATAAATGACAATTCAATAAATAAATAAAAAGGTAGCATAGTAACTGAATTTATGACACAGTAATACAGCACAATATAATACATTTTAAAAGGTTATATAGACACAAACATACCTCGAGGTAGCCTGAGCGACAAAGCAGACAGGGAGATGCTGTCCATTCTCTGACTGCGATGGCGTCCATCTCAGGGTGAACGGTCCTGTCCCAGTCAGGTCCATGTTGTGGGGTCCACTGAACCACAGATTAGATACCCTACCAAACCACCAAAGATGGTCTTAATTTACATCTTCAGACTTTCAGAAACATCATACTGTAGGTACAACAAAACGGGAACTAAATGACTTCAATTAGTAAATCAGATGTTCAGAAACCCTTTCAACTTACACTAAAGGACAACAAAAATTACATAATTTGGAACATTAGAAATTCAGACACCACATGCCAAGAAAAGACAATTCAAATGGCTTCATCTGGATGCTGCAAGAATGAATAAAGAAGTTGCCACAAGAACCAATCCAGGTTCAAGGTAAGACGTATCAGATTTCTGGGCTCAGTAATGACAAAATGAATTCCCAAGTCTTGGGAAGGCAAAGTATTCCTGTTTGGCTGCATAGTAGGCTCCAGTGGAAAGAGATACTGTAGACATGCCTGTCATTAGTGAAACTTGTACAGTAAGTTGGCAGTGGAATACTGCTGCAGTGCTGACACACAAAATCACACACAAACACGCACCCATGCAACGCACGCACGCACCACCAATTACAGTTTTTGCTTACTGTATTTGAGAATATCAGAGCTGATGGGAGATTTTGTTAGCGACTGTGAAAACACTGTGTTGGTTGGTTCATTGCTGAGAGCTCCAGTTTACTGCCATCAAACTAGAGGCCTAAGTCTTGTTGTGTTTTACTCACGTGGAGAATGCAGCCCTTGTGTTGATGGTGATTGCCAGAGTCTGACCAACAGGGGTGTAGAGCTGTGCTCTGTTAGCCGGGGTAGGAGACAGGAACCTGGGTAGATAATGTCCCTCTGTACAGCTGGGTACTGTTCCATCCACTGGGCACAAAGGGGACATTAAGTTACTGTATGTCATATTATGTATGTTTAGTTTGGTCATGTATCTATGTTATTTATTAGCAGCCCCTATGAAAATGGACCTGCATGAGTCTATGTACATGAACTGAGGATTTAGTTTTGTACCCCTGACAAGAAACTGTAGAGGTATTTTGCTGAGAGCGTTGCTTGCAGTTCTACTGGTCTGAGATCCATCAGTTTGTGTGAGGGTGATAGACTGGTTGGGAAAGTCTTCTATATACAACTGGACCACGTAGCGATTACTGCTGCTGGTGGAGGCAGCATACGACAAAGTGCAAGACTGAAAAAAGAGAGAAGGGAGAAGAAAGGACACAAGGCTGGAGAAAAACTGTACAAACTAAATATATCAATAGATTAATGAATTGATTCATTAATAAATTAATACAAATACATTCAGTTATTAATTCAAATTAGTATTAATATTAGAGTCAGTATTTTAGAGTAAGTCCTTTTATAAAGAATAAATGAATTAGACTCACGGTTGAGATGCTGAGAACAGAAGGTGGAGTGCAGGGGTTACACTCATTTCCTGTACCAACCCTGCATCTAACCTGGTCTCCATCCGGATCGAATGCCAACAAGTTGAAGTTCCTCGCACAGTTAGAAGGGATTCTGAGAGACAAAGATAGAGAGTGTGAAAGAAACGAATGAAGGAAAGAGAAAGACGATGGGCCTCATTCACTAAGCTCGGGTCCGCACATATTTGGTACTTTTCAGAGACTGATTCATCAATATTGTTTTGTCCGTGAATTTGGGCGGACATACACTCAAACGTATGTCTGCTCAGAAGCAGACTTATATGCCTCACACCATATTGTATTAGAATGCCTTATTCTTCATGCAAAATCAATTATAATAGTGCCCAACCTCAAATAAAATATTTATGTGCCCAACGTTACTCAACACTTATATATATATATAAAAAAAAAAAAGATGTCCAACTAGATAAAGTGCTCCTCGAAGCACAGGTCTCCGCCAGGTCAGGTAAGTTATTGTGGCCTCCTGGTGGCGCTATAATATGCCAATGTGAAAAGGGTGTCATTTATTCTTAGGCCTTTCACGGCAATCGGACACTGCATTCATGATTTGAGGCATTTTGTTCGGAAAATGTGTTTTGCTAAATTAGACCTGCTGGTGTATAACAGGCCAATGTGAAAAGGGTGGCATTTCTTCCTCGGCCTATAGGGAATGTGCGTGTAAAATTTCACAGAAATCGCAAGCTGCGTTCATGGTTTGAGGCATTTTGTTCAAAACGTATCAATCCTGCAAACTTTGGAAGCCAACCTTAGCCAATAAAGATGGAATATGGGAAATAGGACAGATCTGTGTTGATCACATGACTATAGAGATACTGTGTACTAGTGATGCGCGGGTTGACCCGTAACCCGCGGGACCCGCGAGTCAGAATTTCGGAGGCAATTATGCGGGCTGCGGGTGAGCGGGTCACGCGCTCTCACACGCAAAAAAATAACATGCTCTTGTTTTGTCTTTATTCCTAATAAGAATAAGAATAATAACAATAAAACAGTTTGAATACACATGGGGATCATTTTCTAACCATGATTTTACAGAATTAAAAACAAATCGCGGGTCGCGGGGCGGGTTGAGCCATAGATTTATATATGGGTTCGCGGGGTGGGTTGAGGCGGGTTGGGTTCCGTGGCGGGGCGGGGCGGGGCGGGCCGAGTCATGAAAAAACCCGACCCGCGCATCACTACTGTGTACCAACATGAATGACGTTTGGATAAAATCTGTAGGAGTAATATAAAAAAAATAGGTGCGGAGACAACAATCCATTGCTTGGATGTATATTATAGACATGATGCAAATTCAACCGATTTTTATGTATTTTCAGTTGATGCATTTAGACCTGTAATTAGATTCCTGCGTGTTTGCCGTTTCTTTAAGTGTGGCCACATGCATCATGTTGCAGGAAGTAACAGGCACACCTCCAATGTCTGCGATCTGGTCCATAATCTGTCGGATCTCGGTGTTCCTGGATTCCAGCGTCTGAATGTTACCTCTTTACTTCTTTCTACAGGTGTGCGGTGGAGAGCATCCTTCATCCTGCATCACAGTGTGGCATGGAAACTGCTTGGCTCTGCACAGAAAATCACTGGAAGCGGCCTACCCGCCATCAGTGACATTTTCACCAGCAGGTGCAGGAAAAAGGCTACCAGCATCATGAGAGATGCCACCCACCCAGCACACGGTCGGTTTGCCCCTTCTCAATTTGGTAAGGAGGCTCCGTAGTATTAAAGCCAGAATCACAGGCTAAAGAATAGCTTCTTCCCCGTAGCTGTGAGAATTATTTACTCTAGACCATGAACTGTGATCATTGCACTAGCGATCTGATCTGTAAGATTACTCATGAACACTGCACTATGAACTGAACTGTGACACATGTTTTATTTTTAATGTTGCTGTTTTTTAATTACTGTTGTTGCTATTGCATCATTTTAGGGGGCAGGTGCAATTTTAGTGGGCAAGTGCAATTGCTTTATTTGCACTATAGAGTATTTGCGACTCGCTTCCAGACCAGGTTATGTAGGCTACGGTATTTACGACCAGGCCCAATGAGAGAGAGTGAGATTCATAATAATAATAATAGGCAAGGCTATAAATGCTATTACTGAGTATAAGAACAAAAGGGAAGAGTTCTACGTTACCGTAGTGACGGTATGATGGTGGTCTGAGGAGACCTGTTGGCTTTCCCAGTGTCAGATCTTGTCCTGAGGTCCACCAGCGTTACAGCTCTCCAGCTCCCAATGCCATTTATGTTAGTCATCCAGTTACCACCATCTAATCTGTGGAAGATAAGGTTATAGTTGTGGTTTGGTTTAAAAAAGTTGTAGCCTACTGTAGGCTATTTAAAAAGCATATATATATATATTTGGGCTTTTATTACTTTATTGATATAAATAATGAATGAGGAGAGAGATGGGGAGTGACATGCAGCAAAAGCCATCGGGCTCGGGACTCGAACCTGCAACACGCTGTCAGGCTACATTGAGCCTATAGGTCCCTGGACCACTATGCCAGCCGTCCAGGCCAATTCTTATATTCTTATACTGACTCAAATAAAGCATTGGAGAAACAAAGCATTGGAGAAACTTAAACCCAAATATAAACAAATTAGTAAATTATATAACACAGGATCTACTAGTATCAGTTAACACATGACATCAATGGACAAACTGCCTGTTTCAGGGATTGAACCTATAGAGAGCTTTAATCTGGCCTGAAAAGTTGAGCTACTGTGTAAAAGATGGAAATCCTGTTTAATCATTCTTTTTCTGTGTCATGCGTCCCTCTTCACTCACTCCATCTGGAAGGGAGCGTTGCTGTTAAGCAGTCGACTCATGATTCCTTCTCGTTGACACCAGTCTGTGGCGCTCTGCACCGTGTCCCTCAACAGGGCTGTCTGACTGCCACACAACGACCCGCTACTGCATTCCCATGTGTCTGGATCCGAGCATGAATGAGAGCCTGTCTTATACCGCAGGATCACCTGTAATTATAGTAATAATTACCATGATGACATAAACTTTATATATTACATGATGAACACTCCATCTGTTTACAGTAAGTTGTTAGGACACAGAAGTAATACATTTAAGAAGTTTCCCTCATTCAGTAAAAAACTGAGAAGGAGAGAGAATGTCAGATCAGCGTTTCCCAACCTTTGGCCCGAGGCCCATTGGTGGGCCATCAAGATATTGCAAGTGGGTCCCCAAATAATTGGCAAAACACTAAGATTTTATCATATTATAGCATCAATATAAATAAAAAAAGGTTTATGTAAAAATGTAAAGTTTTTTTTTCTTTAAAACCTTGAAAAACATAGTCTTCATTATGATGCTGATAAATATCAACTTAAAGTATACTACATACGTTCCATTGATCCAAGTAGAAAACAATCAATTGATTGATCATTAAAACAAGCTGCACATGGCCCACCCATCTGAACACTTAAGGGGTGGTCAGTTTGGTGGACAGTGAACACGTTAAAGATTTTCAAGTGGCCTCTAATCCAGAAAAGGTTGGAAACCAATGAATTACATAATAGAACATTAATTATATTAAATGTCTCCGCCAGGCCGAAAGGCATGGCCGAGACTACGTGTTTCACCCTGTCTGTCCGTGTGTCCGTCCGTGTGTCCATCTGTCTGTGAGCAGCAAATCCCCGGCACTGTTGGCCCGGTTGCTGCGAAACTGTGCACACACACTCCCTGGATGAACTTCTGGCCCGAATTTTTCAGATTGGCCTGTTATAGTGCCACCAGGAGGCCGATTTTTGCAAAACATTTTTATTTATATTACCCCTACAGATTTTGTCCAAACATCACGCTAATCCGTACACAGTATCTCTATAGTCATGTGATCAACACGGATCTGTCCGATTTTCCATGTTCCATCCTGATTGGCTAAGATTATAGCTTCCAAAGTTTGCAGGATTGGTTCGTTTTGAACAAAATGCCACAAATCATGAACGCAGCATGCAATTTTCGTGAAAATTTGCACAGACATTCCCACTAGGCTGAGGAAATGCCACTTGACATTTTTCAAATCAGCCTCATGGTGGCGCTGTAACAGGCCAATTCGCGTTTTTACCTATAACTGCACCGATCTGTGTGAAACTTTGCACGCACACTCCCTAGAGGCCAAGGAAAAACCTTTGCCCTGCATTTTTTACATCTGCCTTTTAGAGCACCACCAGGAAGCTAGTCTCGCGTAGCCAGACCCAACAGAAAATGAAAAACAGCGACCTCTGCTGTTTGTGATATTGTCTGTGGGGTCTGGCCGGAGGCAAATGGAACACCAGTGCGCAGGGAAACCGGGGTTTCATGTCTGCCTTCAGCGCATCACTTCCGGTTGGTGCGACTATGTTTTCATTCCCACTAACAATATTTCTACACGGAACACTAACACCACTTCTCCCAGAGAACATGGATGGTTTTGGTTATAAGCCCACTTGTTTCTATGATGAAAGAGTAATTTAAAATGTGAATATCTTTCCGTGGTTTTGTCCGCTCCGAGGACGCTATTGTTAAATTAGTTTCGGCTAGTTTCGAGGGGGGAAGGGTGGATGGACACGTGAATCCCGCCCACTACATTTGATTGGGTAAAGCGCGGCCTGCTTCCTGATCTGAAGGCACGCCCACTTGTAGCCAATGCGCACACGTTATGACGAACCTCTCCGACAGATTCCACCGCAGGGCAGAATCTGTTCTTGAGAGATTACCAGGAAGCTGACTTCTGTAAAACAGTACTTCCAGCCAAATTCCAGCTTTCATTCTTATCCACCCAGGCAAGCAAATCACGACATGTCCCACTATGTACCACCACCAGGGGGCAGTTCGCTATAAAATATAATGTTGTTTCACTATAGAATGGCCACTTCCATCTTAGCTACCACATCATCCCTACCTACTTACAAAAGAAGCCTAATACGTAAATTGAAGACCTGAATGGGTAACTAGATGATAGTCACATACGGATTTTCTAATTCTCTTAATTTCTATTTTTTTGCTTTGTCTTTTCTGCTCAGTATGTACTTTATATTTATTGTTTGTCCTATTTTCTTTATCACATGTTTTTATATTTTTTGTTTTTTATTTGTTCTTTTTATTTTATTTTATATCAAATAATTTGTTTGTACGTAATGTAAAATGGTGAGGTAGCCCCCTAGGTTTTCTTACCTCACCGGCACATCAAACAATTCTTTTGCTATTACACCTTCAGTTTCTGCCTGAAAATCCCGCAAATCGGTACACAGTATCTCCAGTTATGTGATCAAGACAGATGTGTTCGATATTTCATATTCCATCCTAATTGGCTAACATTGGCTTCCAAAGTTTACAGGATAGGTCTGTTTTGAACAAAATACCTCAAAATCATGAACGCAGCGTGCAATTGCCGTGAAAGGCCTAAGAAGAAATGGCACCCTTTTCACATTGGCCTATTATAGCGCCACCATTAGGCCACAATAACCTACATGACCTGCCGGAGAACTGTGCTCCGAGGAGCACTTTTTCTAGTTTGTACAATGAAGTAAAATTAAATCAATATTAATCAATAGATATTAAATTTAGATGAAAAAGACACCCTGCACCTACCGAGACAGATCCATCTGGGTTTGGGTCCTCTGGGTCAAAGGTTATGACCGTTCCATAAAAGTGGGTCGCCTGAGCTCCACAGAGCAACAGCAACAGGAATGGTGTTGAAAAGAGACACATGATTTGGTGAGTGAGTGTAGTCAGTGAATGTAGCTGTGTTGTCTGTGTTGTAGCCCCAACACAGACTGTTTTTGTACTGTAGCCTGGTATGAGGAAATTTCTGTTGACGGGCAGAACACCCTAGCCACAAACCATTTGCGGTAACGGGGAACACCTGAGATGCCTAACAGCAAAGGGCTCTTGTTTTCCGGCCGCTGATAGAGCACTAAATGTGGACATGGCCTTAACCCATTAAGACCGGGAACGCATGTGTCATTTTAGATTTGAACTATAACCATTATTTTATACTTTGGCTATTCAAAAATAGCAGATATACAAGCTCATACTATGAGCTTGTAGATCTGCAATTTAAAAAAAATCCTGAACATTTTGTGCAAATCTTTGAATATATATATATATATATTTTAAAGCGACATTTTTAACTCAAATCTTTGCTTCTGGGGATTCTACAAAATGTCTTCTAAATCCTACAGTTTTTTGAAAAATGTACGTTTCTATATCAGTGGTTCTCAAAGTTTTTCATGTCAAGGACCCCCAAAATGATATGTATTTTGCCACGGACCCCCATCTCAAAATATTTTGTGCCAGGGAGTTAGGGACCCCCAGAATCAAAGATTTGAGTCAAAAATGTTCCCTATAAAAAGAATGTATTCAAATATTTTCACGATTAAAAAAAAAAAATAGCAGATCTACATGTTCATAGTGCGGCACTCGGTGCCGCGCTATGAGCTTGTGGATCTGCTATTTTTAAATAGCCAAAGAAATCTTAAAATGACACACAGATGTACCCGGTCTTAACAAAAATGGAAAACATATATAGGTCAACTAGAAAAAGTGCTCCTCGGAGCATAAGTAGGTTAGTGTGGGCCAGCATTGTTCGGAATTCGCCAGTCAGGCTGGAATGTGAATAATCAGGCGGATGGGACGGATCCGTCTTGATCACTTAACTAAAGAGATAATTTGTACTGATTTGCGTGATGTTTGGACAAGATTTGTAGGAGTAAAAAAAAAAAAGTTTTGCAAAAATCTTCCCCCTGGTGGCGCTATAATAGGGCAATGTTAAAAGGGTGGCATATGTGGCCTCAAGGTAGTGCAAATGTGAATGCAAAGTTTCACCGCAATCATACGCTCCGTTCATGATTTGCAACATTTTGTTAAAAACGGGCCACTCCTGCAAACTTTAGATGTCAATCGTAGCCAATCAGGATAGAATATGAGAAATATAACAGATTTCACATGACTATAGAGATCATGTCTACCGATTTGCGTGAAATCTGGATAAAATCTGAAGGAGTAATAGCAAAAAATGTGTTTTATATAAGTCGGCCTCCTGGTGTCGCTATAAAAGGCAGATGTGAAAAATGCAGGGCAAAGGTTTTTCCTTGGCCTCTAGGGCAGTGATTGTCAACCGCGGTAGATGGTACAGTAAGTGTACCGCGGATACTTGCGAGGTGTACCGTGAGCTTTGAAGAACGTGTGAAACCAGCCCCTCGAGAACAATGGCGCGTCCGTCAATCGATACGGCCGTCATCCGGCCGTATCTCTCGAGGAGAGATTTGCCTTTTATTTCCCCTCAACGTCCATGGCAAACTTCGACTGGGTCCGTGACCCATTCAACGAAACTGCTGAAAACGAGAACAGTCCATTTGAGGAGCAAGAGCAGCTAGTGGAAATAAGGGAGAACCGTGGCTTGAAAATGAAATTCAGAGTTCTAAGCTTGGACAGTTTTTGGTTGACTGTTGGAAAAGAATTTCCAGCCATCTCAGACAGTGCAATGGCAGTGTTGCTCCCATTTTCAACAACCTACCTGTGTGAGCTCAGCTTTTCAACCCTGACTTACGTAAAAAGTAAACACAGAGAGAGACTGAGAGCAGTTGACGAGGAGCTTCGTGTGTGCTTGTCATCAGTCCCAGCCAGGATACAAACTCTGTGTTCAGCAAAACAAGCTCAAGTTTCACACTAAGACAGTTGTATTGTGACCTAATTTTTTCTTTTCTTTTTACAAATCTTTTTTATTGAGTTTTAAAGTATTTTTTCTAAAAAGGACTCAAGTTTCAAACATTGTACTGGCTTAAAAGTGTTTTTTTTTTCTTTCTAAAACAGTTTCACACTAAGACTATTGTGGCCAATTTTTCCTATATATTTTTTTAAAAATCTTTTTGAGTTTTTAAAGTATTTTTCTTGGGAAGGTGAATCCAACTCCTCTGTTCATTGCAATGACAAGTTTATATATTTGTAGGCCAAATTGAACATGTGTGTGCTGTTTTTTAGTTCAAGGTTTCTTTATTATGACATCAAAGCAAAACAAGTTGTTTCCAAGTATGTTTCCAAAAATAAATCGGTGAAACTGAGGCACTGTCTCTTTCCTTTTTTTTCATCTTCTCCATTCATTGCACTACCCCAAGTTTATATATTTGTAGGCCAAAGACATTTTGTAATGTTCAAGGTTTCTTTATTACATCTTGTGTACATGAGAGTAAATATTATATATATATATATATATATATATATATATATATATATATATATATATATATATATATACGCACCATATATCTAGGTGTACCCTGGGATATTTTGGCTAAGCCAGGTGTACCTTGGCACCAAAAAGGTTGACAAACACTGCTCTAGGGAGTGCACATACAAAGTTTTACACAAATCGGTGCAGTTTTAGGTAAAACCACGAATCGGCCTGTTGTAGCGCCACCATGAGGCTGATTTGAACATTTTCAAGTGGTATTTCTTCCTCTGCCCAGTGAGAATGTGCATGCAAAACTTCACAGAAATGGCATGCTGTGTTAACGATTTGAGGCATTTTGTTCAAAACAGACCAATCATGCAAACTTTGGAAGCCATTTTTAGCCAATCAGGATGGAATATGAAAAATCTGAAATACCAGTTTCATTTAATGACTATAGAGATACTGTGTGCCGATTCGGGTGACGTTTGGACAAAATATATAGGAGTACTGTAAAAAAATTGTTTAGCAAAAAGCGACCTCCTGGTGGTGCTATAACAGGCCCATGTGAAAAATTTGGGGCAGAGGTTCTGAATTGGCATCCAGGGAGTGTATGTGCACAGTTTCGCTGCGATCAAGCCAATGGTGTCAGAGATTAGCTGTCCACAGACGGACGGACAGACGGATGGACGGACAGGGTGCAAACTCTCTCGCTATGCCTAACGGCCTGGCGGAGACAATAAGTGTCAGTAAGACATTTTCTCTGTGCTTGATCACTTGTTCTTCGTTTGAGAAATGCTGCACATGCTATGTAAATGTGACCTGGGGTGGCAAGGAATATACTTTTACATACTAAATGATGTCCGCCGGCACCTTGAAGATGTTATATCAAGGAAGAGCATTTCTATAATTTGGGTTCTCCAAAAACACAGTTAAGACAACGAGACTTTGTGACCAATAACATAGAGATACAATTCATCTAAGTTTAAATTAGCTGACATCTTATCTTTAGACAGCAAAAGGAGAATACAGTACACTCAAACATTTACGTTTACACCTCAAAATCTGTTTTTTGTTGAAAACCTCTGCTGAGATGAAATGATCATTCTATCCTTCCATAGGCAGAGAGAGGACCCTACAATTGTGAAATTGGCCTCAGATGTGAAAGATGCAGTGCAAAGGTTGTTCCTTGACCTCTAGGGAGTGCGCATACAAAGTTTTACACAGATCGGTGCAGTTATAGGTAAAAACACGAATTGGCCTGTTATAGCGTCACCATGAGACTGATTTGAAAAAGTTCAAGTGGCATTTCTTCCTCAGCCTAATGGGAATGTGCATGCAAATAAAATAAACATTAAAAATAATATTTAAGATAAATGATATAAATAATAAATATTTTACTTTTACTCGAGTACATTTCTAGGAAGGCTGTACAGCACTGAGTACTTTTAGATTGGTATCACTTTCTTTTTTCTTCCCTAAAATGCAATTTTAGGGAAGGCCACACTTCTGCTCTCACACTAGCCGTGTTTCTGGCTTCCCGCTCTGCTCACCTCTTTGTTACATCTTGTATTGGTGTATAGGTGTCAAAGTATTTAGTTCTTGGTTGTATGTATCCTTGTCACCATGCACAGTTTTTAATTTATTTCAATTAAATAGCCATTGAATAAAGGCTTTGTAAACGTTATTGCCAGAAGAGCGCCATTTTTAATTTGTTATAAATAAGATATTTCTCCTCCATAGGCGAAACCACACATTAGGGTTGGGTCGCACGCACACACACACACACACACACACACACACACACACACACACACACACACACACACACACACACACACACACACACACACACACACACACACACACACACACACACTACTGAGAAAATGGCAATCTGTCACCCAATATGCAGTAGTAGAAATGCTGAATAAACTGGATCCCCTTTTAAGGAATGCTTTGCACTTGGTTTCACCCACGTGTGAACTGGTGTCAAGTTTGTCAATACTCTCAGTCAGTCATTGGAGGGGAAAATGGGAGGAAAAGAAGCATAAAACATAGGTACCTAAATAGGTCAAATTATGTTGATAAAGCAATATCTCATGTTTTAGGTAACTGAAGAGCTGTCAACTTAGTTGAAAAATTACCCTGGTCAAGCGCACACATACCTACAGGTATCTATCACGCTATCGCGTGAAACCCCAAATGCAATTAAATGTTCCCACTAAATATCAATTAAAGGGATATTTCACTTTCAAATAAAATAAACATTAAAAAATAATATTTAAGATAAATGATATAAATAATAAATATTTTACTTTTACTCGTGTACATTTCTAGGAAGGCTGTACAGCACTGAGTACTTTTAGATTGGTATCACTTTCTTTTTTCTTCCCTAAAATGCAATTTTAGGGAAGGCCACACTTCTCCTCTCACACTAGCCGTGTTTCTGGCTTCCCGCTCTGCTCACCTCTTTGTTACATCTTGTATTGGTGTATCGGTGTCAAAGTATTTAGTTCTGGTTCCTCAGTCATTTCTATGTTTTTATAGGTGTTTGTGCAGGCTTTGTATAATGTAGTGGTTCTACAAGCAAGCACATCAGTGCATGCAGTGCAGGTGGTTTCAGAAAGTTTCATAGGGTCACAAGGTCCTATAAATCCATTGTGAAAAGAACCCTAAGAACCCTAATAAAATGTAACTTCAGGTCGAGCTGGTAATGAGCCATCTCTTAAGGGAGGACTTAAAACTAGCCATAGAGCTAGTGGTCTTAATGCTTGTGGGTTCGTTCCATGCATCTGCTGCATTGTACAGGAATGAACTTTGGCCCATACAGCTGTTGAATAGGTGAGGCACAAAGTTGGTGGAGCTTCCTCTGGTTGAGTACCTATGTACTGCGCTGACCTTGGGAAAATATTCATGTAGGTATTTAGGCGCAGCATTATTTATGATTCTGTGAACCATACACATTCTTATTTGAATTACTCTTTTCTCAACTTTGAGCCACTTAAGGCTGTTGAAATGGGCCGGTAGAAGATGTGTTGTAGGATGTAGCTTGGATCAGTCTAACTAATTTGTTTTGCGAGGTCTGGAGATGTTTCTTGAGGATCTTTGGGATGTTGGAGTACCAGGATGTGCATGCATAGTTGAAATGATTTTTTTTTTGTTCTGGCCCCACAGTGGTGGAATGAACTCCCCACTGATGTCAGGACAGCAGAGTCACTGCCCATCTTTTTCATAGACCTGGTTGCTTATTTCTCTCGCAATTTCTGGCAACAGCTCCTGTTGCAGCAGCGCACTGTGAGGATTTTACATGGTAACATACACCCGACGTTTGGTTTCTAAGCTCTAGCCTTTGATTGCCTTTCAATAAAACCACATTTGATAGACGTACGTATCACCTACATGTTACTGATTAGAGATCATTTTATATTTTTTATTATTTCCTGCGTAATCGATGAATACAACTGACGTGTGTAATTTGGAGAGCATTGCATTAGGCGACGCACAAATTGTCTTCTTTGAATAGACTATCATATTATATAAACACAATTGACATAATAAGGAATTGACACTCTCCCTTCTGCTGATTATAGGAAAATTAGAATCACAGAGATTTGTTGACAATTAGCCTATAGAGAGAGGTGCCGCGCTGTGCGCCCTGGCCATCTCCAGACATCCATTGCAGGTGTGCTCTACCAAACGAAGTTGGCATTGCGGGCGGTTTTAGATGCCGCTATACACTTTCCCAAACGTGTGTAGTCAAAATAGCAATTTTGGGGATAATGCAACAACACGGCCACGGCCACACCTCTAGGCACAAATAGTGGAGTCGGCATAATGAATAGTGGGTATATAGCGGGCGCAAAATAGCGTTTAGGACAGTGCCAGCTCCCTTATCCCTAATTCACGGATAATGGGCCAAAATTCACAGCTAGTGGTCAGCGGGTGCGGGTTTAACAGTGCCAAAATTAGGGCCCGTTATATAGAACACTATTTCCCAAACAGCACTTGGGTCAGTACCCATGTTTGGGTCTCGGACCCATTTTTATGGATTTCCAAAGATTAAAAAAAAAGTTTAAGCAAAAAATTTAAGCGACTCGTTATGAGCTTGCAGAATAGAACATCTTACTTTTATAAACACTGTTCTTTGTTTGTTTGTTTATTTCTCCTTTCTTTCGTTCTGTAACTGTTTCCCCTGAACAGTCTAGATTGCTGTCTTTCTGTACACAGATGATGCAACATCATCTGATTGGCTGATTAAACTAAACTACAGAACAAGCCTTCATTACTTCTCTTTCAGACTCCAGCTTCTCTTGAAGTCAACACCTGTTTGTTATGGATCTGGTTATTCTGATCTGTTTGTTCTGATTCATTCAGTTTAGCTAGATTTAGTCCGATTTTATCTGTGATGATGAAGATCACAGCGACCCTCCTCATCCTCTCCTCTGTACTTGGTGTCAAAGCTTACCCAGGCTGTAAGTACAAATACATATTTTCATATTTCTACTGGTGTTATAGAAAGTATGTTTATACTACACTGTTTTGTAAAATATACAATATATATAGTTATATTTTGACCATTACGTTACATACTGATTTACACACACACAAACGCATGCACTCACACATGCGCGCGCGCGTGTCTGTGTCTGTGTCTGTGTGTGTGTGTGTGTGTGTGTGTGTGTGTGTGTGTGTGTGTGTGTGTGTGTGTGTGTGTGTGTGTGTGTGTGTGTGTGTGTGTGTGTGTGTGTGTGTGTGTGTGGTGGTCTGACTTCTCCTGCCTTAATGTATCGGTTTCACAATAAATTTACATTTTAAAGATAAAACCTGTGTGAATAAAATGTTTCACCTCTGTTCCACAAGAAGCTGCTTCTAACATTCAACCTTTCACTTCATATTCACAACATGATCACAAACTCCTGATGTGTCAGTGTCACTTGTGTAGTTTAATTTAGTGTTAACTCTGTTTTCTTTCCAGTCATGCATAAGGATATTAGTATCATTGGCTGTTCAGACACAGATGGAGAGGACATGTATGGAATGGATGGTGAAGTGTTGTGGTACGCAGATTTCATCAAAGGGAAGGAGGTGGAGCCTCAGCCTAAGTTCATGGATCCAATCACCTACGGAGAAGGAGCTTATCAAAAGGCTTTTTCTGAGCAGCTGACCTGCCAATTCAACCTGAAGGCACATCGCTTTGCCTTGAAGAACCCTCCACTGGAACAAGGTACAGAAATATTAACAAAACTAGTAACACAACAATAATGACTAACTACCCTCCCAGCGGAACCTCATCTCGGAGCTGTACAGCGGAGGGAGAGGTTCTGATTGGAGCTAGTGTTCAAAAGTGCCTTATTGTCACATGCATGCACAGGCAGTAGAGAGAGAGTGAGTGAGTGAGTGAGTGAGTGAGTGAGTGAGTGAGTGAGTGAGTGAGTGAGTGAGTGAGTGAGTGAGTGAGTGAGTGAGTGAGTGAGCGAGCGAGCGAGTGAGTATGAGTATGAGTATGAGTGTGTGTGTGTGTGTGTGTGTGTGTGTGTGTGTGTGTGTGTGTGTGTGTGTGTGTGTGTGTGTGTGTGTGTGTGTGCGCGCGCAGGAGATGATGAGGTTTGATGACTTCATCATAATGTAAAGTATGAGTTCTGTCTCTCAAAGGGGAACATTACTGGACTGATTGGCATCACATTTTGCACACACACTCTCAGTAGGCCAAGGAAGACCACTCAAATATGTCAAATCGGCCTCATGGTGGCGCTATAAAAGGCCACTTCATGTTTTGGCTTATAACTCTTGAAACACAGGTTGTATACAATCAAAACATTTTACCCCTGGATTCCTTGGATCATGAGTGTGTGTGTGTGTGTGTGTGTGTGTGTGTGTGTGTGTGTGTGTGTGTGTGTGTGTGTGTGTGTGTGTGTGTGTGTGTGTGTGTGTGTGTGTGAGTCTGCTTGCGAGCGGCTTTGTGTGTGTTTGTGAATGTTTGTATATAGTTTATTTAATATTTGTTATTTTGTGAGTATGTGGATGGCACACACCCATGTGTATTTGTATTTATCATATCCTATCCTATTTAAAAACCTTTAAAACGACACTATGATGTGGTGCTGACCCTGGGTCTTCTGGATGATCTACAGTAATGTCTCTGTATCTTTGTGTATTTTATGTGTCTTCAGATGAACCTCGCAGCTCCATCTACCCCAGAGATGATGTTGAACTGGGAGTGGACAACTCTCTCGTCTGTCATGTGACTGGTTTCTATCCTGCTCCAGTTCACATCACATGGACCAGAAACAACTACAACGTGACCAGTAACATCACTGTCACCGTACCTTACCCCAACGAAGATGGAACCTTCTACCAGTTCTCCAGGCTGAAGTTCACACCAGAGCAGGGAGACATCTACAGTTGTACAGTGAACCACCTGTCACTGACTGAACCTGAGACCAGAGTGTGGGGTAAGAACACTGTCACCTCCCCCACCCCAACAGAGTAGTCAGTAACAGAAAAACTAAATTGAGACATGAGAGCAGCGTGTATTGCAACAGACAGAGAACGTTTTCGCTGAGTTTATACGTCCGTCCCTGCAGATAATGACCATAAACATGCTTCACACAGATGACGTTTCAACTTGCATCTTCTCGTGGCTTTTGTTTGCGTTTCACCTCGCTAAAAAGCGCTTGAAAGAGGGGCACGGTGGCGCAGTCGGTAGCGCTGTCGCCTCACAGCTAGAAGGTCCTGGGTCGATTCCCACAGGGGACTTTGTGGGCGCTGGGGGCCTGTTCTCTCCTACGCGTCATCAGTGCCCATACCCTAGGTGGGATTGGCAAAAGGGCCTCTCTGTGTGGAGTTTGCATGTTCTCCCCGTGTCTCCTAGGGTAGATACCCTCACAAAAACATGCAGTAATCCTGGTCACTATACTGGCCAGCCGGGGCGCCTGATGGAGGGGAAAGGAATAACGTGTTCCTTCCACGCGCTACGTCTAACCAGGGAAACTCTCCCCTGTCAGGTGATAAGAAGGTCAATTGGCTCTCATGCATTGAAGGAGGCATGAGCTCGGCCCTGGCCTCCCTAGGTTGGCAGAGGGAAGGTAGTGCCCAGGATTACATAGACAATTGGGTGTAAAAAAAATGGGGTTACAAAATCGTGGGATAAAAAAAAAGCGCTTGAGATTGACTGCGTTTCAATCGGCTGTTAACATTAAATTATTTGGTGCACATTGGTGGTTTGTTTGTTTGATTGATTGATTGATTGATTGATTGAATACTTTACGAACAAGTTGCAAACTAAATTACGCGAACAATGCTACAAAAAGCCGCGTTTCCCATTGTGGTCATTGTCACATGAATCACAAGACCATTTGTGCCTAATTTGGTGGTGGGATCATCAGTAACCTTTGTAGCATTTGTCACACGCCCCTATGAGTGGAATGAAATCACTTTTGGCTGTGTGTTATTTAGATTCCCCACCATGTGTGATTCAAATTTGGGGTAGATTGTTGATCATTGTGGCATTTCTCAGCAAAACGGGCCCCTCCAGCTAATTTTGGAAAGCGAATGGTGGCCAATCAGCCAATCAGAGTAGAATATGAAAAATCTGGATGATGTTGATCACAGAGATATGGTGTATAAAGTTGTGTGAATTTTGAAAACATATTCTCCGGCCTTCGGCTGTCTGGCCTGGTGGAGACGACAAACAAACAAACAAACAGACATCGTTGGACAGGGATGAAAACATAATCTCCCGCCCCTGGCCGCCTCACCTGACTGGAAAAATAATGCCCCCTACGGCTTGTCTCGATGAACCAACTCCTGTTTTTCTGAAAATCTGATTCAAATGTGTGCTCCATTTTTATGGAAACACAACTGTCCATAAATAAACAATATCCTGATAAAAAAAAGGTCTTGATGATTAATAATATACTCTGCATGTGTGTGTGTGTGTGTGTGTGTGTGTGTGTGTGTGTGTGTGTGTGTGTGTGTGTGTGCGTGTGTGCGTGCGTGCGTGCGTGCGTGCGTGCGTGTGTGTTCCTCTCCAGATGTGGATCAGATCCAGATCCAGTCCAGTGTGGGTCCTGCTGTGTTCTGTGGTATGGGGCTGACCCTGGGTCTGCTGGGGGTTGCTATGGGAACCTTCTTCCTCATCAAAGGAAATAAATGCAACTGAAACAACGTTATGAGATATGAATTTAACAAATAATTCAAACAGAGATGCTCTTATAGTAAATAATGATGCCTTCATCAAACCATTTAGCAGTGGTGGAAAAAGTACTACATTTGTTTACTTAAGTAAAAGTGTCAATACTGCAATAAAGAAATACTCTGTTACAAGTAAAAGTCCAGAATTCAAAATGTACTTACTAAAAGTACAAAAGTATTGGCATCAAAATTTACTTAAAGTACCAAAAGTAAAATTACTCATTATGCAGAACGCATTGTGAGCTTGTAGATCGGCTATTTTCAAATGGCCGGAATGTATACAGGGCTGAAGTGGTTAATGTATGTTTTGTAATAATAATCAAAACCTACCAAGTAACTAACAAAAGTTTTCAAATAAATATAGTGGAGTAAAAAATACAATATTTGGATCCAAGATGTAGTGGAGTAGAAGTAAAAGTATTGGAAATTGGATATACTCAAGTACAGTACAAATACCTAAAAATTGTACTTAAGTACAGTACTTAAGTAAATGTACTTTCCACCACTGCCATTTAGTCTTGTGCGACCGGCTTCGAATGCTATCAATGCTTGTTCTGTATTTAATTTACATCTTCAGTGTTTCGCATTGTCTGAACATGTTATCTTTTTTTTCCGGCTAAATCCCATTGGGGTCGCCACAGCGGATCATCAGGTTCCATCTGGTTCTGTTTTCTGCGTCTTCCTCTGTGACTTGTGTCACCTGCATGTCTGAACGCATACAGAGATAGATCTTTATAACTTTATCATAACTAATTCAGGTAGAATAATATTGTTGATTTGATTTTTCATTGATATTAACTAGGTTTTTATTGGGTGATTGGGTGAGAGTTATAAAGGTAAACTATATCTGTTTATTATCAGTTATTTGTAGATACAATTATTTTTGTTTTATTGTTTCAGTAGAACTTAATAAAATATTCTATGACTTCAATAAAACGTACTGCATCCCCATGTTGTGATTGTGAGATAACATAAGATAGTGTTCACCTGCGTGTATTTAGTTTTCCTGTTCATGTACAGTATATACCTGGTCCTTAAGTGTTTGCTAAATTGTAAGTTTTAGCTATATCACACTGTTGGTGTGAATTCAGCGTTACGGGTTCAGGGCCCAATAGACCAATTATTTGTTTACCAACAATGAGACTGGATGCACAGGTAATTGCTTCATGCAATCAATTCTCAACCTGTTGTTTCGGGCTGCGCTGGTTTCAGCGCACCCCAACCCCCTCTTGTGTGTTGGCTAGTGCTGCGCGCCCTAGCGAGACCTGACATAATGGGTTTCATTTGCAACCAGTATCACACTTGAAACCAGTGTGCCATATTGTGAAGACATTCACAGGTGCTACCAATGATACAAATTAAGGCTCTGTTCCATTCTGGTCAAACAGAGTCAGGGTGCTGATATTGTGCAGGTTGGCTCAATGGCCCCTTATGGGTGTGTAACTCTGAGAGTGTACAAATGGAACCAAATGGACCCGTAAGCCATTTGGTTCCATTTGTACACTCTCAGAGTTATGGGGTCGTAGAAATCGTGGAAAATATGGCTGCTGTGCATAGAGCCTATTGTGCACAATGCCTTGTCCCCTATTTAACTGACAGCGCAGCGCCACTGCCCAACAATATCTTCCTGGTATATGGTCCTAAGTTTGACCCACGTGACAGTATTATATGTGATATTTTTGGGCCATGTCATAGTCCAAGGTTTAATGTCTGCCTGGTAATAAGTGATGACAAGGGCGCCGATATTTATAAACACCTGCGGGTGCCCAACCTGCCACACATGCACGCGCGCGCGCGAAAAATTTTGCGGGTTTGGGTCGGATAATTAACTTTTTTGGGGGGGTTTTGTAACTTTATTTCGGTTAATTCGGTTTATTCAGTACACAAAATTTACTCTGAACTGAGTATGTTTAAACTCCCCCGCCCCCCCACCCGCGGCCGAAAGAAAAGGCATTCTTTTTCTTTGGGTACTTTATTAACAGTTTGCCAATAGTACAGTGTGGTACTGGTATGATTATACAACAATGAATGTCAACTCAGACTCACTCATGACTTTACCGACCACGACCACCACCAGCAGCGGAGCTGGCTGTGCTATCCTATAATCCTCCGCTTCCTCCTCCTCCTACTCCTCACTGTTGGCCGGGTTACGGGCACGGCTACCGCTGCTGCTCGCCGCGGCGGATCTGACTGTGCTCGGCGGGTTTGAAGAAATTTAGTTTCTGCTGGGTGAATCTCTTCTTTGCTGAAGGTGCTGGTGGCTTCATCTTGCTATTAGTGCAGTAAAGGCAAGCCTCTCTCTCTTAGTTTGTGAACTTTGTGTTAATTTACCTGCTAGGTGAAGACTGTCTAGAGCCGGCAAAACGTAAACAAATGGGAGCGCGCTGCAAGTACGAGCGGCTGCGCGTTGACTGCGAGTATGAGCGCGTGCACCCCCCCCCCCCTCATACTCGCACGGCGCCCCCCCCACCAATGAGTGGATCTCCGAGTTAGACAGCTAGTAGCTACTGTAATGGTTATGGTACTGTAAATCCGGGCACCCACCACTACTGATTTTGAAAAAATAAAAAATATTTTATTTTTTTTATTTTTTTTGGGACCAGCACCCAGTGGGTGCTCCTCATTTCAGGTGGGTGCTTCAGCCCCGAGGCACCCACGGTATCGGCGCCCTTGAGTGATGAGAGGGAAGAGTGTTTTTTTCATTGGTTGTTGTAGAGCAGAGACTGTTTGAGAAGTCTGTCAGTGTTCAGTTCCACATCAGAAGCTCAACTAATCAACACTTTAACTAAACTCTGAAACATCTCAATTCATCAACATGACTTCAACTAAACGCTGGATCTGTGTTTCACTGTGTTTCATCTGTTTCCATGCAGCAGGTAAACTTTAATGACTTGCTTTATTAACAATTAAACTACAATTAACAGTCAGTAACAATTCACACTTTCATGACATTATAATACAAATGAATATTCATGATGTTTTAACTTTTCTATTTCCAGATGGATATCCATACTATTGGGTTAATGAGTGTGTGTTTAACTCCACTGAGCTACAGGATATACAGTTCATTAGATCATTGTATTTCAATAAACACGTATTTGCCAGGTTTGACAGCAGGGTGGGGGAGTGGGTTGGTTACACTGAGCGTGGTGTGAAGAATGCAGAGTACTGGAATAAACTACCTGGATTCCTGACTAGGTTGAGAGCACAACGAGAGACAGTCTGCAAACACAACGTTGAGATAGAGTACTCCAATGTTCTGGATAAGAGAGGTGAGCTGATCTCAGAACAGCACTACACCTCATCACCTCATCATAAACAATAACATGAAACAATCGTAAATTCCCTGATTAATGGTGTTAACACTGATATGCTAATGGTGCTACTGACAAATTTCACATCCCCATAACTTACTTAGACGATCTACAAGCTCACAACATTTTGAGATGCCAGCTTGTAGATCTGCAATTTCATGATTTGGTTGTGTGTGTGTGTGTGTGTGTGTGTGTGTGTGTGTGTGTGTGTGTGTGTGTGTGTGTGTGTGTGTGTGCGTGCGTGTGCGTGTGCGTGTGCGTGTGCGTGCGTGCGTGCGTGCGTGCGTGCGTGCGTGCGTGCGTGCGTGCGTGCGTGCGAGTGTGTGTGCGTAACTGAACTGAGTATGTAAAACCGATCTGTGTAACAATTGTAGACTAATTCATATACTGTATCTTTTTTTAAACTGTTCAGTTTGGTTCATTTTAATTATATTTAAATTATTATGTTTAAAAATATGTTGTTGCTCTCTACGCTGTAACAAAGCGCAGAATTATGTAAGAGCTACAGCATTCAAATACAAATTTGTAAAATATTTCAATATTCTCTGGCACCAAATATTACAAATAATAATAATGATTATTATTGTTATTATTATGATGATGATGATGATGATGATGATGAGGATAATAATAATAGCAATAATGATAAAACGTAGAATTGTGTAAGAGCTACATCATTGAAATAAAAATTGGTAAAATATTTCAATATTCTCTGGCACCAAATATTGACATAATAATAATAGTAATAATAATAATAATAATAATAATAATAATAATAATAATAATAATGGGTAATAATAGTAATAATAATAATAATGTTCTAGTCATTCCAGTGGAGCCCTATGTGAGACTGAGCTCAGTGACCCCCCCTGGTGGCAGCAGACATACAGTCATGCTCAAGTGCAGCATCTATGGCTTCTATCCTAAACTGATCCTGGTCACATGGCTGAGAGACAGACAGCCAATCACCTCTGATGTGTCCTCCTCTGATGAGCTGGGACATGGAGACTGGTACTACCAGTACCACTCCTTCCTGGCGTACACTCCCAGGTACACACCTAATAGACACCAATACATAGAAATACACACCTCTACTGATGAGCTGGTACGACCAGTACACCACTCCTTCCTGGAGTACACACCCAGGTCAGTACACGTACACAACTGTGTGTTGCTATCTGAAAAGTTGTGAGATTGTAGATCGGCTATTTTCACAAGAAAGTACGTCATACATAAAAAACAACTACACTCAAAAAAGCATTTCATGTTATTTTTTTAAAATTGCACATGTCTTAATTAACTAGGTCATGTTTTGTGCAATGCAATTGAAATAAAGTCTAAATAAAGAGCCTATAGGCCTCGAACCCTCAAAGGACATTTGAATTCAGTACAAAGTGAGAGAAGAAAATAAGTTAAACACCCATCTCCTTAACAGGAAACACTGTATAGTATACAGTCATTCATTAAAACTCTACAAAGTTCATTATTTTTATTTATAGTGATTCTTTAGAAAAAATGCTGAATATCAGCATAATAATCAGAGTAGAAGAGATAGTTGTCAAGACAATCTCTACACAGTAGAGATGATATTTTTTTTAATTTCATTCAAAACATATTAGATTATTATTTCAAAAACACTAGGTGATTGTGTGCAAACACTTTGCATTGTTCAATAAAGTAATGCAGATTATGCAGACAATATCATTTAATAATGATTTTGTATATAATTCACAATATTTAATATTGTACAAAATAACATGAAAGCATAATAGAAATAGAAAGTAAACCTGTGTGTGTGTGTGTGTGTGTGTGTGTGTGTGTGTGTGTGTGTGTGTGTGTGTGTGTGTGTGTGTGTGTGTGTGTGTGTGTGTGTGTGTGTGTGTGTGTGTGTGTGTGTACAGATCAGGAGAGAAGATCTCATGCATGGTGGAACTCCCCAGCCTGACTGAGCCTAAAATAGTGGACTGGGGTCAGTTACTCTACTGTACTTTTCTTTAAGCCACTGTAATCTACTGTACTTCACTGTAATCTTCTGTAATCTGTGATTACTGCACTCTGTTTTAATGTACCTGTTCACTGGACTGTTTTACTTATTATAATATAACATAACATAAACGTAACATATTACATTGTATTATATTATGTTATATTATGTTATATTATATTATATTATATTATATTATATTATATTATATTTGATTATATTTGATTTGATTATATTTGAATATATTATATTTGAATATATTATAATAGTGTTTGGTTGTTGTATTGTCAGATGACTCCATGCCAGAGTCAGAGAAGAACAGGATCGCCATCGGAGCATCTGGTCTGGTTCTGGGTCTGGTCTTGTTCCTGTCTGGATTCATCTACTACCAGTGGAAGAAACAAGGTAATAACATGTTTAATTAACATGTTTAATTAACATATTTAGTTAATTCAGCTACTATCAGAGGAAGAAACAAGGTCTGATCTAGAGCTCCATATTGCTGCCCGAGCTCGACCCGGCGGGCAGATTTTTTTTTCCTGATGATGTAACTAACTGACTGGTACTAAATGTTCAGCAATACTCTGAACTAACTCTGGATCAGAGCTGTAAACCTGATTATAATGTTAATTTAATCTACCAACAAACTACAGCTGTAGTACACCTTTTTGGGCTATTAAAAAATAGCAGATCTACAAGCTCATAGCGTAGCACCGAGTGCCGTGCTATGAGCTTGTAGATCTGGCATTTTTTTTAAATCTTGAAAATGTGTGCAAATCTCTGAACATTTATATTTTTAAAGCAATTTATTCTTTACCCAAACCTTTGCTTCTGGGGATTCTACAAATGTCTAAATCCTAATCCTTTTTTGAAAAAACGTATGTTGCTATAATCAGTGGTTCTCAAACTTTTTCATGTCAAGGACCCCCAAAATGTATTTGGCCGCATCTCAAAATATTTTGTTCCAGGGGACACCAGCCCCCCCCCAGAAGTTGTAACAGAGTTTAAAAAAAATAATTAAAAAAATATATTATATTCAGAGATGTGCACACATTTTCACGATTTAAAAAAAATACCAGATCTACAATCTGCTATTTTTTAATAGCCAAATAAATCTTAAAATGACACAGATGCGTTCTCGGTCTAAAAGGGTTAACCATGTTTTAACCATCTCTCTTCTTCTATTAGGACGTATTCTGGTGCCGTCAAACTAAAGGTGAGAATCTTTAGACTCCTCCCACACATCCACGTTGACTTCCCCTTCCTCTTAGACACAAACACATGTTTATAAAACTTTTATTCACAGCATTTAGAATTCATAAAACTGATAAAATGGAATTAAACCAGATTATCGTACATGGCCAAATACATGTAAAACAGTTTGCCTATAGTTCTGTTTCCTGTGATTCAGATTAAGATAGTCAGATAAAGTTGTCAGCATGACAGTTGTAACAGTCAGACTACTACTGTACATTTATCTGGTTCACATTGGTATGAATTTGAATTCATCCAATCAACTTGAACTTTAACTGGTTAAAATGTCCACACAGTTAACACAGTTAATACAGTGTAATTCAGTACGTGGTTCTCAAAGTGGGGTCCAGGGACCCTCAGGGTTCCTTGAGGGGACCCTCGCAGGTCTGTAACTCTGAGAGTGTACAAATGGAACCAAATGGACCCTTACAGGTCTGTAACTCTGAGAGTGTACAAATGGACCATTGCAGGTCTGTAACTCTGAGAGTGTACTTAGAACCAAATGGATTGCTAAGAGTCCATTTGGTTTAATGTGTTCACTCTCAGGGTTATGGGGTTCTTCAAATTAAAAGGTCTAATTCTTAATGATTTGTTGTCTTTTCACAGAAAAAAGATGTGTTGTTCTAACTGAACGTTTGTGTTTTTACAGCTGCAGACAGTCATTGCTGCCCCCTGGTGGAGAGAGGAGGAAATTCATGTCTGTCCACGAAATGAAATACATGTAACAGCAGTACAATAATGATTTAACCACTTTAACCATTTTTTCCAGTTTTCAGTCCACTACATTTCAGAGGCAAATATTGTACTTTGAGTCCACTACAATTATTTGAAAACTTTAGTTACTAGTTACTTTGCAGATATAAATAATTAAGCTCACAATTAAATTAAGCTCACTGTAAGCTTTTCAAATATTGTAGTACTTTTACTTTTGGTACATTAAGTACATTTTGATACCAATACTTTTGTACTTTTACTCAAGTCAATTTTGAATTTCTGACTTTTACTTGTAACAGAGTATTTCTACATTGCATTATTGATACTTTTACTTACTTTTTTAAGTAAAGAAATTGAGCACTTTTTCCACCACTGGTCACGAGGTTGAAAGTGGTTAACCATACGAACCATGGGGTCCCTATTCTGGGCATGTCATTATATGCTAACATTATAGAAAGTTTTGCAAAAAATAAGCCATCTATAAGCTTGGTCATCTATCAACATGTCTGTACATGGACAAACATGTACATGACAAGACTTGTCACGGACATCTTTTTTAAGGAAAAATATCGCCTAGATACTTTTTCATTATAATGTAAAAACATACGTTTGAATAATTTTGGTGGCTCATAAAGTGTCAGGATGACATGCTCATTAATATGTTGCAGGAGATTTGGGGTATTGCAAGTGGTACCCGTACATGATTGCATCATGTACGGACAAAAATACAAGATTCCCTGAAAATGACAATTTGTTTAGAGGACAACTTTGTTTTTTTTACAACCATGGTTTATATTTTAGCTTGTAATTAAAGTAAATAAAAGTAAAACTTTTTATTTTTTATTTACTGCTTTCTATAGTTTTAGCAATTTTCGCGATATTTTTTACAGTGGGCGGGGGCATTCTGTCCGGTGGCTAAATATGTCTTTTACACAATAAAAAAGGTCCCATGGTCTTTGATGGCCAGATGTGAGTTGTTGGGGGCTAGAAGAGCTACTGTAATTAATAATAAAGAAAACGCCAGGTTATTGTGTAAAAAAATACATATTTAGCCAACGGACAGAATGCCCCCGCCCACTGTAAAAAAAGATCGCGAAAATTGCAAAAAGTCCATCAACATAGACTACCTGTTCACCTTAATGGAAACCACAACTATTAAAGTTGACAAACAAAAAACAAGTCTAGCTGGTAGAACTTAATTTCTTCCTGTCCTCAATATATGGCCCTTTTGCTCCTGCAATGTAAGATGGAAGCACTGTCCAGATAATACCCAATTATTGAAATCCCAAACATGGAATATAGTTATATCATCATGATTTCATTCACTTGTGTGTTTCCCATAGAGCTCTCTCTCTCTCTCTCTCTCTCTCTCTCTCTCTCTCTCTCTCTCTCTCTCTCTCGCTCTCTCTCTCTCTCTCTCTCTCTCTCTTATCATTATCATGTCTCAGTTTGAATGCAGTACAATACCTGCGGCAACACAATATTCTCAATGTCTTCTTCACTGTGTAGATATTAGTCTGGAATCTCTGTGTGGAACCTGCATTTCTGAGGGGCAAATTCAAAAAATGCCTCTGGTGATAAACCCGCCCCACATTTGCATACTGGGCTCTGATTGGTCCCTCACAACTTTGGAGGGAGAGAAATAAAATCTCTATTGAGAGGGGCCAGACCTAATCTGCCGAGGGCAATTCTTTTTTTGCAATGGCAGATTTGTCTGGAACCAGGCTAATGTTGTATAATTACACCTATGTAGGCCTATACAGCTAGAGGGTAGGGAAACGATTAGATGTGAGTTAAAACAGGAACATGTATGATTGGATGTGGTTAAAGGCCAGAGAGAAGAGGTGAGTTTTAAGTAAGGTCTTAAAACATCTGGATGGACTGAGCAGATCTGATGTGGAGGGGGAGATTGTTCCACAGCTGTGGGGCTGCCACCGCAAAAGAGCGATCCCCTCTGGTTTTGAGGGTTAAGTTTGATGGCAGAGTCAGCAGCGACTGTGCTGCCAGTCTCAGGTGTGTGATATGTGTCAGTCACACACCTGAGACTGGCACCTCCCACGATTGCACAATCCTTACAAGCTGTACCTCGTTGTAAAGGTGAGTAATCAACGATTAAAATAATATAAAGTAATATACCAATTGGTATTATTGAAGGAGAGAAATAATCGACCAAAGTATACTGTATGTATATGTATATGTATACTGTATATGCATGTGCATGTGTATGTGTATGTGTATGTGTATGTGTATGTGTATGTGTATGTATGTGTATAATTATTTATAATTTAATAATTTTACCGCAGTTTCAGCGAATGACTGTGATCTGGTTAAGAATGCTTTCCATAAGCCAGCTGCTGGTTGAACTGAACTGATGAGAGAAACATGCTTCTGTCTGTCATGCTTCAGTCCCGCCCCCACTTACTGTGTGTGTGTGTGTGTGTGTGTGTGTGTGTGTGTGTGTGTGTGTGTGTGTGTGTGTGTGTGTGTGTGTGTGTGTGTGTGTGTGTGTGTGTGTGTGTGTGTGTGTGTGTGTGTGCGCGCACGGTGGTCATCATCATCACCTTTATTTTTTTAACTAATTTACAATAGACAATAGAACACAATTAAACCCAATACAGATTAGTAGACAATGAATGTGAGTAGTAAAAGTAAAATGACCCCTATGTGTCTGATTATGGGACTTCCTGATAATTAGGTTGTTAACACGTTCCATAGACGTTTGTTTAATCTTTTAACTCATGCTGCGAGGAGAAATATTTTGTTGTCTTGGATTAATTAGAAACAGGGGTCATCAACATGTCCGTACATGGACAAACATGTCCGGACATATTTTTTAAGGAAAAATATCACCTAGATACTTTTTCATTATAATGTAAAAACATATTTTAACTAGAAAATGTGCTCCTCGGAGCACATGTCTCCGCCAGCAAATATTGGAATTTATTCCAAGATTGGAACTTTGATGATAGTGTGTACGTCAGATGGCACATTGACTGTAGCCTGGCGTAGCTAGACTATATCACTGCGTGGATATGAGTCTGGTGCTTCCATGAGGACGTTTTGTTTCCCAAGGGGCGGGATCAAAACAATGTCCCTCAACGCAATTGGTTAGACCTACAACCAACTACCAATTACAGTCGCCCATATTCGAATACTGGGCCCTGATTGGTGCCCCACGTCTTCTGGAACAGGAAATGGATTCTCTATGGAGCGGTGCCAGACCCAAATCGCAGAGTGCAATTTTTTTTTGCACTCGCAGATTCGTCTGGTCCCAGGCTACATTAACTGCATTACCGTGGATTGCCTTTTGTCTGCCTCTTGGCAAGCCAACAAGTTTCATGAAGGCAATACGTTGACTTACCAACCTTTCCTCTAACGGGTGCAAATCCTGCAGTTCTCGGGGTATGGCATCCAGTAATAAGTTGTTAGCCCAAGCCTGTGGAGGGAGTTTCCCCATTTTAATGGAGCGATGACATGTGTGACAGATCCAAGTGTTGTTTTGCTTGATTGCAGTTGGGTCTTTGTCCAGGAGACTTACAGTATCTATTGTTGCTGTGTACTTTGCAGGTTTTAACTTTACCACTGTTTCTCTGTAGAGCATTAGTTCACAGGAGAAACAGACATAATTGGGTCCACTTTCTGACATCTTCTTTAAGAATGCGGCACCAGCTTCATCAACTTGAATCCAGGGGGGGCAGGGTGTCCCCAGTGTCATGGCTGGCTCAAATCCATGACAAACTAGAAAAAGTGCTCCTCGGAGCACAGGTCTCCGCCAGGTCGGGTAAGCTATTGTGGCCTCCTGGTGGCGCTGTAATAGGCCAACGTGAAAAGGGTGCCATTTGTTCTTAGGCATTGCACGACAATCGGACACTGACTGCATTCATGATTTGAGGCATTTTGTTAAAAAACATGTATTTCGCTAAATTAGACCTATTGGTGGCGCTATAACAGGCCAATGTTAAAAGGGTGGCATTTGTTCCTCAACATAGTGTGAATGTGTGTGCAAAGTGTGAGCGCAATTGGACGGTGCGTTCATGATTTGCGGAATTTTGTTGAAAACAAGCCAATAATGCAAACTTTAGATGTCAATCTTAGCCAATCAGTATAGAATATGAAAAATCAAACACATCCGTCATGATCACATGACTATAGAGATCATGTGTACCGATTTGCGTGAAATTTGGATAAAATTGGAATGAAAAGTATAAAATAATGTGTTTTACATAAGTCGGCCTCCTGGTGGCGCTATAGAAGGCAGATGTGAAAAATGCAAGGCAGAGGTTTTTCCTTGACCTCTAGGGAGTGCGCATACAAAGTTGTACACAGATCGGTGCAGTTATAGGTAAATACACGAATCGGCCTGTTATAGCGCCACCATGAGGCTGATTTGAAAATGTTCAAATGGTAGTTCTTCCTTGGCCTAATGGGAATGAGTGTGCAAAATTTCACGGAAATTGCATGCTGTGTTCATGATTTGAGGCATTTTGTTCAAAACGGAGCACTCCTGCAAACTTTGGAAGACATTTTTAGCCAATCAGGATGGAATATGAGAAATCTGAAAGACCCGTTTCGTTTAATGACTATAGAGATACTGTGTACCGATTTGCGTGACTTTTGGACAAAATCTGTAGGAGTACTGTCAAAAAATATGTTTTGCACAAATCGGACTCCTGGTGGCGCTATAAAAGGCCCATGAGAAAAATTTTGGGCAAAGGTTCTGAATTGGCATCCAGGGAATGTGTGTGCACAGTTTCGCTGCGATCAAGACAACGGTGCCGGAGATTAGCTGGTCACAGACGGACGGACACACACACACACACACACACGGACGGACGGACGGGGTGGAAAACATACTCTCTCCCTTTCGGCCTGGCGGAGACAATAAAGGAACATCAGGTGTAAAATCAATAAAAATGTTGATTAAATAATTAACCAAACATAATCAACTACGATAAATGGATGGCATAACTGAACAGATGAGATAAGGATACTGTGAGGTGTGGAGTCAGTAAATCAGTGGTGTATGAATGCGTATACTATGGATGTGTGGAACATGGTGTAGTGCGTGTGTGTGGATGGAAAGCCGAGCCTATAGACGGATTTCCGCGCGACGTCATCACAGAGCAGAATGCGCAATCTGCGCATGCCCGGGTGAAAGGCGCGTTCGAAAATACAGCCCTGAGCGGCAGTGAGCGCACTGGCCAATACAAACTAATAGGCGAGTGTGCTCCGGTGCGTAATTTCCAAACGCACCCATAGGCTTCCCCCTCCTCTGCGCGGTCATATTCCTCTCATGTTTACTAACATGAAACCCGTCTATAAGAAAAAATAATATGGAGCACTGTCTGAGGGGAGAGTGCTGGCAGGTCTGAGTACTTGAGTAAAAGTACAAAAGTATTGGTATCAAAAGGTACTTAAAGTACCAAAAGTAAAAGTACTAAAATGTTTGAAAACAGCAGATCTACAAGCTCACAACGCGTCGCGATGCGACACGTTGTGAGCTTGTTGATCGGCTATTTTCAAATAGCCTATGTATAAAATAGGGCTAAAGTGGTTAATGTATGTTTTATAAGGGCGGCTGTGGCTCAGGAGGTAGAGCAGGTCGTCCAATGATCCGTGGGTCGGCAGTTCAAATCCCGGCTCCTCCTGACCACATGTCGAAGTGTCCCTGGGCAAGACACTGAACCCTACATTGCCTCCAATGATTCGGTCGGCGCTCGCTTGCCACCATTGGTGTGTGAATGTGGGGAAAGTGGGGACGCAGGCGTCGACTGTTCGCCGCTCCACCTCCCAATGTCCCCCACCTGTATGAATGAATGAACCATTGTAAAGCGCTTTGAGCACTTGGAAAAGCGCTATAAAAATGCAATTCATTATAACGTAATAATTTATATCTGCAAAAGTGCAAAGTAACTAGTAACTAAAGTTTTCAAATAAATGTAGTGGAGTAAAAGTACAATATTTTCCTCTGAGATGTAGTGGAGTAGAAGTAAAAGTATTGAAATTTGTAAATACTCCAGTAAAGTGTTGCTCCACACTCCCTAGGAGGGAGGGAGGGAGGGGCTTTATAAGTCCTCCAATTGCCACAGCCCCCCCCCCCCCCCACACACACACACACGCACGCACGCACACGCACGCACACACACACACACACACACACACACACACACACACACAGCTTGTTACAAGCTCTGCAATATGTTTGTAAGTAAAATATCAAAATAAACAACTCATGAACGTTGTGTAGAGTTGTCAATACCAGAGTGGTGAAAGCTGATAAAACACGCTTGTGACAACAAGACTGTGGAAAAAGAAGTGCATTTTCTCCATCTGACAACTGAGGTGAGTTTCTGCAGGTGGCTTAGCTAAGCTAATTAGCGGCTTAGCATTAAAGGAATTGATGGAATGTGTGAGTTTAATGTCACTTTTATTTTACATGGTAAAGCAACAACTAGTCAGGATGAAGCATTGTTGTGTTGTCTGATGTGATGTGAAGTGAATATGTTGTATTGTTGAGCTGTGTTTGATTGTGATGCTAAGACAAGCTATGCAGGCCTAGTCAGTGGTGTAAAGTAACTAAGTACATGTACTCAAGTACTGTACAATTTTGAGGAGCTTTTACTTTACTGGAGTATTTTACATTTTCAATACTTTTACTTTTACTCCACTACATCCCAGAGACAAATGTTTTACTCCACTAAAATTATTTGAAAACTTTGGTTACAAGTTACTTTGTAGATTTGGATTATTATTACAAAACATACCACTTCAGCCCTATAGCCTATATAGTTAGGCTATTTGAAAATAGCCGATCTACAAACTCACAACGCGTCACATCGTAACGCTTTGTTCATATTTAGTACTTTTACTTTTGGTACTTTAAGTATATTTTGATGCCAATACTTTTGTACTTTTACTGAAGTAAAGTTTGAAACCAGACTTGTACTTGTAATAGAGTATTTAAAAATTGCTGTATTGGTACTTTTACTCAAGTAAAGATTTTGAGTGCTTTTTGCACCACTGGGCCTAGTAAATCACTTTACACATTCATCAGGATCCTGGATGGCTTGGTTCCAGGTTTAATAATTCATAAAAAATATTTTCTTAAATCTCCATGGGAAAAATGAATGGGTTTTCTATCTGTGACACCTCAAAATGGACGCCACTGCTATGCCCTATAAGTGTATACAGGGTATTTGCACATTTATAAAGTTTACAATTTAATGACTTTTAATACTAAATTGGCCAAATAGTCAAATATTACGTAAGACAGAGGCAAACGTTGTGAAAATAGCCGATCTACAAGCTCTACGCATACTAGGCTGTATGTTATGACAGGATACAGTATACATATACTAGGCTGTGTATGTTGTGACAGGATGCAGTATACGTATGTGGCTCTCGGTTACTTCAATCTATCTTTCTTTCTTTCTTTCTTTTTTTCTTTCTTTCTTTCTGATACTCAAGGCTGGCAGAGGTGTTGCAGGGGACACCCCCCCTCCCCCTCATCTTCATTATAAGCGTGGACTATGAAGACAGGCCATCAGTGGAAGAGGGGAGCAAGAACTGGGCTTCACTACTACAACTAGGAGGCCTAGATGACTCCCTAATGTAGTCTTTTTATTTTATTTTATGAACACACACACACACACACACACACACACACACACACACACACACACACACACTCACACTCACACACACACACACACACCCACCCACCCATACACCCCCACACACATACGTAAATGCCCAGAAGACTGAGGTTCTCACCTACAGTGTAACACCCTCCCAGACCATTCACCTCTAATAAAGTACTGGTGAAGCTAACCTGAGAGATGTAAAGTACTGGTGAAGCTAACCAAATGTATGGAGATGATGGGAGACGCCCGTTGGAAGGCTCATCCGAGGATGCCCTGCCCTAGAGATCGAGATCTGGAGATCTCTCTCTATCCATGGGTTTGTCTGCATGGGGGATTCCTCCGAAGACTTGGTCCGCACGATCGAATGGCCGAAGACCTCGTCCTTCTCGGGGGTTTCCCCTGAAGACGGCTGATGAAGACGACTCAAAGTAGGAACCTCTTTAGGGCTGTCACGATTATGTCATTTTACTTGATAATTAATTGTCGCTCAAATAATTGCGATTAACTGGGCCGAATTAATGAATTATTGCGTTGTACACTGAACATTGTAACATTATTAATACAAATGTGTCTGTCTTCGTAATAAAAGGTCCAGGGGTCAGATGTGACAAATAACTTGCATAATTCAATAACAAAAAAAAAACATTAATAGTGGAAATAGCAGTCTGCTATTTCCACTATTTTTGAAAATGTTTGAAAACATATGAACATTTTTCAACATGAAAATGATTATGTTGATTATCCGAAAAAGTATTGCGATTATCTCAAATACTTGCGATCAGGTGATTATGTAATAATTGTGACACCTAATTTTTCCTTTTCCTTTGCTGGATGCTGTTGCAGTTTGTGTTGTATGATGTTTTTGTTGTTTATGCTGTTCGTGTTTGTTCGTGTCGTGTGTTGATGTGGTTCAAATGTACAGTAGCTCTGTTGTGAAACATTCGTTGTGAAATGTTCAGTGACTGTTGGTTTGTGGCTCTGGAATTGAAGGCTGATCTACGCTATCATGTCGGTTGTGTTGTGACTGTTATTGGATGTGTGTGTGTGTGTGTGTGTGTGTGTGTGTGTGTGTGTGTGTGTGGTAGAGAGAATTTGCATTACATTCTTTTTAGACATAGTCCTCTGTAAATCCGGGCCATTTGAAAGGGTCACTTTTTGGTAGGTACAACAGAGCACTCCTGCAAACTGTGGAAGCCATTTTAGCCAATCAGGATGGAATATGAAAAATCTGAAAGACCCTGTTTCGTTTAATGACTATAGAGATACTGTGTAGCGATTTGCGTGATGTTTGAAAAAAATATGTAGGAGTACTATCAAAAAGAAAAGTGTTGCAAAAAATGGCCTCCTGGTGGCGCTATAATAGGGCAATGCTAAAAGGGTGGCATTTGTTCCTCAACGTAGTGCAATGTGCGCGCAAAGTTTCACCGCACACTGGACCGGACACTGCGTTCATGATTTACGGCATTTTGTCAAAAACATGCCACTCCTGCAAACTTTAGATCAATCTTTAGGTCAATGTTAGCCAATCAGGATGGAATATGAAAAATCAAACAGATCCGTGTTGATCACATGACTATAGAGATTATGTGTATGAATGAATGAACCATTCTAAAGCGCTTTGAGCACTTGGAAAAGCGATATAAAAATGCAATTCTTCATTATTATTATTATTATTATTATTAGAACACTCCACAATCATAATCCATGGAAACCCTTGATCCACAGCCTCGCCATCAGTCCTCCTCCTCACATCTGAGCAAAGTTAGCCACCTTTGCATCAAACTATTGTGACACTGCATTCCTTTCAATCCTGCCACCCCCTTCATTAATCTCTCATCATTCCAGTCCATCAACATAAACTACCTGTTCACCTTAATGGAAACCACAACTATTAAAGTTGACAAATAAAAAACTAGTCTAGCTGGTAGAACTTAATTTCTTCCTGTCCTCTAGTGTATGGCCCCTTTGCTCCTGCAATGTAAGATGGAAGCACTGTCTGTACTGATAAGACCCAATTATTGAAATCCCAAACATGGAATATAGTTGGACCATGACACATTTAATGCCTGTCTCAGGACTGCCACCTGCCAGTATACAGTGGGTTTCAGTCAGACAACTCTTGGATTGAATAAATATATTTATTGAGCATAAATATATAGAGCATAAATATTTAAGCGTATTTGGCATCACAGCTCTGTCTCATTTCATTTCATTTCTGCATATCGGTTCCTAGACACGCTAAAAGCTGTTCAAACAAAGGCTTCATGATGACAAGTTGACTATCTGTCAGGACCTGTCTAACTTCACTACGCATTCACGCTGCACTGCACTGCATTGCACTGCACGCACACGCACACGCACACACCGCAGCGTGTTTAGATGCGAGCAACTCGGAGCGAGCCACAGGCATGCTGTGAAATATGGGCCGTCGCAAACGCTCTAAAGTGTGGCTTCACCATAAAAGAGACCCCGATTAAATGGGAAAGTGCAATACATGTGGAAAGTTAATTAGTGCTAAGACAGGTTGCACGTCTAATATGACGAAACATTTAAGACAGCATGGCATTCACCTGAAAGAGCGTACGGTGTTTTATGTGTTGCGATCTCTGAGCGGTAACCGGAAGGCTCACCCCAAAACAAACTCGCCCCCATTTCTTTCCTGCCGACTCGATCTTCTGGGGCGATTATTGTATTTGTTTAACTGTGGATAAGGTTAGAAATACATTTAGGCACAGGCGCCGATAGGGTGGGGGCTTCGGGACCAAAGCCCCCATGCTCAACTAGTCAGCCCCCTCATGAATGTCAAATATCGGGGCCCAATTTCATTACCATTACTATAGAGCGGCGCAGCTCTGAAGGTGTGTGCCCGCGAGAGAGCCGCAACGCACCGTTAACACTGAGTTTCTAGAACAGTAGCCCAGACGGAGTGCTAAAGGAGAATCAGCGGCCAATCCTGTCGGTTCATCAAGTTACATAGGCCACCAGGTGGGATTCATGAGTTAAATTACAGAGGTGAATAACTAAGTACATGTACTCAAGGGGAGGCATGCGTTTTTTGAGGCATTTGTAAGCTACTTTACTGGAGTATTTCCAATTTCCAATACTTTTACTTCTACTCCAACAAAATCTCAGAGGCAATTATTGTACTTTTACTCCACTACAATGATTTGAAAACTTTAGTTACTAGTTACTTTGTAGATTTTGATTATTTGATTATTATTATTATTATTATTATATTATTATTATTATTACAAAACAAACAGTAACTACTTCAGCCCATATCAGCTATTTGAAAATAGCAGATCTACAAGCTCACAATGCTCACGAATCACATTTGAGGGAGGCATTGTGAGCTTGTAGATCTGCTATTTTCAAAAGATTTGTATATATTTGAAAACTTGAAATGGGACATTTTGTATAATGAGTACTTTTACTTTTGGTACTCTAAGTACATTTTGATGCAAATACTTTTATACTTTTACTCAAGTACTTTTAATTCTACATTGCAGTATTGATTCTTAAGTAAAACATTTGAGTACTTTTTCCACCACTGAAGGATGGGTGGAGAGTGTTGTTAATGTTGTTTTATGGTCATTTAATTAATTAATTAAGTTAAAAAAGTTCAGCCCCCCTGGCCGTGCACAAAACGCCCCTGCGTTTAGGGTTAGGCATAGTTTTACTGAGGTCAAGTTTAGAAATAGGGTTAGGTTTTGGCACCATTTTACTGAGGTTAAGATTAGGAATAAGGTTAGGTTTAGGCATAGTTTACAGAGGTTACGTTTAGGAATACCAGGTAGAGACCGTTCCGAGGTCGCTGGATTTGGCGTAGTGTCACTGAGTGGTCACGATGTTTGTTGTCAAAGGACTATGTTTATTTGGATTTAAGCAGCTGTTATGTACTGAATGCACTTTGAATTAATTATTTTAAGCGAAGACTTGCTTTTTTGCAGTGAATTCAGTTTACAGTAGATATTTGGCGCCAATGCTGCTCAGACAGGCTTTTATATTTGTTATTGTCATTGTCAGTAATAAGAAGTACAACACGACTGCCCTGGGATGTTACTCTCTGTATTAAATTGACTAAGGCTTAGAGTTACTTTTGTTATGAACATTTGACCTCTTATTTTTTTTTAACCATTTTGGAACCAAAATAGGGAACCGTTAGGAACCGGAACCGATAAGAAGAACTAGAACTGGAATCGGACTCATATAAATCCTGACGATACCCATCCCTAATCACAAGCTTGCATGGTGTTGACCCCTGATTAGAAACCACCAACAAAGAAAGATTGGCACAAAATAATCATGCAGTGCATGTCGTTGGAATTTTTAACCTGCCTGCTACGCTCCACTACTGATGCCTGCCCTTCTGTAAAATATGGGACCCATATTTGCAATTTATTGGCCCTTAATTAGCTGACACTTAAACAATAGAGTTCCTTAACAGAAGCGATACAGCAAACCTTGATGGATAATATCATTAATCCTTGTTTACTCTTATTTATTTATATATTTTATTTTCTATTATTGTTGTTGTTGTGGATATTAACACTGTTATTGTTTATTATTGGTGTAGTTATTCACCCGTCCACATTGTCAAGCACCAAACAATGTGGGTATATAATGCTGTATTTTATGGACCGACGTGGGTATGTGGTCTATATTTGTATCTGTGTCCTTTGTTTTGCAACGTGTCTGAGCTGAGCTGTTTGTTTTGTCTTTGTCATAAAATGTAAAAATCTATGCAAAATACTATTGAAATAAAAGAAGAAATAAATAAGTAAAATTACAACAGATTAAAAAGTACTTAAAACAGCTAAACCAAAAAACAAAATAAATTGATTAACACATCGGGTGCCAGCATTTTTTCATAACAACTTACCGTGGGTGCCAGCATTCTCCCCATTGACTGCGCTTTGCTGTTTAAAGCTTCGGCGTGCGTTACAAGCAAATCCACGCAAAAAAAAGCATCGATTCATGTTGTCCCATGAGCCTGGCTACAGGCTGGAACCATAACATTACCCTGGCGAGTTACAACGGGGGGGGATCGCCCATCGCGCATGACCGGTTTTCCCCACAGGAAACAGATTCGGAGATATAGGCGTTTCAAAGTAGGAAATAGACAGGAAGCGGATGGGGGGAAAAAAATTGTTTCCGGTGAGCGATCTGGCACTTCCTTCGCAGGATTACAATGGGTGCTCCCAGAGCTGCTCTAGCCCCGGCCGCGCGGAGAAAAACGAAAAAAACAAAAAGACTAAACTCACGGTTCAGACCGTGTTCGGCACCGAAGCAGCGGAACCGCCACTATGTAAACACACGGTTCAGACCGTGTTTGGCACCCGATGTGTTAAAACTGCCACAATCTTGAGTAAAACTGTTAAAGAACCATTGCCCTGAACCGACCAAATCAGATGGAACTGATTTTTTTAAAGACTTTTGAAGTTCATTCCATGAGCTGGACCACTGCCTGAGAATGCTGCCTTGCCCAACTCTGCCTGAGCATGAGGAACCGCAGTGTTATAAAGGCAAATGTAAGCAGGGAGCATACAGTATACAGATTAGACAATTCATTAGATTAGAGTCCAGGGGTGCCCAAAAGAATTACAATTAGAGTATTTAAAAATATTTATAAACAAAAGTCACAAAACTCCTCCTCTTTTTGGCTTCTACCACTTGGATTAAGGTGACTTGATTGACAACTAGAAAAAGTGCTCCTCGGAGCACAGGTCTCCGTCAGGTCAGGTAGGTTATTGTGACCTCCTGGTGGCGCTATAATAGGCCAATGTGAAAAGGGTGCCATTTCTTCTTAGGCCTTGCACGACAATCAGATTCATGATTTGAGGCATTTTGTTCAAAAAATGTGTTTTGCTAAATTAGACCTGCTGGTGGCGCTATAACAGGCCAATGTTAAAAGGGTGACATTTGCTCCTCAACATAGTGAGAATGTGCGTGCAAAGTTTGACCGCAATCGGATGCTGCGTTCATGATTTGCGGCATTTTGTTCAAAACAAGCCATTACTGCAAACTTTAGATGTCAATCTTAGCCAAGCAGGATGGAATATGATAAATCACACACATCCGTCTTGATCACATGACTATAGAGATCATGTGTACCGATGTAAGTGAAATTTGGATAAAATTGGAAGGAGCAATATAAAAAAAAATGTTTTACATAAGTCGGCCTCCTGGTGGCGCTATAAAAGGCAGATGTGAAAAAAGCAGGGCAAAGGTTTTTCCTTGACCTCTAGGGAGTGCACTTACAAAGTTTTACACAGATTGGTGCAGTTAAAGGTAAAAACACGAATCGGCCTGTTATAGCGCCACCATGAGGCTGATTCGAAAATGTTCAAGTGGCATTTCTTCCTGGGCATAGTGGAAATATGCGTGGAAAATTTCAAGGAAATTGCATGCTGTGTTCATGATTTGAGACATTTTGTTCAAAATGGAGCACTCCTACAAACTTTGGAAGACATTTTTAGCCAATCAGGATGGAATATGAAAAATGTGAAAGACCTGTTTCGTTTAATGACTACAGAGATACTGTGTACCGATTTGCGGGATTTTTGGACACAATCTGTAGGAGTACTGTCAAAAAATATGTTTTGCACAAATCGGCCTCCTGATGGCGCTATAAAATGCCCATGTGAAAAATGTGGGGCAGAGGTTCTGCTGTGGCATCCAGGGAGTATGTGTGCACAGTTTCACTGCGAGCAAGCCAACGGTGCCGGATATTAGCTGTACACAGACAGAATGACGGACACACGGACACACGGACGGACGGACAGGGGGTAAAACATACTCTCTCGCCATGCCTTTCGGCCTGGCGGAGACAACAAGAAAGGCCTGTCAGCTCCCTTCATGGCTTCTAAGTAGGCAATGCAATGCTTTGTTTTTGAGGTGACCAGAAGGGGGTGCTGTAGTTGTAGTTGTCACTCTTTGTCTTTAACGTTTGTCAGCTTTAGTATGATGTCTGCTGGCAGCCCCAGTTTGACCAGTTCTTCTTTAAGCTGGAAGTGAAAAAAACAATGTTTTTGAAATGTGATAACGGCTATGTTTTCTTTTGTTTTAACTGGTTTAGATGGCATAGTTTGAAGGAAGTCAAGCTGGATAAATAGTTTAACTGATAAATATCATGTCTCTTGTGTGTTACATTAATACTCAGGTTACCTTTCAGTCCGATAATCATTATAGTACCATTACTGTTCTGTCAAATAGCTTGCAAGACATGCTGAGAAAATATGAAATATTGTACATTTTAAGTTTAAAGACCACATGAAATTAAATATTTTTCACACTCCTAGAGCATACCCGTGGTCACAAAGGAGATATATAATACAACAATGTTTGTGTATGTTTACGTCAAAAGTTCCCAAAAATCCAATCTCAGTCACTTCCTGTCAAACAAAAGGTAATGAGTGATTACATCAGTAAGACCCTATGAATAATCATGAATCATGATTTCATTCACCTGTGTGATTATTTATTATATATATTAAATTATCCTTCTTAGTTTGATTACAGTACCTGCGGCAACACAATATTCTCAATGTCTTCTTCGGTTAAAGATGTCTCTGAGGAGAGCCCCATCCTCAGTCCAATGACGTGACCTACAGGTAAAGTATCCCAGAATTAGAATACAGATGGGTATGATATTGTTGATGATGTGGGTAGAACCTTGGGTTAGCCAGGGGTGGAGCGTCAGGGGGGGTTGGGGGGCTGGCCGTTCCCTGCCCCTGTACTCCAGGTGCCCGTGGCCGTCACATTACATCACACAGACCTTTATAACCTTTACCACAAAATGTAGCCTTTATTAGCGGCGCTCCTGCTCTATACCTGACTTTGTCCGTGTTCACCGTCAACGTTCTGATTGGTCAGACCCGTCAACAAAGTGATTGGTCAAGCTTCACGTGACAAATGGCTATAAACACATTATAAACACATATCGATGACAAAATGTATCAAAGGCGCCGTTACCTTCACACAGGGTGTGATTTTTTTTTTAGTACTAACAACATCACTTGCTCTATTGACACTTTTTAACTTACATCATGACAGCTTTGAAAAAAGGATAATTTTATAAAACTTACGAGCTGGGAGTTCTGTTGTGGGCGGTGGGGTTGGAGGGATGGGTGGAGATGTCCCATTTGTTGTTGGTGTTGTATTAGGTGTAGTAGTTAGCGTTGTAGTTGGTGTTGTAGTAGGTGTTGTAGTAGGTGTAGTAGTTGGTGTTGTAGTAGGTGTTGTAGTAGTAGGGGTTGTAGTAGGTGTTGTAGTAGGTGTAGTAGTTGGTGTTGTAGTAGGTGGTGTAGTAGTTGGTGTTGTAGTTGGTGTTGTAATAGGTGTAGTAGTTGGTGTTGTAGTAGGTGTTGTAGTAGTAGGGGTTGTAGTAGGTGTTGTAGTTGGTGTTGTAGTTGGTGTTGTAGTAGGTGTAGTAGTTGGTGTTGTAGTAGGTGGTGTAGTAGTTGGTGTTGTAGTAGGTGTTGTAGTAGGTGTAGTAGTTAGCGTTGTAGTTGGTGTTGTAGTAGGTGTTGTAGTTGGTGTTGTAGTAGGTGTTGTAGTAGGTGTTGTAGTAGGTGTTGTAGTAGGTGTTGTAGTTGGTGTTGTAGTAGGTGTTGTAGTAGGTGTTATAGTAGGTGTTGTAGTAGGTGTTGTAGTAGGTGTAGTAGTTGGTGTTGTAGTAGGTGTTGTAGTAGGTGTTGTAGTAGGTATAGTAGTTGGTGTTGTAGTAGGTGTTGTAGTAGGTATAGTAGTTGGTGTTGTAGTTGGTGTAGTAGTTGGTGTTGTAGTAGGTGTTGTAGTAGGTGTTGTAGTAGGTGTAGTAGTTGGTGTAGTAGTAGGTGTAGTAGTTGGTGTTGTAGTAGGTGTTGTAGTAGGTGTTGTAGTAGGTGTAGTAGTTGGCGTTGTAGTAGGTGTTGTAGTAGGTGTTGTAGTTGGTGTTGTAGTAGGTGTTGTAGTAGGTGTTGTAGTTGGTGTTGTAGTAGGTGTTGTAGTAGGTGTTGTAGTAGGTGTTGTAGTAGGTGTTGTAGTAGGTGTAGTAGTTGGTGTAGTATTAGGTGTAGTAGTTGGTGTTGTAGTAGGTGTTGTAGTAGGTGTTGTAGTAGGTGTAGTATTAGGTGTTGTAGTAGGTGTTGTAGTAGGTGTTGTAGTAGGTGTTGTAGTAGGTGTTGTAGTAGGTGTTGTAGTAGGTATTGTAGTAGGTGTTGTAGTTGGTGTTGTAGTAGGTGTTGTAGTAGGTGTAGTAGTAGGTATTGTAGTAGGTGTTGTAGTTGGTGTTGTAGTTGGTGTTGTAGTAGGTGTTGTAGTTGGTGTTGTAGTTGGTGTAGTAGTAGGTGTAGTAGTAGGTGTTGTAGTAGGTGTAGTAGTAGGTGTTGTAGTTGGTGTTGTAGTTGGTGTAGTAGTAGGTGTTGTAGTTGGTGTAGTGGTAGGTGTATTGGTAGGTGTAGTAGTTGGTGTAGTAGTAGGTGTAGTAGTTGGTGTTGTAGTAGGTGTTGTAGTAGGTGTTGTAGTAGGTGTAGTAGTTGGTGTTGTAGTAGGTGTTGTAGTAGGTGTTGTAGTTGGTGTTGTAGTAGGTGTTGTAGTAGGTGTTGTAGTAGGTGTTGTAGTAGGTGTTGTAGTAGGTGTAGTAGTTGGTGTAGTAGTTGGTGTTGTAGTCGGTGTAGTAGTTGGTGTAGTAGTATGTGTAGTAGTTGGTGTTGTAGTAGGTGTTGTAGTAGGTGTTGTAGTAGGTGTAGTAGTTGGTGTTGTAGTAGGTGTTGTAGTAGGTGTTGTAGTTGGTGTTGTAGTAGGTGTTGTAGTAGGTGTTGTAGTTGGTGTTGTAGTAGGTGTTGTAGTAGGTGTTGTAGTAGGTGTAGTAGTTGGTGTTGTAGTAGGTGTTGTAGTTGGTGTAGTGGTAGGTGTAGTAGTTGGTGTAGTAGTAGGTATAGTAGTTGGTGTTGTAGTAGGTGTTGTAGTAGGTATAGTAGTTGGTGTTGTAGTTGGTGTAGTAGTTGGTGTTGTAGTAGGTGTTGTAGTAGGTGTTGTAGTAGGTGTAGTAGTTGGTGTAGTAGTAGGTGTAGTAGTTGGTGTTGTAGTAGGTGTTGTAGTAGGTGTTGTAGTAGGTGTAGTAGTTGGTGTTGTAGTAGGTGTTGTAGTAGGTGTTGTAGTTGGTGTTGTAGTAGGTGTTGTAGTAGGTGTAGTAGTTGGTGTTGTAGTAGGTGTTGTAGTAGGTATAGTAGTTGGTGTTGTAGTAGGTGTTGTAGTAGGTATAGTAGTTGGTGTTGTAGTTGGTGTAGTAGTTGGTGTTGTAGTAGGTGTTGTAGTAGGTGTTGTAGTAGGTTTAGTAGTTGGTGTAGTAGTAGTAGGTGTAGTAGTTGGTGTTGTAGTAGGTGTTGTAGTAGGTGTTGTAGTAGGTGTAGTAGTTGGTGTTGTAGTAGGTGTTGTAGTAGGTGTTGTAGTTGGTGTTGTAGTAGGTGTTGTAGTAGGTGTTGTAGTTGGTGTTGTAGTAGGTGTTGTAGTAGGTGTTGTAGTAGGTGTTGTAGTAGGTGTTGTAGTAGGTGTAGTAGTTGGTGTTGTAGTAGGTGTTGTAGTTGGTGTAGTGGTAGGTGTAGTAGTTGGTGTAGTAGTTGGTGTAGTAGTTGGTGTAGTAGTTGGTGTAGTAGTAGGTGTAGTGGTAGGTGTAGTAGTTGGTGTAGTAGTTGGTGTAGTGGTAGGTGTAGTAGTTGGTGTAGTAGTTGGTGTAGTAGTTGGTGTAGTAGTTGGTGTAGTAGTTGGTGTAGTAGTTGGTGTAGTAGTAGGTGTAGTGGTAGGTGTAGTAGTTGGTGTAGTAGTTGGTGTAGTGGTAGGTGTAGTAGTTGGTGTAGTAGTTGGTGTAGTAGTTGGTGTAGTAGTTGGTGTAGTGGTAGGTGTAGTAGTTGGTGTAGTAGTTGGTGTAGTAGTTGGTGTAGTAGTTGGTGTAGTAGTTGGTGTAGTGGTAGGTGTAGTAGTTGGTGTAGTAGTTGGTGTAGTAGTTGGTGTTGTAGTAGGTGTTGTTGTAGTAGGTGTAGTCGTAGGTGTAGTAGTTGGTGTTGTAGTAGGTGTAGTCGTAGGTGTAGTAGTTGGTGTAGTAGTTGGTGTTGTAGTAGGTGTAGTCGTAGGTGTAGTAGTTGGTGTAGTAGTTGGTGTAGTAGTTGGTGTAGTAGTTGGTGTTGTAGTAGATGTAGTCGTAGGTGTAGTCGTAGGTGTAGTCGTAGGTGTAGTAGTTGGTGTAGTAGTTGGTGTAGTGGTAGGTGTAGTAGTAGGTGTAGTGGTAGGTGTAGTAGTTGGTGTAGTGGTAGGTGTAGTGGTAGGTGTAGTAGTTGGTGTAGTGGTAGGTGTAGTAGTTGGTGTTGTAGTAGGTGTAGTGGTAGGTGTAGTAGTTGGTGTAGTGGTAGGTGTAGTGGTAGGTGTAGTAGTAGGTGTAGTAGTTGGTGTAGTAGTAGGTGTAGTAGTTGGCAGTGTGGTCGTCGGGGTTGTGGTTGTAGGTTCTGCAGGTGGAAATAATAAACATACATTTATTTTGAGCCTCCTCACACCAGATCTTCACTGATGGAATGTGAAATATGACACAGTGGTGAACATGTGTGGCTTTACGTACCATTTGAGACACTGACAATGACACAGCGAAGCTCTGAGTCATATATGGCTCCGCTGAGAACAACAAACATGACTTTTGTTGAAAAATACAAAAATACATAATGTTTCTGCAACAGTGACATTTGTGTCACATGCCTCCAGAGATAAAGTTTACACATTAGAACAGTTTGGACAAAATCTGTAGAATTACAGTAATAGCAATAACAATGTTTTGAAGAAAATTTGTAATGGCGGAAATTGTAGTTAGGCTACACTTACAAATGGGCATGACCTACTACTGCATATCTGGAGTTGCATCATGATCCAAGAAATCCAGGGGAAACATTTTTTTAAATCGGTTCAACTATTTCCTTTATCTATTTTTGTAAGTGGAAGTTGATTAAGGTTATTTGCTGGGGTGTTGTGGTAATTGTGGAGTAGTTTCCGGGTAGATAACACCAGCAACGTGGCACTGGAGCAGTATTATTCATTAGAAACTTATATTGTTATTGACTATTGAAAATATTAATTTTAAACTACACAAAGCTAATGTGCTGGTCACGTTATTACTATTGTATTTATATTATTATTTATTTATTACTATATTATTATTATATTTTGAAAATGCCATATATATTCTACACCAGAAATCCCTGTTTGTTTACAAACATTCAAACTTTCAGATCTGCTGGTCTATACAGTAGATAATGTTATGCGGTAAGGTAATAGTAGTAGGCTGCATAATGTACGGTAGAGTGTGTCCAAACTATGACTCTGTATGGGGTTGCAGCAGTTGAGATAAAACAACATTGCTTTATCATAATGCTTTAGATTACTAAATAAATATGTAAATATATACATTTTAAAACCTAAAAAAATAAAACAAATAAATGACAATTCAATAAATAAATAAAAAGGTAGCATAGTAACTGAATTTATGACACAGTAATACAGCACAATATAATACATTTTAAAAGGTTATATAGACACAAACATACCTCGAGGTAGCCTGAGCGACAAAGCAGACAGGGTGATGCTGTCCATTCTCTGACTGCGATGGCGTCCATCTCAGGGTGAACGGTCCTGTCCCAGTCAGGTCCATGTTGTGGGGTCCACTGAACCACAGATTAGATACCCTACCAAACCACCAAAGATGGTCTTAATTTACATCTTCAGACTTTCAGAAACATCATAGGTACAACAAAACGGGAACTAAATTACTTCATTTAGTAAATCAGATGTTCAAAAACCCTTTCAACTTACACTAAAGGACAACAAAAATTACATCATTTGGAACATTAGAAATTCAGACACCACATGCCAAGAAAAGACAATTCAAATGGCTTCATCTGGATGCTGCAAGAATGAATAAAGAAGTTGCCACAAGAACCAATCCAGGGTTATGGTTCAAGGTAAGACGTATCAGATTTCTGGGCTCAGTAATGACCAAATGAATTCCCAAGTCTCCACTGGAGTAGGCTCCAGTGGAAAGAGATACTGTAGACATGCCTGTCATTAGTGAAACTTGTACAGTAAGTTGGCAGTGGAATACTGCTGCAGTGCTGACACACAAAATCACACACAAACACGCACCCACGCAACGCACGCACACACCACCAATTACAGTTTTTGCTTACTGTATTTGAGAATATCAGAGCTGATGGGAGATTTTGTTAGCGACTGTGAAAACACTGCGTTGGTTGGTTCATTGCTGAGTGCTCCAGTTTAGTGCCCTCAAACCAGAGGCCTAAGTCTTGTTGTGTTTTACTCACGTGGAGAGTGTTGCAATTGTGTTGATGGTGATCGCCAGAGTCTGACCAACAGGGGTGTAGAGCTGTGCTCTGTTAGCCGGGGTCGGAGACTGGAACCTGGGTAGATACTGTCCCTCTGTACAGCTGGGTACTGCTTCATCCACTGGGCACAACGGGTAAATGAAGTTACTGTATGTCATATTATTTATGTTTAGTTTGGTCATGTATCTATGTTATTCTTAGCAGCTCCTATGAACATGGACCTGCATGAGTCTATGTACATGAACTGAGGATTTAGCGTTGTACCCCTGACAAGAAACTGTAGAGGTATTTTGCTGAGAGCGTTGCTTGCAGTTCTACTGGTCTGAGATCCATCAGTCTGTGTGAGGGTGATAGACTGGTTGGGAAAGTCTTCCATATACAACTGGACGACGTAGCGATTGTCTATGCTGGTGGAGGCAGCATACGACAAAGTGCAAGACTGAAAAAAGAGAGAAGGGAGAAGAATGGACACAAGGCTGGAGAAAAACTGTACAAACTAAATATATCAATAGATTAATTAATTGATTAATTAATAGATTAATACAAATACATTCAGTTATTCATTAAAATTAGTATTAATATTAGAGTCTGTATTTTAGAGTAAGTCCTTTTATAAAGAATAAATGAATTAGACTCACGGTTGAAATGCTGAGAACAGAAGGTGGAGTGCAGGGGTTACACTCATTTCCTGTACCAACCCTGCATCTAACCCGGTCTCCATCCGGATCAAATGCCAACAAGTTGAAGTTCCTCGCACAGTTAGAAGGGATTCTGAGAGACAAAGATAGAGAGTGTGAAAGAAATGAATGAAGGAAAGAGAAAGACGATGGGCCTCATTCACTAAGCTCGGGTCCGCACATATTTGGTACTTTTCCGCAACATTTCCGCAACTCGTTTCATCAAAATTGTTTTGTCCGTGAATTTGGGCGGACATACATACTAACCCTAACCCTGTACACTCAAACTTATGTCTGCTCAGAAGCAGACTTATATGCCTCAAACCATATTGAATTAGAATGCCTTATTCTTCATGCAAAATCAATTATAATAGTGCCCAACCTCAAATAAAATATTTATGTGCCCAACATTACTCAACACTTATAAAAACAAAAGAAAACAGATGTCCAACTATATAAAGTGCTCCTCGGAGCACAGGTCTCTGCCAGGTCAGGTACGTTATTGTGGCCTCCTGCGGGGGGGGGGCAAAATATTGCCTAGGGCGCCAAATTGCCTAGCACCGGCCCTGCTCGGCCTAGAGGGAATGTGCGTGTAAAATTTCACAGAAATCGCAAGCTGCGTTCATGGTTTGAGGCATTTTGTTCAAAACGTACCAATCCTGCAAACTTTGGAAGCCAACCTTAGCCAATAAGGATGGAATATGGGAAATAGGACATATCTGTGTTGATCACATGACTATAAAGATACTGTGTACCAACTTGAATGACGTTTGGATAAAATCTGTAGGAGTAATATAAAAAAAAAGGTTTTGCACAAAATGGCCTCCAGGTGGCGCTATAACAGGCCCATGTAATAAAATTGGGGCAGAGGTTTTGAATTGGCATCCAGGGAGTGTGTGCACAGTTTCGCAGCGACCGGTCCAACGATGTCAGAGATGAGCTACTAACGGACGGACAGGACACACACACACACACACACACACACACACACACACACACACACACACACACACACACACACACACACACACACACACACACACACACACACACACAGGTGAACGGACGGACGGACGGACACGGTGCAAAACATACTCTCTCGCCATGCCTTTCGGCCTGGTGGAGACAACAATCTATTGCTTGGATGTATAGACATGATGCAAATTCAACTGATTGTCTCCGCCAGGCCGAAAGGCATGGCGAGAGAGTATGTTTTACCCCCTGTCCGTCCGTACGTCCGTCCGTCCGTCCGTCCTGTCCGTCCGTTAGCAGCTAATCTCTGGCACCGTTGGCCCGGCCGCTCCGAAACTGTGCACACACACTCCCTGGATGCCAATTCAGAACCTCTGGCCCAAATGTTTCAGATTGGCCTGTTATAGCGCCACCAGGAGGCCGATATGTGCAAAACACATTTATTGATACTACTCCTACAGATTTTGTCCAAACATCACACAAATCGGTACACAGTATCTCTACAGTCATGTGATCAACACGGATTTATCTGATTTCCCATATTCCATCCTGATTGCCTAAGATTGGCTTCCAAAGTTTGCAGGATTGGTCCATTTTGAACAAAATGCCTCAAATCACGAACGCAGCTTGCGATTTCCATTAAATTTCACACGCACATTTCTATTAGGCCGAGGAAGAAATGCCACCCTTTTCACATTGGCCTGTTATAGCGCCACCAGCAGGTCTAATTTTGCAAAACACATTTTTGGAACAAATTGCCTCAAATCATGAATGCAGTGTCCGATTGCAGTGAAAAGCCCTTGAACAAATGGCACCCACATTGGCCTATTATAGCGCCACCAGGAGGCCACAATAACGTACCTGACCTGGCGGAGACCTGTGCTCCGAGGAGCAATTTTTCTAGTTTTTATGTATTTTCAGTTGATGCATTTAGACCTGTAATTAGATCCCTCGGCGTGTTTGCCGTTTCTTTAAGTGTTGCCACAAGCATCATGTTGCATGTTCACTTTTGTAGCAAATCACGTACTTCCTGCCTTGAGCAGTGGCTACGGTTGCTAAAGCCCAATGAAAAAGGGGGTCGAGAGAGGTTGGTGTTCTAAGCTAATCACTCAAATCAGTTGTCTTTTAGATATTTATTCACTAAATCACACATAATACATAAATCGAATACATAAGTTACATGGTCAGTTACAGATAGACCTGGCGCTGGTTCATTAAGTCAGCGTCAGGCTATGGTATAAACAGACGTTAGTTACATCACTTAGACAGACCGGTTAGGTTTACAAAACACAGAGAACAACAATATTAAATGACGTGAATCCTCATCCCATTATGAACACATCAGAGTTATAATCGTTACATAGTTAATTCTCACTTACTTTAGTCCATCCATTCTCTCGCCAAGTTGTTAGCAACCTGTACTAGGTCCCATACCCTAGCACAGCTCAATCGAATCTGAAGGTCTTCTCCAAGACAGCTTCATTTATAAACTTTACACATAAGATCCGCCTTTAGGGCAGGCAGATCTTCTCCCATGAGGCATTGCTCTTGGTACTGTACTGTTCCTTGCCACACAAAGCCTTTGTCCCTTATCTTCAACCTTCCCCCGCTTGGTATGCAAGGGGCCCTTTGAAGCTACTAGCTCACCAGGGGGTCTAGTTCCACTAGACCAACTCACCAATTTCTCCAACAGGACATTTGAAACAAAGTACATTACTATCTCATTAATAATAATCCACAATTATCTTTCATAATCATAGATTATTTCCACACCTGCCACCTGTGTGTCTGATCTAGATCCAGGACACACACAGAACATTCCTCGTGAGCTTTTTGGCTCTTTAGATAACGGCTCGGTAAAACAATTGTTTAGTATGGCTCTCTGTAAACTGCTCTGATCCCATACTCATACAGATTACATTTCAACACACATTTCATAAGTGGCTCTAAACCCATATACTGAAACAATTAACAGTTCAACGTAATGTTCTCAATTTGTTTGAAATACTTTTTGGACATTGTGGCTAATATTTGATCTCAAATTGACTTTACTTCATAGTAAATCATGACCAATTTAATTTAGCAACAATTCTTTTCCACTAGTTTATCCCTGAGATTTTTCCTAAATCCCAGGACAAATTAACTTTAATTGTAGTTATTATCTATATTCAAGCATGAACCCTCCAAGGCCCATTTGTTTGACACCCAAAGATTATCAAAATAGTTGATCTACAATTTCACCTTAAGAAATTTTAACTTTAACCTCAAGCACACATCCTAAAATGCTTTTTAGACAATCAACAAATAATAATTCAAACAGGTCTGATTGCTCATACCATGAGTCAAACATCAGTAGAGAATAATTGTTGTTGTGCGGAAGAACCTCCCAACTTATGTTGCATTTTGAACTTAGTGGCATAGTTTTGGAAGTTACAAGTAGCTTAATACATTTCATTATGCGTTAAGTTTTTCTTCTGTGGTATATTGCAAACCTAGAAATGATACATTCATTTACAAAATATATTTCGAAATTCCTATGTAAACAGTCGCTCAAATAAGACATTTCGATTTTTTAGACACCGCGCTGGCCTCTTTTCGCTTCTCGTCCGCACTGCTCCCTTACTTTGAGGGTGGCAGCGCAAGTGTCAGTTCGTTCGCCAGTGTCACGTTGCTGGCACCACCACCCGCCAGTGGGACTGCTTTTCCAGCAGCACCCAGCTGCGGGTTTTTCTCGGCTGTTGCCAAGAAAGAGCGTGGGGCTTTGCTCCCCTCCGCAGAGGGTGAAGAAGGCTTATCTTTTATCTTCACCTTCTTTTTTCTAATTATTCCAGCCCCACCAGGACGAAGCATTCTCTCTGCCTGGATCCTGGCGGTAAGAACTGAAGCGACCTGACGTAGCACCCTGCCTCTCTTTTCTCTCCGCAATTTCCTCATGACCCACCGGACTGGAGCGAAGAGGTCAGGAGGCTTGCATATTTCACACTCGCATTTTTTCAAGAGGTCAGGAGATTTGCAGTTCGCACATTCGCATAATTTTACCTCGACTGGCCTGCAAACCAAGGTTTGCCTCCTGCCACCGTTGTGAACTGGAGGCTCAGAGGAAACGCCGCTTTCAGCTGGTAGCCTGCCACCGCATAATTTTACCTTGACTGGTCTGCAAACCAAGGTTTGCCTCCTGCCACCGTTGTGAACTGGAGGCTCAGAGGAAACACCGCTTTCAGCAGGTAGCCCGCCACCTTGGTTACCCGGGGGCTCCGTAGGACCACCCAGCTGGCTGGCCATGGCTCCTTCCCCAGCAGCTACTCCCTGGACCTCCTCCGCGATGAGTGGATCAGTGTAGACGTCCTCTGACGCCCTCGCCAGCGCCTCTCCTGGTGCAGCATTTCCAGTTGCGACATCCAGTGGCTGGCACCCCTCAGCGTTGATTGGTTCGGTGGCGACGTCCTCTCCTCCAGCTGTCACAACCTCCTCGGCTATGAGTGGTTCGGTGACGACGTCCTCTGACGCCTCCGCCGGCGCCTCTCCTGCGACCTCTGGTGGATGGTATCCCTCTGCGTTGAGTGGGTCCTCCTCCGTGGCTGTCACGATTGACGCCTCTGTGAAGTCATCGACCTCCGATGGCACTCCCTCCTCGGCCGCCGACTCCTCTGCGACGTTGACTCCCGGCACGGTTCCCCCCGGAACCTTCTCAGCGTCGTCTCCTGGTGCAGTAGTGGAAGCATCTAGAACGACTTCCATGGCAGCAGCGGCGATGGCTGCTTGTACAGTGGGAGTAATTTTCTCACCTCCCTCTGCAGCGTAGAATGGGACCCCCGGGCAGGACCCTGCGTTCCCCCCTGGAGTGGTGCCATCTGGGTTGGCTCTGAGGACTGCTGGCCCAGTTGATCCAGCTGTAGGTGTGACATTCCGACCCCCCTTTGCAGCGACCGGCTTATCTGTAGGACTGGTGACATCTTCACCTCCTCCAGTTGCTCTGTCCTTTACGACCGGGTCTGCTGCCTTCTTATCTGTGGAGATAGTCACTCGCTTTTCCCTCACAGCAGGGGGGTCTTCACTCACTTCGGCTTTTGACCACTTGGTCGACTGGGCTACCTTTCTTTCCCTCAGCTGCTGGTATTTATTGCACATCTCTGTTTCCTTAAGCTTCGAGATATGGCCTTTCCACCCCAGCACTGCTTCCTCAAGATAAACAAGTCTCCTAGATAACACACGCCCCTTCTTATTTTGCGTTGTGCTGGACACGGCCAGTGAGCTGATTTTCTCAGCCTCATCTAAGGCTTGCACTAATTCCTGGACCAGATCGTGCATTTGCTTTTCCACATGGTGGGACCAAAAGAAGGTCTCAAATTTCTGGTCTGTTTCTACATACCTCTGTTCACAAGCTTCTATCATCTTGTAAACCTCATGGGTGTCGCTGCCACTTTCTACTAGCGCGGTGATATAATCACCTGTAATCTCATAGAGTCTGGTAAAAACCGTCCTCAGATTCTCTCTCTTCGTGGCTAGCTCTGGCTTTGATAATTGGAGCCAAAGGTAAGACATCTGGTCGTCAGCCAACTCTGCTTCCCACCCAAAGTCTGACTCTGCTGCCATCACCCCTTCCATTAAATCAGCTAATCCTGCCATATTCCCCTTTTTTACCTCGCCTTCTTGGCTATAGGACTTTAGGTTTAGGCTTTTCAGTTAGTCTTAATTCAATAGGCCGTGAAAGCAATCGTCAGTTATTTTTAGCAAGTAGTAGTGTTGTTCAGCCTTTAGCTAATAACAACAATAATTAATTAACACTGTGTTTAACCTGTAATAGCACCCACCCTTTAGCATTCTATGCAAGAAGCCTGTTAATGGTCTATTCACATTTAGTTATTTTGTTAATTAATACTGGCAGGATTTATTTAGCTCTACCAAAGTAAATAATAGCATTTAACCCACAATGATGACTTAATCCACTGCTATCGTAACTAATCATGTAGTTGCTCACAGTTTTAGTCTATCATAAAGTCTGGTTGAACATGGTATTACACTAGTGGTAGAAAACCTCCCCCACCCCTTATCAGTAAACAATGGCCTTTAACTCCCAATTATAAGATCACCTCATAATCTGTCTTTTAGTCTAATTTTTAGCTATATTGTGTCTGGTCTCTCATAAAGCCTAGTTAAACCATGAATACTATTTTAAAGTTTGTCTAATCAGCTTAAAGCAAGCATCTATGATTAGATTATTAACCAAACCTAACTACTTCTCCTCTCAAGGCGTGTTAGAATTTGGCGGTTAGCTCATGCTAATTTTACTCCCCCACCACTCAGGTCAGGGGCAGCAGTGGCAGTTGGCTAGCAGCTAGCACTTTATGCTAGACAAAAGAGCTACTTAGCTTGCTGTAAACTAGTGACGCTAAGAAAGCTCTCAGGACGGATAGCTGCCTGCTGAACCCACCCCTGGTTTAACGCTAAACACCTTTAACGGTAGCCTTTAGCTACGAACCCTGTGGTTAGCTTGCTGCTAAACCTCCTAACTCCTTATCTTAGCTCAGACAATAGAATCGTCAGCACGCAGCGTTTCACTCTAAAGTCTTTGGTTCTCCACGGTCTTCGCAGAACTGTGGGGCTTTGTTCATAGCAACCTGATAGTGAGTCTCTTCCCGGTAGGTTCCTCAGGCCCGTACGGTATTACTGCCTCGGTCCTAGCGTCGTGTGTAGGCCGCCGGCTCCGTGTATCCCCCTTCGCCTCCGTGGACAGATGACTTCCTTCAGTTTGTGTTAGTTGAGGCCCTTTGTCCCCTTTGTTCACACACTACTAGCACTGGTTCATTAAGCCAGCGTTAGTTCTGTGAGCCTATTTAAACCTGTCCCATACCAGGCCAAATAATTATTTTGTTGCAACTAACTCCTCATCTTAAAGAGACAGTATAGTTATACGTTCCGCTTCAAGCGCCTAATAGGCTACCACGGCTTTATCTGTGTCATATCTTTACAACAACACAGCATCACTCAATTATATCATCCGCTTCCAGGGCCTAATACTTCATCAAGCTATCATATAGGCTACCACGGGTTATAACTTTCCAAGTGATTCATTCAACACTAGTTGTCCCTCTCAGACAAACTAGTACTGTGTTAAACCTCTGTATAACACAAAGGTGTATTACTTTAGTAATACACAACTCTGAAGGCCTTCTTAAAGGCCAGCACAGTTTCATACTGTGTTATACCCTCTGTATAACACGGTTAATCTGCTTAAACTCTAGGTTGTCCCCTCCGGGGACACCAGTAGTTTTATTACTTTAGTAATACACAACTCTGAAGGCCTTATTAAAGGCCAGCACAGTTTAATACTGTGTTATACCCTCTGTATAACACGGTTAAGCTGCTTAAAACTCAGTTGTAAGTCCCCTCCGGGGACTGCTAGAGTTTAATAACTGTGTTATACCTCTGTATAACACAGAGACCTTATTAAAGGCCGCTTAAACTTAGTAGAAAAGTCTCCTCCGGAGACTACTAAAGTTTAATAACTGTTCACTTTTGTAGCAAATCACGTACTTCCTGCCTTGAGCAGTGGCTACGGTTGCTAAAGCCCAATGAAAAAGGGGGTCGAGAGAGGTTGGTGTTCTAAGCTAATCACTCAAATCAGTTGTCTTTTAGATATTTATTCACTAAATCACACATAATACATAAATCGAATACATAAGTTACATGGTCAGTTACAGATAGACCTGGCGCTGGTTCATTAAGTCAGCGTCAGGCTATGGTATAAACAGACGTTAGTTACATCACTTAGACAGACCGGTTAGGTTTACAAAACACAGAGAACAACAATATTAAATGACGTGAATCCTCATCCCATTATGAACACATCAGAGTTATAATCGTTACATAGTTAATTCTCACTTACTTTAGTCCATCCATTCTCTCGCCAAGTTGTTAGCAACCTGTACTAGGTCCCATACCCTAGCACAGCTCAATCGAATCTGAAGGTCTTCTCCAAGACAGCTTCATTTATAAACTTTACACATAAGATCCGCCTTTAGGGCAGGCAGATCTTCTCCCATGAGGCATTGCTCTTGGTACTGTACTGTTCCTTGCCACACAAAGCCTTTGTCCCTTATCTTCAACCTTCCCCCGCTTGGTATGCAAGGGGCCCTTTGAAGCTACTAGCTCACCAGGGGGTCTAGTTCCACTAGACCAACTCACCAATTTCTCCAACAGGACATTTGAAACAAAGTACATTACTATCTCATTAATAATAATCCACAATTATCTTTCATAATCATAGATTATTTCCACATTGCAGGAAGTAACAGGCACACCTCTAATGTCTGCGATCGGATCTCGTGTTCCTGGATTCCAACGTCTTAATGTTACCTCTTTACTTCCTTCTACAGGTGTGCGGTGGAGAGCATCCTTTCATCCTGCATCACAGTGTGGCATGGAAACTGCTCTGCTGCGCATAGGAAGGCTCTGCACAGAAAATCACTGGAAGCGGCCTTCCCGCCATCAGTGACATTTTCACCAGCAGGTGCAGGAAAAAGGCTACCAGCATCAAGAGAGATGCCCCCCACCCAGCACATGGTCTGTTTGCCCCTTCTCCCTTTGGGCAGGAGGCTGCGTAGTATTAAAGCCAGAATCACAGGCTAGACTAGCTTCTTCCCTGTAGCTGTGAGAATGATTTACTCTAGACCATGAACTGTGATCATTGCACTAGTGATCTGATCTGTAAGGTTACTCATGAACTCTAGCCTGGTTCCAGACCATAGACCCCGCCCACTCTCTGACTGAGCTCCTCTTGGTCTGGTGTCATAATGTGAGCCTATGGCTTTTCACGGTCGAAGAACAACCTGTCAAATCAGAGTCGGAGGTGGGGGTGGTCTAACGACAAGCCAATCAGCGAATATCTGCTAAAACAAGCTGTGCGATGACGTCAGATGTAGGCGGATCCGTGGATCTCTTGTGATTGGTTTAGGGAAATTTGAATCCCCTCCCCCTAGTAATCGCGGACATTGCAGCCAATTTCAGACTGAAGCTCCACGCAGCTTCAGTCTGATAATTAGGCTACATGAACTCTGCACTATGAACTGAAACTGTGACACAAGTTTTTTTTTAATGTTGCTGTTTTTTTATACTGTTGTTGCTATTGCATCATTTTAGGGGGCAGGTGCAATTTTAGTGGGCAAGTGCAATTGCTTTATTTTTGCACTATAGAGTATTTGCGACTCAACCAGGTTATGTAGGCTACGGTATTTACGACCAGGCCCAATGAGAGAGAGTGAGATTCATAATGATAATAGGCAGGCTATAAATGCTATTACTGAGTATAAGAACAAAAGGGAAGAGTTCTAGTTTACCGTAGTGACGGTATGATGGTGGTCTGAGGAGACCTGTTGGCTTTCCCAGTGTCAGATCTGGTCCTTAAGTCCACCGCCGTTACAGCTCTCCATCTCCCAATGCCATTTATGTTAGTCTGCCAGTTACCACCATCTAATCTGTGGAAGATAAGGTTATAGTTGTGGTTTGGTTTAAAAACCAAAGATGTAGCCTACTTAAAAAGTATATATATATTTGGGTTTTCATGACTTTATTGATATTTATATATTGAATGCGGAGAGAGATGGGGAGTGACATGCAGCAAATGCCATCGGGCTCGGGACTCGAACCAGCGGCGCGCTGTCAGGCTACATTGAGCCTAGGTCCCTGGACCGCTATGCCAGCCGTCCAGGCCAATTCTTATATTCTTATACTGTCTCAGATAAAGCATTTGAGAAACAAAACTTAAATCTAAATATAAACAAATTCGTAAATTATATAACACAGGATCTACTGGTATCAGTTAACACATGACATATCAATGGACAAACTGCCTGTTTCAGGGATTGAACCTATATAGAGCTTTAATCTGGCCTGAAAAGTTGAGATACTGTGTAAAAGATGAAAATCCTGTTTAATTATTTTTTGCTGTGTCATGCGTCCCTCTTCACTCACTCCATCTGGAAGGGAGCGTTGCTGTTAAGCAGTCGTTTCATGATTCCTTCTCGTTGACACCACTCTGTGGCGCTCTGCACCGTGTCCCTCAACAGGGCTGTCTGACTGCCACACAACGACCCGCTACTGCATTCCCATGTGTCTGGATCCGAGCATGAATGAGAGCCTGTCTTATACCGCAGGATCACCTGTAATTATAATAATAATTACCATGATGACATAAACTTTATATATTACATGATGAACACTCCACTGTTCTATCTGTTTACAGTAAGTTGTTAGGACACAGAAGTAATACATTTAAGAAGTTTCCCTCATTCAGTAAGAAACTGAGAAGAAGAGAGAATGTCAGATCAGCGTTTCCCAACCTGTGGCCCGAGGCCCATTGGTGGGCCATCAAGATATTGCAAGTGGGTCCCCAAATAATTGGCAAAACACTAAGATTTTATTGATATTATAGCATCAGTATAAAAAAAAGAGAAAGTTTTATGTAAAAATGTAAAGTTTTTTTTCCTTTAAAACCTTGAAAAACATAGTCTTCATTATGATACTGATAAATATCAACTTAAAGTATACTACATACGTTCCATTGATCCAAGTAGAAAACAATCAATTGATTGATCATTAAAACAAGCTGCACATGGCCCACCCATCTGGACACTTAAGGGGTGGTCAGATGGGTGGACAGTGAACACGTTCAAGATTTTCAAGTGGCCTCTAATGCAGAAAAGGTTGTAAACCAATGAATGAACATAATAGAAAATTAATTATATTAATTGTCTCCGCCAGGCCGAAAGGCATGGCCGAGACTACGTTTTTCACCCTGTCTGTCCGTGTGTCCGTCCGTGTGTCCGTCTGTCTTTGAGCAGCTAATCCCCGGCACAGTTGGCCCGGTTGCTGCGAAACTGTGCACACACACTCCCTGGATGAACTTCTGGCCCGAATGTTTCAGATTGGCCTGTTATAGTGCCACCAGGAGGCCGATTTTTGCAAAACATTTTTTTTTTATATTACCCCTACAGATTTTGTCCAAACAAAACGCTAATCCGTGCACAGTATCTCTATAGTCATGTGATCAACACGGATCTGTCCGATTTTCCATGTTCCATCCTGATTGGCTAAGATTGTAGCTTCCAAAGTTTGCAGGATTGTTTCGTTTTGAACAAAATGCCACAAATCATGAACGCAGCATGCAATTTTCATGAAAATTTGCACAGACATTCCCACTAGGCTGAGGAAATGCCACTTGACATTTTTCAAATCAGCCTCATGGTGGCGCTGTAACAGGCCAATTCGCGTTTTTACCTATAACTGCACCGATCTGTGTGAAACTTTGCACGCACACTCCCTAGAGGCCAAGGAAAAACCTTTGCCCTGCATTTTTTACATCTGCCTTTTAGAGCACCACCAGGAAGCTGACTTCTGTAAAACAGTACTTCCAGCCAAATTCCAGCTTTGGCAAGCAAATCAACTACATGTCCCACTATGTACCACCACCAGGGGGCAGTTCGCCATAAAATATAATGGTGTTTCACTATGGAATGCCCACTTCCATATAGTAGCTATACCACATCCTCCCTACCTACCTACAAAAGAAGCCTAATACGTAAATTGAATACCTGAATGGGTAACTAGATGATAGGCATCCATAGTCACATGGATTTTCTAATTCTCTTCATTTCTATTTTTTTGCTTTGTCTTTTCTGCTCAGTATGTACTTTATATTTATTGTTTGTCCTATTTTCTTTATCACATGTTTTTATATTTTTTGTTTTTTATTTGTTCTTTTTATTTTATTTTATATCAAATCATTTGTTTGTACGTAATGTAAAATGGTGAGGTAGCCCCTAGGTTTTCTTACCTCACCGGCACATCAAACAATTCTTTTGCTATTACACCTTCAGTTTCTGTCTGAAAATCCCGCAAATCGGTACACAGTATCTCCAGTTATGTGATCAAGACAGATGTGTTCGATATTTCATAATCCTAATTGGCTAACATTGGCTTCCAAAGTTTACAGGATAGGTCTGTTTTGAACAAAATACCTCAAAATCATGAACGCAGCGTGCAATTGCCGTGAAAGGCCTAAGAAGAAATGGCACCCTTTTCACATTGGCCTATTATAGCGCCACCATTAGGCCACAATAACCTACATGACCTGCCGGAGAACTGTGCTCCGAGGAGCACTTTTTCTAGTTCGTACAATGAAGTCAAATTAAATCAATATTAATCAATAGATATTAAAGTTAGATGAAAAAGACACCCTGTACCTACCGAGACAGATCCATCTGGGTTTGGGTCCTCTGGGTCAAAGGTTATGACCGTTCCATAAAAGTGGGTCGCCTGAGCTCCACAGAGCAACAGCAACAGGAATGGTGTTGAAAAGAGACACATGCTTTGGTGAGTGAGTGTAATGAGAGAATGTAGCTGTGTTGTCTGTGTTGTAGCCCCAACACAGACTGTTTTTGTACTGTAGCCTGGTATGAGGAAATTTCTGTTGACGAACAGAACACCCTAGCCACAAACCATTTGCGGTAACGGGGAACACCTGAGATGCCTAACAGCAAAGGGCTCTTGTTTTCCAGCCGCTGATAGAGCACCAAATGTTGACATGGCCTTAACCCATTAAGACCTGGAACGCATGTGTCATTTTAGATTTGAGCTATAACCATTACTTTATACTTTGGCTATTCAAAAATAGCAGATATACGAGCTCATGGCGCGGCACCGAGTCTACTGTGAGCTTGTAGATCTGCTATGTGCAAATCTTTGAATATATATATATTTTTAACTCAAATCTTTGCTTCTGTGGAGTCTACAAAATGTCTCCTAAATCCTACAGTTTTTTGAAAAACGTATGTTTCTATATCAGTGGTTCTCAAAGTTTTTCATGTCAAGCACCCCCAAAATGATATGTATTTTGCCAGGGACCCCCATCTCAAAATATTTTGTGCCAGGGACCCCCAGAATCAAAGATTTTAGTCAAAAATATTCCCTTAAAAAAATAATATATTCAAATATTTTCACGATTTTTATGCACATTGGCAGCTAAAAAAATAAAGCAGAAATGCCCTAGGTTGGTGTAATTGTGAACTAACTGATGGGAAACAAGTCTGTTTCAAGCCCTCCAAACCAATAACAAAAAAGGGTTTGATATCATGTAGCTTCAGGGTGACCAAGTTTACAGTTGACTGGCTGCTATTTATTAGTTAACTAGCATAGAACTGGGTGCTGTACTTGTGTATTTTCCTATTACTATTGCTCGGCCTCCATCAACTGGAAATAAAACTGAAAATGTCTTATAAATAAATTACGGGGTGATCTATTTCCCTGGATGAACAGACGGACGGACGGACAGACTGAATAGAATATATAGATAAATGAATTGATAGATGTGTAGCCCCTAGAGGGAGGCAGAGATGAAGTGATAAGTAACACATTATAAGTGACACAGGTATTTAAGGCCTTTCTGAACCAGTAAGTGAGTTGAGCACATGGCCAGTTGGGTCTTAAGGCAGGTACACACTGCAGGACCTTAAAGTGGTCGGGGAGTCACCTGATCGTGGAGTCATCTGATCGTGAAGCATTACACATTGCAGGAGTTTATTTCTTGAAATCGGCTGTCATAATATCGTTGTGGTTTTCACAACACGATTGATCCCCGACAAGGGCTGACACACTGTAGAATAGTTCACTAGGATGCTATCTCCAGAGTCAGACCCAATACATACATTTGTGTTTATTCCAATTCATTTTAATCGACGTATCCCGTGATATGCCTCTCTCCCTCTCCCTTCCCCCCTCTCTCGCTCTCTCTCTCTCTCTCTCTCGCTCGCACGCCAAGAGCGCAGAAGCGGTCAGTGACAGAGTTGCCATGTCCGCTTATTATAAGCGACTTTGGGATTGTTTTTCTGTAAAGTTGCTTGAAAGTGTAGTTGCTTTTTTGTTTCCTAATGTTGTTTGAACCAGTTGTTCTCAAACATTTTCATGGCAAGGACCCCCAAATTAATAATAATAATGAATTGTCCACAGAGGCGCAGACCTCCCCCTTCTGAAAATATGTTGTGCCATAGACCCCCATACAAGATCTGACCCCCAACATTTCTTCTTTAAAAATAGCGTATCTACAACGTGAGCTTGTAGATCGTCCATTTTCAAGTATCCAATGTATTTGTATATAGGCTTAAAGTGCTCATAGTCGCTTTTGTTGGGCTTGTTTTCACAAACCTGGTTGCTTATTTCTCTCGCAAAATCTGGCAACACTCACTCACAGACAACGACAGACACACACACACACACACACACACACACACACACACACACACACACACATACAGATCGCTCGCTCTCTGTGTCTTTCTCTCTCTCTCTATCTCTGTGCAATGTCTCAAATAAACAGCCCCTCTTCTAGCACGCTCTCTCACTCATTCTGTTTTATAATAAGGTTTAACTTAATACAGGACTGGGCGGTAACTATGCGGGGGATGATGAGGATCTGTTTGTTGTGGTCAGGTCCACAGACCTTCCATAGCCACGGTGACTGTAATGTGCTCTCATTGGCTGTAGCGTTCATCTCATCGCAAGGTGATCGCAGATCCTTTCATATTGTATGATATTGTCTGCTGTCCTGTCTGGGACGTATCTGAATATCTAACAGATTAGTTATCTGAAAACGGTCGGAAAGCCGTCGCAGAGCGGAGAATCGATTCGCAGCCACATCGTGTTGCGGAGCCTTTCACACACAGCGAGCATTATCTTGCCGATCAAAGGCCGATCTGCGTCAGATCGGGAGGTTTTGTCGGCGAGCGCCAAAAAAGGTCGGCGACAGCAATATCGGACCTAATGTCCTGCAGTGTGTACCTGCCCTTAGGTACACAACAAGCAGGGGATGTTATTAATGTTGTACGTCATTGCTCACCTATGCATGTTAAAGTTATTTGGAATAAAACTGAGTTTTATTACAATTTTTTATTTGTACCAAATCAAGATTTATAGGTTTTCTACTTATTCTACTTAGTCCTGCCTGTTAATGATTAACGGGTTACAGATGGATTATTTAACTTAAGATTTCTTTAGAAAACATACCCTTGAAAAAAGTAAACTGAAAAACAAAAGTTGTGTGCACCTGGACAGGTCTTTTAGTGTACCCCCGCCCACATTTCGCAAACGGTGATAATTACTATAAATGTTTATTGCTGCTTGAACTTTTTTTTAACTGAAAACCTGTGTGTGAACATCTGGTCACCTTCTGATGCCACTAGGAATGGGTAGGCTAGCTTATTAGCAGGCTAATTTACATTTGATTCTCTGCTAGTTATAGTAATATCCAATAGTGTAGGTTTAAGCGTTGGCAGTTAGAGATCAGATGGTAGAGCAATTGAGAGAGATTAAAAGCCTTGTACATGAAAGATATTTGTATAACATTCAATATTCAATCATTTATTTGCCCAAACCAACTTACAGTTGATTTGGAATTAGTTTTGACATGCTCAGATGAGATAACAACACACAAGAAGAATGAAGAAGTAAAGCTTGCCATCTGGTGGCCAACAGTACAGAACACTACTGTATATTCAGGCATTAAACCCTCATAATGGGTTTTGATGAAGCATGCACAAAACAGTTAGGGTGGACCCAGGGAACATGGGTATATTCCCACTTTCAGTATGTTGATCCACTGACCAAACTCTTTATTTATTCTAACATGTAATTATACAAAATGAAACGTTCAGCAACCCTAAATATGAACAACAATAATATTAATACTACTACTACTACTACTACTACTACTACTACTACTACTACTACTACTACTACTACTACTACTACTACTAATAATAATAATGTTGAAACAGAAAATGAACTTGTTTTTGTTTGCTTTAAGAATAACATTTTGAAAAAAGTTTTTCTGCAGTTTTCCTTTGTGTGTGACAATAGTAGGCCTATATTGAATTAGTCAATTTAACATTGTTTATGTACAGTGAAACACAACTTTTAAATTGTGAAATAAAAATTCATCTCCAAGCTCCATTTATGCTTAAAGTTACAGAGAGAGACCAAATAGAGATGACCAGAAGGGGGTGCTGTAGCTGTAGTTGTCACTCCTTGTCTTTAACGTTTGTCAGCTTTAGTACGATGTCTGCTGGCAGCCCCAGTTTGACCAGTTCATCTTTAAGCTGGAAGTGGAAAAAAACAAAAAAAACAATGTTTTTGATAAGTGATAACGGCTATGTTCTATTTTGTTTTAACTGGTTTAGATGGCGTAGTTTGAAGGAAGTCAAGCTGGAGAAATAGTTTGACTGATAAATAGTTTGACTGATAAATATCATGTCTCTGTGTGTTTAGTATGTTAATGCTCAGGTTACCTTTAAGTCCGATAATCATTATAGTACCATTACTGTCCTGTCAAATAGCTTGTAAGCTGAGAAAATGTAAATTTGTAAAGAGGTTAAAGACAACATGAAATGACATATTTTTCACACTCCTAGAGCAGCATGGTCACATTGGATTTGCAACAACATTTTTACGTCAAAAGTTCCCCAAAATCCAATGTCAATCACTGCCTGTCAAACAAAACTAATGAGTGATTACGTCAGCAAGCCCCTATGAATAATCATCAATGATTTCATTCACGTGTGTTTCGCATAGAGCTCTCTCTCTCTCTCTCTCTCTCTCTCTCTCTCTCTCTCTCTCTCTCTCTCTCTCTCTCTCTCTCTCTCTCTCTCTCTCTCAATGTCTTCTTCACTGCGTAGATATTAGTCTGGAATCTCTGTGTGGAACCTGCATTTCTGAGATACAAATTCAAAAAATGCCTCTGGTGATAAACCCGCCGCACATTTGCATACTCGGCTCTGATTGGTCCCTCACAACTTTGGAGGGAGAGAAATAAAATCTCTATGGAGAGGGGCCAGACCTAATCTGCCGAGGGCAGTTTTTTTTTTGCAATGGCAGATTCGTCTGATGTTGCATAATTACACCTATGTAGGCCTATACAGAGGGTAGGGAAACGATTAGATATGAGTTAAAACAGGAAAATGTATGATTGGAAGTGGTTAAAGGCCAGAGAGAAGAGGTGAGTTTTAAGTAAGGTCTTAAAACATCTGGATGGACTGAGCAGATCTGATGTGGAGGGGGAGATTGTTCCACAGCTGTGGGGCTGCCACCGCAAAAGAGCGATCCCCTCTGGTTTTGAGGGTTAAGTTTGATGGCACAGTCAGCAGCGACTGTGCTGCCAGTCTCAGGTGTGTGATATGTGCCAGTCACACACCTGAGACTGGCACCTCCCACGATTGCACAATCCTTACAAGGCTGTACCTCGTTGTAAAGGTGACTAATCAACGATTAAAATAATATAAAGTAATATACAGTACCAATTGGTATTATTTAAGGAGAGAAATAATCGACCAAAGTATATGTATATGTATATGCATGTGTATGTGTATGTATATGTGTATGTGTATGTATATAATTATTTATAATTTACCGCAGTTTCAGCGAATGACTGTGATCTGGTTAAGAATGCTTTCCATAAGCCAGCTGCTGGTTGAACTGAACTGATGAGAGAAACATGCTTCTGTCTGTCATGCTTCAGTCCCGCCCCCACTTACTGTGTGTGTGTGTGTGTGTGTGTGTGTGTGTGTGTGTGTGTGTGTGTGTGTGTGTGTGTGTGTGTGTGTGTGTGTGTGTGTGTGTGTGTGTGTATGTGCGCACGCGGTGGTCATCATCATCATCATCACCTTTATTTTTTTAACTAATTTACAATAGACAATAGAACACAATTAAACCCAATACAGATTAGTAGACAATGAATGTGAGTAGTAAAAGTAAAATTACCCCTATGTGTCTGATTCTGGGACTTCCTGATAATTAGATTGTTAACAAGTTCCATAGACGTTTGTTTAATCTTTTAACTCATGCTGCGAGGAGAAATATTTTGTTGTCTTGGATTAATTAGAAACAGGGGTCATCAACATGTCCGGACATATTTTTTAAGGAAAAATATCGCCTAGATACTTTTTCATTATAATGTAAAAACATATTTTAACTAGAAAAGTGTGCTCCTCAGAGCACAGGTCCCCGCCAGGCCGGGTTGCCTACCCAGGGCCCTTTGGAAGCCAGTCATAGCCAATTGGAATGGGGTCTGACTCATACATCTTGATCACATGACCCTAGTGTGTTTTGAAGAAACACATTATGGTAGATAATGTAATCTGGCACAGATAAATTGCGAATCCAGGGGGGCAGGGTGTCCCCAGTGTCATGGCTGGCTCAAATCCATGACAAATAAGGGAAGGAACATCAGGTGTAAAATCAATAAAAATGTTGATTAAATAATTAGCCAAACATAATCAACTACGATATATGGATGGCATAACTGAACAGATGAGATAAGGATACTGTGAGGTGTGGAGTCAGTAAATCAGTGGTGTATGAATGTGTATACTATGGATGTGTGGAACATGGTGTAATGCGTGTGTGTGGATGGAAAGCCGAGCCTATAAGAAAAAGAATATGGAGCACTGAGGGGAGAGTGCTGGCAGGTCTGAGTACTTGAGTAAAAGTACAAAAGTATTGGTATCAAAAGGTACTTAAAGTACCAAAAGTAAAAGTACTAAAATGTTTGAAAACAGCAGATCTACAAGCTCACAACGCGTCGCGATGTGACACGTTGTGAGCTTGTTGATCGGCTATTTTCAAATAGCCGATTAATGTATGTTTTATAATGTAATAATTGATATCTGCAAAAGTGCAAAGTAACTAGTAACTAAAGTTTTCAAATAAATGTAGTGGAGTAAAAGTACAATATTTTCCTCTGAGATGTAGTGGAGTAGAAGTAAAAGTATTGACATTTGTAAATACTCCAGTAAAGTGAAAATACCTCAACATTGTACTTAAGTACAGTACTTGAGTAAATGTACTTTGTTACTTCACACCACTGGCCAAGGGGCACCCACTTTGAGAAACCCTGCCCTGGGAGGTAGTTAGTTGTAGCTCCACACTCCCTACACAAACACACACACACACACACACACACAGTTTGTTACAAGCTCTGCAATATGTTTGTAAGTAAAATATCAAAATAAACAACTCATGAACGTTGTGTAAAGTTTTCAATGTTTACCAGAGTGGTGAAAGCTGCTAAAACACGCTTGTGACAACAAGACTGTGGAAAAAGAAGTGCATTTTCTCCATCTGACAACTGAGGTGAGTTTCTGCAGGTGGCTTAGCTTAGCTAATTAGCGGCTTAGCATTAAAGCAACAACTAGTCAGGATGAAGCATTGTTGTGTTGTGTGATGTGATGTGAAGTGAATATGTTGTATTGTTGAGCTGTGTTTGATTGTGATGCTAAAACAGGCTATGCAGGCCTAGTCAGTGGTGTAAAGTAACTAAGTACATGTACTCAAGTACTGTACAATTTTGAGGAGCTTTTACTTTACTGGAGTATTTTACTTTTTCAATACTTTTACTTCTACTCCACTACATCCCAGAGACAAATGTTTTACTCCACTACAATTATTTGAAAACTTTGGTCACAAGTTACTTTGTAGATTTGGATTATTATTACAAAACATACCACTTCAGCCCTTTAGCCTATATAGTTAGGCTATTTTAAAATAGCCGATCTACAAACTCACAACGTGTCACATCGTAACGCTTTGTGCATATTTAGTACTTTTACTTTTGGTACTTTAAGTATATTTTGATGCCAATACTTTTGTACTTTTACTGAAGTAAAGTTTGAAACCAGACTTGTACTTGTAATAGAGTATTTAAAAATTTCTGTATTGGTACTTTTACTCAAGTAAAGATTTTGAGTGCTTTTTGCACCACTGGGCCTAGTAAATCACTTTACACATTCATCAGGATCCTGGATGGCTTGGTTCCAGGTTTAATAATTCATAAAAAATATTTCTCCATGGGAAAAATTAATGGGTTTTCTATCTGTGACACCTCAAAATGGACGCCACTGCTATGCCCTATAAGTGTATAGGGTATTTGCACATTTATAAAGTTTACAATTTAATGACTTTTAATACTAAATTGGCCAAATAGTCAAATATTACGTAAGACAGAGGATAACGTTGTGAAAATAGCCGATCTACAAGCTCTACGCATACTAGGCTGTATGTTATGACAGGATACAGTATACATATACTAGGCTGTGTATGTTGTGATAGGATACAGTATACGTATGTGGCTCTCGGTTACTTCAATCTATCTTTCTTTATTGTTTTCTTTTTTTCTTTCTTTCTTTCTGATACTCAAGGCTGGCAGAGGTGTTGCAGGGGACACCCCCCTCCCCCTCCTCTTCATTATAAGCGTGGACTATGAAGACAGGCCATCAGTGGAAGAGGGGAGCAAGAACTGGGCTTCACTACTACAACTAGGAGGTCTAGATGACTCCCTAATGTAGTGTTTAAAAAAAAAATGTTATACACACACACACACACACACACACACACACACACACACACACACACACACACACACACACACACACACACACACACACACACACACACACACACACACACACACCACACACACACCCCACACACACACCCACACACCCATTCACCCCCACACACATACGTAAATGCCCAGAAGACTGAGGTTCTCACCTACAGTGTAACACCCTCCCAGACCATTCACCTCTAATAAAGTACTGGTGAAGCTAACCTGAGAGATGTAAAGTACTGGTGAAGCTAACCAAATGTATGGAGATGATGGGAGACGCCCGCTGGAAGGCTCATCCGAGGATGCCCTGCCCTAGAGATCGAGATCTGGAGATCTCTCTCTATCCATGGGTTTGTCTGCATGGGGGATTCCTCCGAAGACTTGGTCCGCACGGTCGAATGCCCGAAGACCTCGTCCTTCTCGGGGGTTTCCCCTGAAGACGGCTGATGAAGACGACTCAAAGTAGGAACCAAGGGCTGTCACGATTATGTAATTTTACTTGATAATTAATTGTCGCTCAAATAATTGCGATTAACTGGGCCGAATGAATGAATTATTGCGTCGTACACTGAACATTGTAACATTATTAATACAAATGTGTCTGCCTTCGTAAATAAAAAGGTCCACGGGTCAGATTTGACAAATAACTTGCATAATTCAATAACAAAAAAAAACATTAATAGTGGAAATAGCAGTCTGCTATTTCCACTATTTTTGAAAACGTTTGAAAACATATGAACATTTTTCAACATGAAAATGATTATGTTGATTATCCGAAAAAGTATTGCGATTATCTCAAATACTTGCGATCGGGTGATTATGTAATAATTGTGACATACCAAATTTTTCCTTTGCTGGATGCTGCTGCAGTTTGTGTTGTATGATGTTTTTGTTGTTTATGCTGTTCGTGTTTGATGCTGTTCGTGTCGTGTGTTGATGTGGTTCAAATGTACAGTAGCTCTGTTGCTGTCATGTTGGGGCCTAGTGTGGCAGTGAAACATTCGTTGTGAAATGTTTAGTGACTGTTGGTTTGTGGCTCTGGAATTGAAGGCTGATCTACACTATCATGTCGGTTGTGTTGTGACTGTTATTGGAAGTGTGTGTGTGTGCGTGTGTGTGTGTGTGTGTGTGTGTGTGTGTGTGTGTGTGTGTGTGTGTGTGTGTGTGTGTGTGTGTGTGTGTGTGTGTGTGTGTGTGTGTGTGTGTGTGTGTGTGTGGTAGAGAGAATTTGCATTACATTCTTTTTAGACATAGTCCTCTGTAAATCCGGGCCATTTGACCCTGTTTCGTTTAATGACTATAGAGATACTGTGTAGCGATTTGTGTGATGTTTGAAAAAAATATGTAGGAGTACTATCAAAAAATTGTTTTGCAAAAAGCGGCCTCCTGGTGGCGCTATAACAGGCCCATGTGAAACATTTGGGGCAGAGGTTCTGAAATGGCATCCAGGGAGTGTGTGTGCACAGTTTCGCTGCGATCAAGCCAACAGTGCCAGAGATTAGCTGTACACAGACAGAGAGAATGACACACGGACAGACGCAGTGGTGCAAAAATTGGCCTCCTGGTGGCGCTATAATAGGGCAACGCTAAAAGGGTGACATTTGTTCCTCAACGTAGTGCGAATGTGCGCGCAAAGTTTCACCGCACACTGGACCGGACACTGCGTTCACGATTTACGGCATTTTGTCAAAAACATGCCACTCCTGCAAACTTTAGATGTCAATGTTAGCCAATCAGGATGGAATATGAAAAATCAAACAGATCCGTGTTGATCACATGACTATAGAGATTATGTGTATGAATGAATGAACCATTGTAAAGCGCTTTGAGCACTTGGAAAAGCGCTATAAAAATGCAATTCATTATTATTATTATTATAATAACACTCCACAATCATAATCCATGGAAACCCTTGATCCACAGCCTCGCCATCAGACCTCCTCCTCACATCTGAGCAAAGTTAGCCACCTTTGCATCAAACTATTGTGACACTGCATTCCTTTCAATCCTGCCACCCCCTTCATTAATCTCTCATCATTCCAGTCCATCAACATAGACTACCTGTTCACCTTAATGGAAACCACAACTATTAAAGTTGACAAACAAAAAACTAGTCTAGCTGGTAGAGTTTAATTTCTTCCTGTCCTCTAGTGTATGGCCCTTTTGCTCCTGCAATATAAGATGGAAGCACTGTCTGTACTGATAAGACCCAATTATTGAAATCCCAAACATGGAATATAGTTGGACCATGCCACATTTAATGCCTGTCTCAGGACTGCCACCTGCCAGTATACAGTGGGTTTCAGTCAGACAACTCTTGGATTGAATAAATATATTTATTGAGCATAAATATATAGAGCATAAATATTTAAGCGTATTTGGCATCACAGCTCTGTCTCATTTCATTCATTCCCTGTAAGCATGAATTATAATAAACCATACCCGTCGGGGGATATGAGCACCGAAAGTAGCAGTTTAGGTTATGCACTGTGCACAGATAGTATATCAGGGATGGAAAGTGAGTGTTTACCCAGGGGGCAAACCCCCCCTTTTTTTGGAAACCTGCATTTGCCCTGCCATCAAAGGTTGGCCACCAGAAATAATATCTATGACCCTCTAGGATCACAATCTATATGGACAACCCGGTCAATTTTTTGCTGGAAATCCAATATGGCCGCCTCAATATTGGCCCCTATCAGAAAATAGCTTTGGCGATAACTTTTGAACCAGATGGGCTAGAAATGCAAACTTGGTGTCTATTTCATGGTTTCAGAGCATGAGAAACTCAATGGAATACTTATCTTTATGATTAGGTGTGTCTGGACCTTTACTTTGCATATTTCCAAGTTTTACTATGACTTTTACAGTGACAGCTAACTGTTATGGCAAAAAGTCTGCTTTTTAAGCAATATGAACACATTTGGTCAGTTTGAGCTTTCATTTCTATGTTGTCAATATGGCTGCAGTCATAAATAATGTATTGTATTACATTTTTGCTCAGATTCTATTTATAGTTGTGGGGATGATTGCAGTGAAAAATCTGAGAAAAAGCCCACAATGTATCTTATGTATCATTTTAATAAACTAACTACAATATAAACAGACACATGCACACTCCAAGACTTGCCAAAAACTCCAACTTTAGGGCTATACAAATTAACATAGTGGTATGCATTCAAGTAACATAACAAAATATAGACTACTTAGTGACAAACAGAGTAAAAGCGGATTTGAGGTTGCCTACAAAAGGTTCATTTTGACCTCTATGGTGCTGTCTTGCCTGCTTCTAAAGCCAATGATACTATGGTACAATGCTATTCACTGTCACTGTTGTCACATGTTGCACTGATCCTGCTGCATCGTGTCTCCAGTCCCTGGCAACGGCATCCTAAGTAGCATGGAATTTCCTTCTTTGCACAGGAACAGTTTTTTTCTGGCAGCCTTTGATACAGCTGCATGATATTGCCTTGTTCATTGACACAGGCCAGGCTGGCTCGGTAGATGCAAGGGGGACTGCATTCCTAGCACTGAGAGACCATCCATACTCTGCGAAAGAGGGAATATCCGGCTTGGCGATGTGTGCACATTTATCTATTATGGTTGCTAGAGCAGCTCTTCTCAGGTGCAGGTCAAAGGCATTCTCTGTCGGGGGCAGCAGCTTTAAGAGGGTTGATCTATTATTGAGGAACTTGTACACTCTAAGCTTACTCAGGTCAAAATCCTCCGGGTGGTCCGCTTTGGATGTATATACAGCAATTGTGAGGTCTTGTGCCTGATTGATGACGTCATCTGAGAGGGAATCAGAAGAGTTTTCACCAAACGCCTCAAGTGCAGGGAGATCCAGACACATGCTGGCCTTGAACCATGCCTTCTTCCCAGTGAAGAAGGGATAGTTGGTGGTATCTCTGCCACTTAAACTATGGATAAAGGGCAGGGCACGACACCGTGCGAGCCCCAGTGCTGATACCATTTGATGGATAGGACGGTATGAATTTTGCTCTGTTCTCACCCACAGCTCTGGAAGGCATCTTAGATGGGTTGCTTTATAGTAAAGGCACATGATGATGATGTCTGTGTCATTGGCATGGATGACAACTCTGTCAACTTTGTCATTCTGGACACTATACAGGGTGTGGAGTATTATTCTTGTATCAGCCTCCTGTTGTGTGGATTCTAGTGCAGGGACATCTTCAATAGACCCCTCCTTGATCACCACACTCATTGTCTCTTCTTTAAACCCCCCACCCAGGTAAAGATGTGTTGGACCAAGGGCCGACTTAAGTTTGTCATTTTCACACCATTCGTTACAGAGGAAACTCAATAGGTTTGCCTTGTTAGCTGACACAGCAAAAAACTCCCGAGGATCTGGAGCAGTGTAATGCATACTGACTTCATATTCTTTGGAAGGTTTTGGTCGAGCATATCTGTGTTCTTGCTCAGCTGTCTTAAGACTAGGTCCACTGTACCGGTCACAACAGAAGTGAATGATCTCTGTGCCAGCAGGCACATCATTCAACAGCAGACGTTGGTATCGTTCAGCGATTGTTCCAAATGCTTCACCTTTCAGGAACGACCAATGGCGTATGGCATACATGGCATCAATAACTACTGCTGTTTTTCTGTCTTCTGTAGGCAGGTCAGGGATGCATGCAACTTTGGTCTCCTCTTTCAGGACCTTCACAAGGCTTGCCTTGGTACCCGTTCTCATCCTGCCATCTTCCTGGAAGAGGGAAGGGGGGGGAAGTCACTGCACTCGTGGTTGCCTATAAAGTCAACAAGGTTGAGTTCTCCACCACTGGCTATGATTTGGGTCATGCGCAGGAGGGCAGTAATTTCATTGCTCTTGCCAGGTGCTGAGGTTTTCCCCTTCGATTTTTTGGATTTTGTGTTTTGTGTGTGGAAAGTGTTAAGCTTCATTATGCTTGTCTTCTTCTGATCACTGGACAGTGATTCACACAGTGCCTTTAGACCCAGTTCTTTCACAATCATCAAGTCGTCCTTGGCTGTGGAATCAGCACACTGTCCTGTAGATATGTTGATCATGGATGATGTGCTCACTGTAAATGGGTTAGTCTCCACTGCTGCCATGACCTTGACTACCATCTCTGCATCCCGGGTTACACGACTCTGACCAGACTCATGGTGTGGGTTGGAGGAGTGGAGGTGGAGCATAGACTTGAGCTCTGCAGAGACAGCTGCAGTGAGTGGTTTTGTGTAGACCCATTTTGTCCGGGCAGCAGGGCTGAGTGTAATGCCATCCAGACCGCTTGCATCCTTGGCATCAGCATTATAGGTCTGCTCCAGTAGCATGTCAATAGCAACACTGTTGTGGCTGCCATCTGCTCGTCTGCCAACAAATACACCTGCCATCAGTGCTTCATGTACCTCTGAAGCTGTTTCTGGTAGTTTCTTCATCTCAGCCAAATACAGAGGTAAAGATTGCTGCCCGTAGTTGTAGTGGCCTGCTGCAGTGAGGTAGGGTAGCATTCTTCCTGATTCACAGAGATGTCCTGTCCAGTCACCTTCCCGATCGTAGTAGATAAACCTTTGGAGAATATCTGACATCTCCAGGAAGGTTGCCCAGAGGACTGCAGTTGGTTGCCCATTCAATGATTCCTGAAAAAGCAGCAGCTGCTCTCCTAGGACTGCCATCTCTGGACGCCTTGCCTGGATAGCAATGCAGTCCCCCTTGCATCTACCGAGCCAGCCTGGCCTGTGTCAATGAACAAGGCAATATCATGCAGCTGTATCAAAGGCTGGCAGAAAAACTGTTCCTGTGCAAAGAAGGAAATTCCATGCTACTTAGGATGCCGTTGCCAGGGACTGGAGACACGATGCAGCAGGATCAGTGCAACACGTGACAACAGTGACAGTGAATAGCATTGTACCATAGAATCATTGGCTTTAGAAGCAGGCAAGACAGCACCATAGAGGTCAAAATGAACCTTTTGTAGGCAACCTCAAATCCGCTTTTACTCTGTTTGTCACTAAGTAGTCTATATTTTGTTATGTTACTTGAATGCATACCACTATGTTAATTTGTATAGCCCTAAAGTTGGAGTTTTTGGCAAGTCTTGGAGTGTGCATGTGTCTGTTTATATTGTAGTTAGTTTATTAAAATGATACATAAGATACATTGTGGGCTTTTTCTCAGATTTTTCACTGCAATCATCCCCACAACTATTATTTATGACTGCAGCCATATTGACAACATAGAAATGAAAGCTCAAACTGACCAAATGTGTTCATATTGCTTAAAAAGCAGACTTTTTGCCATAACAGTTAGCTGTCACTGTAAAAGTCATAGTAAAACTCATTTTCGGGTGGCGTCCATCTTGGAAATATGCAAAGTAAAGGTCCAGACACACCTAATCATAAAGATAAGTATTCCATTGAGTATCTCATGCTCTGAAACCATGAAATAGACACCAAGTTTGCATTTCTAGCCCATCTGGTTCAAAAGTTATCGCCAAAACTATTTTCTGATAGGGGCCAATATTGAGGCGGCCATATTGGATTTCCAGCAAAAAATTGACCGGGTTGTCCATATAGGTTGTGATCCTACTGGGTCATAGATATTATTTCTGGTGGCCAACCTTTGATGGCAGGGCAAATGCAGCACACCCCCCTTTGCCCCCTGGGTAGTTGGTACCGGCAACAGTTCGAACAGACAGGCGCGTAAGCACGTCCTCTATTTTTGCTTGTGGCAGACCTGCACGTGCGCGCATCCCGTCGCCGCTTAAGCACGTTCTCTGGCCCAATTCCAAACTCCACCCTAAGCCCTCAAGCCCTGCACCCTCATTAGCTTAAGGTAAGTCAGCTGGTAAGTGCCTGAGTGTGGGAGGGTTTAAGGGTTCCAAAAGGGTACAAAAGCAATGGAACAGCCCTTTGTGACGTCCCACGTTACCTTGACGACAGATGACAACGTTGCCGTGACAACCAAAGATTCGACTGACACAATTATAAACTTTTATATTATAAAATATTATAAAAAAGAGACATTGTATCATGAGTGAAACAGCTATCGATACAGTCAATATAAGTAAATTATATGATAGCCTTAGGAGTAACTTTATATTTCTGGGACACGTTGCTATTTTGCACAACAACTTAGTACAACGAAGTATAAAATAGGGTTGATTAAAGTGTTTAATCAATTTATTTGATAATAAAAAATCCATTACAATTTTTCCTTTAGAAATAAAATAAATAATAAATAAAAATAATCCCTCAAAAACCTGCTTTTTGAAGGTTCTCAAACGTTCAACTGAACTTCTTTTTATTTTTTTTATTCCATTCTCCTCACTAATGAACCCTGGCCTGATGCCATGACATGAATCCCCCCGCCCCCCCGCTACTGAGACCGGTGGTAAAAAGACATATTAATTCTGCATTTATTTCTCGGCCAGCGACGTCGCAGAAGAAAGGCCTCTTTCCCTTTTAAATCCGGGCACCGTGGGTATCGGCGTCCTCTGGTAACTCCCACTACGCAATGTATTGTGGGCAATTTCTTTGCCAAAGTCTCCAAAGGTGCTGACTTACGGAAAGGGTGCAGAAAGGGGCGTTCCCGAGCCCTCGCTGACTTCAGGCTGACTTTCCGATTTCATTTGGAACAACCCTCAAGCCCTTACGGAGCACCCAAGTCAATGAGTCAGTGAGGGGGTGGTTTGGAATTGGGCCTCTGTGTGTGCTTGTGGCAGAGTTTGATCATTCATCCCATAGGTCGGAAGGCCATCCCACAGCTGGGGAGCCGTAACCATGGCGACATTCTTTTACGTTAAAACACTAATAAACAGCTGACATTAGGGGAAAGCGGAAAAACGGGCTTCCGTGTTCCGTGCACATGGTAATGGTCAATGGCTGTGTGCAAATGCAGATTATAGACGCACAGAGCTTTGTAGAATTATAGGAGGAGGATTTGCCAACTAGATTTTACAGGGAATGGAATGAAATAGACCCCCATAAGGGAATAATGGAAACAGAGCCCACAGGTGGATGCTGGGGTAGTGGTGGGAGCACCAAAAAAAACCTTCATATAATAGAGCAGAGCACAAAGCAGCAGCAGAGCAGAGAGGTGAACAGGGAAGTTTAAATAGTCCCACCACATTCAGATGGAGAGAGCATGTGACTGATCAGCTGATCAGGAATTGGCGCTCCTTTGAGTTGTCTGCCTGAATTAGCTCTGCACGCTTCGCATCATAACTTCACAGGTTTTCTAAAGTGTAGCTAACCACTTTAACCCTGACATCCACATTTTGGGCATGTCATTATAGGTTAAAAATAAAATAAAATTGATGATCTACAATCAACAATATGCTGTGATGTGTTGATAGCTTGTAGATCGGCTTTCCCCGGAAAATAATTTATATATCATTTTTATTTGATAAGTCGCTCGTTTTAAAATGTGTAGCGCAGTGGAATAGAGTAGACGCTATGGCACATCATGGACCGAAATTCGGTTCCAACTAGTAGGTACCCATAAAAATAATTTAACTTCGGTTCTGCATATCGGTTCCTAGACACGCTAAAAGCTGTTCAAACAAAGGCTTCATGATGACAAGTTGACTATCTGTCAGGACCTGTCTAACTTCACTACGCATTTGCACTACACGCACACGCACACACACACCGCAGCGTGGCTAGATGCGAGCAACTCGGAGCGAGCCACAGGCATGCTGTGAAATATGGGCCGTGGCAAACGCTCTAAAGTGTGGCTTCACCATAAAAGAGACCCTGATTAAATGGGAAAGTGCAATACATGTGGAAAGTTAATTAGTGCTAAGACAGGTTGCACGTCTAATATGACGAAACATTTAAGACAGCATGGCATTCACCTGAAAGAGTGTACGGTGTTTGATGTGTTGCGATCTCTGACCGGTAACCGGAAGGCTCACCCCAAAACAAACCCGCCCCCATTTATTTCCAGCCGACCGCACGCTAGGGCGATTCTTGCATTTGTTTAACTGTGGATAAGGTTAGAAATACGTTTAGGCATAGGCGCCGATAGGGTGGGGGCTTCGGGACCAAAGCCCCCATGCTCAACTGGTCAGCCCCCTCATGAATGTCAAATATCGGGGCCCAATTTCATTACCATTACTATAGAGTGGCGCAACTCTGAAGGTGCAAATGTGTGCCCGCGAGAGAGCCGCAACGCACCGTTAACACCTAGATTCTAGAACAATAGCCCAGGGGGTAATTTCTCCATTCCGACATCTCGCCACTCCGACTAGTGGCTTCCGTGTGCGGTTAAGGTTAGGGTTAGGGTTAGGTATAGGAATCGTTAATGTCGGAAAGGCGACATGTAACCATAGCCCAGACAGAGTGCTAAAGGAGAATCAGCGGCCAATCCTGTAGGTTCATCAAGTTACATAGGCCACCAGGGGGGATTCATGAGTTAAATTACAGAGGTGAATAACTAAAATAAAGTACATGTACTCAAGTACAGTATTTAAGTACAATTTTGAGGCATTTGTAAGCTACTTTACTGGAGTATTTCCAATTTCCAATACTTTTACTCCACTACAATGATTTGAACACTTTAGTTACTAGTTACTTTGTAGATTTTGATTATTATTACAAAACAAACAGTAACCACTTCAGCCCATATCAGCTATTTGAAAATAGCAGATCTACAAGCTCATAATGCTCACGAATCACATTTGAGGGAGGCATTGTGAGCTTGTAGATCTGCTATTTTCAAAAGATTTGTATATATTTGAAAACTTGAAATGGGACATTTTGTATAATGAGTACTTTTACTTTTGGTACTCTAAGTACATTTTGATGCAAATACTTTTATACTTTTACTCAAGTACTTTTAATTCTACATTGCAGTATTGATTCTTAAGTAAAACATTTGAGTACTTTTTCCACCACTGAAGGATGGGTGGAGAGTGTTAATGTTGTTTTATGATCATTTAATTAATTAAGTTTAAAAAATCGCGTATGTGGCCCGCTATACAGGGGGGGGGGGGTACTGGAGGTCAAGTTCAGCCCCCCTGGCCGCGCACACAATACGGCACCCTACGTTTAGGGTTAGGCATAGTTTTACTGAGGTCAAGTTTAGAAATAGGGTTAGGTTTTGGCACCATTTTACTGAAGTTAAGATTAGGAATAAGGTTAGGTTTAGGCATAGTTTACAGAGGTTACGTTTAGGAATACCAGGTAGAGACTGTTCCGAGGTCGCTGGATTTGCACCTGGGGCGACAGTGTTTTGGGGCGAGCGTTTTGGTATTCCTCCGATCAATGTCTCAGACCACACTGCAGTGGGGCTCGGACGGTAACAAAACGGACTAGTGTCACCGAGTGGTCACGATGTTTGTTGTCAAAGGACTATGTTTATTTGGATGTAAGCAGCTGTTATGTACTGAATGCACTTTGAATTAATAATTTTAAGCGAAGACTTGCTTTTTTGCAGTGAATTCAGTTTACAGTAGATATTTGGCGCCAATGCTGCTCAGACAGGCTTTTATATTTGTTATTGTCATTGTCAGTAGTAAGAAGTACAACACTACTGCCCTGGGATGTTACTCTCTGTATTAAATTGACTAAGGCTTAGAGTTACTTTTGTTAAATAAACATTTGACCTCTTATTTTTTTTTACCATTTTGGAACCAAAATAGGGAACCGTTAGGAACCGGAACCGATAAGAAGAACTAGAACCGGAATCGGACTCCTAAATCCTAACGATACCCATCCCTAATCACAAGCTTGCATGGTGATGACCCCTGATTAGAAACCACCAACAAAGAAAGATTGGCACAAAATAATCATGCAGTGCATGTCGTTGGAATTTTTAACCTGCCTACTACGCTCCACTACTGATGCCTGCCCTTCTGTAAAATATGGGACCCATATTTGCAATTTATTGGCCCTCAATTAGCTGACACTTAAACAATAGAGTTCCTTAACAGAAGCGATACCGCAAACCTTGATGGACTATATCATTAATCCTTGTTTATTCTTATTTATTTATATATTTGATTTTCTATTATTGTTGTTGTTGTGGATATTAACACTATTATTGTTTTATTATTGGTGTAGTTATTCACCCGTCCACAGACTGTCAAGCACCAAACAATGTGGGTATATAATGCTATATTTTATGGACCGACGTAGGTATGTGGTCTATATTTGTATCTGTGTCCTTTGTTTTGCAACGTGTCTGAGCTGAGCTGTTTGTTTTGTTTTGTCTTTGTCATAAAATGTAAAAATCTATGCAAAATACTATTGAAATAAAAGAAGAAATAAAGAAGTAAAATTACAACAGATTAAAAAGTACTTAAAACAGCTAAACCAAAAAAACAAAATAAATTGATTAAAACTGCCACAATCTTGAGTAAAACTGTTAAAAACCATTGCCCTGAACTGACCAAATGATGGAACTGATTTCTTTAAAGACTTTTGAAGCTCATTCCATGAGCTGGACTACTGCCTGAGAATGCTGCCTTGCCCAACTCTGCCTGAGCATGAGGAACCGGAGCGTTATAAAGGCAAATGTAAGCAGGGAGCATACAGTATACAGATTAGACAATTAATTAGATTAGAGTCCAGGGGTGCCCAAAAGAATTACATTAGAGTATTTAAAAATATTTATAAACAAAAGTCAAACAAGAAATGACATAGTCATAATATAGCAGGTTGCGGCAGGCTTTTTTTGCCCCAATCTGCAGCACAAAATGTAAAAGTTGTCTTTAAAATAAAATCTCAGCCATTCCAAGAGAGAGAGAGAGAGAGAGAGAGAGAGAGAGAGCTGGCTTCATAGAGCAGCGCAAGTTGCTTAACATTCCATTCAATCAGGTCTTGTGTTTGCGCAGCTGAGACCACTGATGGCCGCTGCGCCGGGGGGGGGGGGGCGGGGCGCCCGTTCAGAGTATGGGAAAGGGGAAAGTATCCCCATTGGCTTAAAGGACAGCCAATGAGGCAAATGTGTCGCAAATGTGTCGAATGCAAATCTGTAATGTGTCGACTACTGGTATGCCTCTTCTTAGAGCAGGTTTACAACCTGCTAAAAACTCCTCCTCTTTTTGGCATCTACCACGTGGATTAAGGTGACTTGATTGACAACAAGAAGGGCCTGTCAGCTCCCTTCATGGCTTCTATTCACCTGTTTCTTGGCTGTGTGTTTTCCACTTCCTGTCGGATTTCATTGGATATCATTAGTCATCTGACCGGTTTCATTGGATTTCATTGGATCAAAAGACAGGAAGTGGAACACAGTGAAAAGCCTAGGAAACAGGTGGATACAAGTAGGCAATGGGTGCATCCACACATGAGCGTATGCTGACGGCAAACGCTACGCTACGCTACGCTTGCCCTTGTTCCGGATCCGCCGCTACTTTGATATCTTCCGGGGCTTGGGGCGGTCCTGGAGAGACGCACACGGAAGCGTATTTAATGGCGTGTAGTCCGCTTTGATTGTTGTGGTGAAGTGGGCGTAACATTGAGAAGATGTTTACTGACAGACAGAGAAGAATTTTGGCGTTGGTTGCGGTGAGAAGGAGAAGGAGAAGGAGATTGATGAGGTTAGCGGAGGGTGAAGAGGACAGGGTCAGGAGGAGGTTTTGGGTCCATCCAATCCTTGTACGAAGGCCAGAACAAGGGGACTACCGGCACCTTTTTATGGAGCTACGCCAGGATGAACAACGCTTCCAAGAGCACTTCAGGCTCTCTGTGGAGCAGTTCGACTGGGTTCTGGATAAGGTGAAGGCACAGATTGAGAAGCAAGACACTTTTTGGCGTGAAGCCATCAGTCCAGCCGAACGTCTTGCCATCTGTTTGCGGTAAGTCCCACCAATATGATCATTGCTGCTGTTGTTTACATTGCTACTGTGATCGGTCGTTAGTAGTCACAAGACGGGCGGCCATCTGTCATGATCTTCAAAATAGTGTTTGAACGTTCAGATTTCAAATATAAAGTGCTTACCCCATGGCCACGCATGTTACAATTATGTACGGGCCCTCAGAAGTACCCAGATATCCGTATTGTACAATAAAAAGCATTCTAATCTGATCGGTGGCCATTTCTCCCTATGCTTTCAACTGCGGGACCCTATTGGTTGGGAGGTGTATTGCACTCGGATACAATATAACTCTATGAGAAAATGGCCACCGATCGGATTAAAATGCTTTTTATTGAACAATACGGAAGATACGGGTACTTCTGAGGACCCGTACATAATTATAACATCCGTGGCCATGGGGTAAGCACTTTATATTTGAAATTTGAAAGTGTAAACACTATTTTGAAGATCATCCAAGACTGTCATATACTATATGACTGTCTTGTATCAAGGCTAGAGGTGGAGAGACTGTACCTGTATTCACATAATTTCAGTGGTGGAAAAAGTACTGACTTTTTTTTTCCTTAAGTAAAAGTATCAATACTGCAATGTAGAAATACCATGTTACAAGTAAAAGTCCGTAATTCTAAATTAACTTGAGTAAAAGTACAAACGTATTGCTATCAAAATGTACTTAAGGTACCAAAAGTGAAAGTAGTCATTGTTCTGAAGGTTTTCACATGTATAAAATGTATACAAATCTTTTGTAAATAGCCGATCTACAAGCTCACAATGCGTCGCATCGCGACACAATTGTGAGCTTGTAGATCTGCTATTTTCCAATGGCCGAAATATATGTAGGGCTACAGTGGTTAATGTATGTTTTGTAATGATAATCCAAATCTACAAAGTAACTAGTAACTAAACCATTCAAATAATTGTAGTGGAGTAAAAGTACGATATTTGCCTCTGACATTTAGTGGAGTAGAGCAAAAGTGTAGAGAAATTGGAAAAACTCTGCCAAAGTAAAAGTACCTTATTTGTGCTTAAGTACAGTACTTGAGTAAATGTACTTATAGTTACTTTACACCACTGCATCATTTCAACTCGACAACACTTGTGAGGCATGGTGTACGGCATTATCTGTATTTAATGTTTCCACGCTGTGGAACAAGTCCTCAGATTGTTTACTTCAATAAATGTAGCAGTAATACAATGTAGAAAATATTCAGTCACAAGTAAAAGTCCTGTTTCCACAGTTTGAGTAAAGGTTTGTATCTTTACTATTGGCTTCCAAATATACATGTAGTACCTAAGTAAAAGTACTCCAATTTGTCCAAATGTGTCTATCACCTATTTGAAAATAGCTGATCTACAAGCTTGTTGCATCAGGACACACTGTGAGCCTGTAGCCTGGCTATTTTCAGGTATGAAAGTATGAAATGGGGTTCAAATGGTTAATGTATTTTTTGTTATAATAATGTAAATCTTTAAAGTAACCGGTAATGTTACCACTTAGACCCTCTATAGTCAGTGAAACTGAAATGTTCTGTACTGGTTGCGCTCTTTAACCCCTCTACACCAAATGACTTTGCCGAAAATAGCCGGTATCCAAACTCACACCACTTGACATTGCTATGCTTTCTGAGCTTGTACTGTAGATCGGCTAGTTTGGCAAACATTTTTCCCTGAATAGGGATGCTGGGGTTCAAGTGGTTAACTGTAGTGGATTAAAAAGTACATTATTTGCCTCAGAGATGTAGTGGAGTTGTGGTTAATAAACCTTAATCCTAGTTACCAACCACACTTGTAACATGTGAGTTCAGCTTGTGTTCTAACATGATGATGGTTGTCTCTACCTCTATTAGAAATACCTTGTGGTCTACTTCTAACTTGATGATTGTCGTTGTCTATACATCTGTTACAGATACCTTGTGTTCTAACATGATGATTGTTGTCTATACCTCTGTTACAGATACCTTGTGTTCTAACATGATGATTGTTGTCTATACCTCTGTTACAGATACCTTGTGTTCTAACATGATGATTGTTGTCTATACCTCTTTTACAGATACCTTGCCCATGGTGATTCTTTTGGCATGATTGCCAGTAATTACCGTGTGGGCCAATCCACTGTGGCTGCCATTGTGCCCACTGTTGCAGAAGCCATCTGGGAGTGTTTGGTTCCGGAGTTAATGCCTGTGCCAACTAAGGAGGATTGGGAAGCTTCAGCCAATGGCTTTGGTCAGAAGTGGAACTTTCCTCACTGTGTGGGTGCACTTGATGGCAAACACATCGTAATCCGGAGACCTAAGCATTCAGGGGCCCGCTTCTACAATTACAAAGGCCAGTATTCCATCGTGCTTCTGGCTGTGGTAGATGCCAACTATTTATTCCGGGTGGTGGATGTGGGAGGCTATGGGTGTAGCAACGACAGCGGCATCCTCTGGGCCTCAGAGTTTGGTCAAGCTCTGAGAGAGGGAACTCTCAACCTCCCTGACGATGACCCGCTCCCAAATGCAGAGCACCTGGGGCCGGTCCCATACGTCTTAGTGGCAGATGAAGCCTTTCCCCTGCGGCGGGACATGATGCGGCCAGTCCCTGGAAGATACCTCGAGACGTACTCGCAGCGTATCTACAACTACCGCCTGTCCCGTGCACGGATGGTTGTGGAGTGTGCCTTTGGCATTATGGTTTCCAAGTTTCGTATCTACCACCGAGTGATGGAGCTGAGCCCTGACAATGCGGAGAAGATTGTGAGAGCAACCACCGTCCTCCACAACCTCCTCAGATGGCACGAGGAGGCATCACACATGACTCCAGAGGAGACTCCAGATACTGTCTTCCAAGTTGGAGGTGTTGGGAGCGATGGGGAAGAGGCTCGCTCTGTGAGAAACACCTTCATGGAGTTCTTCAGTTCACCAGCCGGTGCTGTGTCGTGGCAGGACGACCATGTTTAATCCTCACCTACCCATTAGTCCCATTTTATTTTCCTTCTCCATATTATTTTTCTTCTCCTCGGATCGCCACCTTGTTGTGGTGGAGAAGCTTGTGAGTTCCAATGAACCTGAGAGCTATGCCGTCTGGAGCTTTGCTCCTGGTAGGGTCACCCATGGCGGAAAGCTCAAGGGGGAGGTTCCAGACAAAGTGCGATCCAACTAAGGCGGATGAAAGCTGCAGCATACCTGGGCCCCCAGTTATCTTGGACTCCATGTGACTGTATCCTGACCCACATCTGTTAAGGACAGTGTCTCCCCACGTTACCCAAACGCACTGGTGTCCTCCATAAAGGGAATCTAGCCACCATGACATCCCTCATTTCACCTGGTTATTTTAAGTCTTCCCTCATCCCAAGTTATCCCCCCTTCCCAGTCATTCTGTCACTTCTACATTTCCCTCGTATTGGAGTCCCTCGTCACTGCTGTGCCCCCTGAGCACTTGATGCCACCAGTTCTGGGGTCCTCACCGTGCCAGATTGTGGTGGACATTTTTTGTCCAACTTTATTTTTGTCACAGACATACGAAATGAGCATCATTCTAATCCCAGAAGCACATAGACCTAACCCTAAATGTATTCTTGTGGACTCCTAATGTGCCTATTACAATGTGCTACACATTTTAAAACAATTGTAGGCTATTTCCACCAAAAATAAATCGGTGTCCTACCCATTCTGAAGAAAAATTTGAGACTGGCAAGACAGCCACACACATAGAATATTTGCCACGGACATGGAAAAGTCTTACCACAGACATTTGTCAGTGTACGGACACATTGGTGACCCCTGCGCGGTCTAAATCTCTTGACCTGACAGTGAGCAGTGTCACCATGACCAAGTAATACAGAGGCTCCACACTATTTGTCCTAGTAGTCCTAGAATCCCAGAGATTCACCCTTTCACAAACTCTCAAAAAATAACTTTTTAATGTACAATCTCTCACAGACAAACCAGCCCTGATACATGACCACATCCTTGACAAGAGACTTCATGTGCCTCACAGAAACTTGGCACAAACCAGAGGAGTTCACCAATTTCAACTGAACTTGTCCACCGGGCTCCAATTACCAGGAGAAGGCCTGCAGCACCTGGTGGTGGCTTAGCCATTTTCCACAAAAACATCTGGAACTGTCCCCAGTCCCCTTGCCTTTGCTGTCCCCATTTGAGTGCTTTGCATTTAAATGTAAACCCCCCTTTTCCATGACTCTACTTCTCAATTACCGGCCTCCCAAACAAAACTCAACATTCATCTCAGAAATTCAGGACCTTATCACCACTCTCTGCACAACATCTGCCAACATCAAAATATTTGGCGAATATTTGGACTGTCTCAACCTCACTCAACATGTAAATACCCCCACACACAAAAAGGGACATACACTCGACCAGGTCATCACTGACACCCCCCCCCCCCCCCCCCCCCATCAGTAATCTGATATTATACACACTGGGTGTGTCTGACCACAAGGTCATCTCCATGGAGTTGCCCTTCCCTCCCTCTCTAGCCCAAAACGCCAAATCACATTCAGAAATGTCAAAAATATCAACCAGGACACCATGACTTCAGACCTCGACCATCTCTCCTCTGCAACCCTCCCATCAGCCAATGAAGCAGTGGATTTTTACAACACCAACCTGCAAAACCTCCTCGACCTCCACGCCTCTGTCCAAACTCAAACAGTCATTTTCTCACGCTCAGCCCCCTGGTTCGCCTGCAAGCTGAGAAAGATGAAGGCAGCGGGGCGTGTCCTCGAGCGGCGACTTAAGGCCACTGGGCTAACTGTCCATAGACTGGCCTATAGAGAGCACCAGAAGGCCTATTAAAGGTCCCTTAGGGAGGCACAGTCACAGTTCTACTCCAATATCATCAACAATATCCCTGGCAACTCTAAGACACTTATTTTCCACCATCAACCATTTCCTGAATCCACAAACTCCTAAACACAGTAATACCACAGAGGAACAGTGCAACACCTACCTCAACTTCTTCAGAACCAAGGTAGACAACATCCGCTCTCTCCTCTCCGGCCCTGTCACTCGGCCTGTCCACTGTCGTCCCACAGTCTGGGATTTCCCACCCGCTCTCTTGCTTCACCAACACCACACAGCAAGAGATTGAGGACATTGTCAGAAGGATGAAGCCCTCTACCTGTGCCCTGGACCCCCTTCCCACCACCCTAGTCAAATCCAACATCTGTGCAATAAATCCCCAGATCACTGAAATCATGAACCTCTCCCTTCGGGCCAGCCACATTCCACCCGCTCTAAAAACTGCCATTCTCAAAACCCTCCCTAGACCCAGACACTGGCAAACTACAGGCCCATCTCAAACCTCCCATTCCTCTCTAAAATTCTGGAGAAAGTGTCCACAGAGCTAAAAAATCATCTCAACCTCAACAACCTCTGTGAAAAATTTCAATCTGGTTTTCGTTCCGCCCACAGCACAGAAACCACCCTGGTGAGGGTCACAAACAACCTCCTGATGGCGGCTGATGCTGGCTCCCCCTCTCTGCTTATCCTCCTAGACCTTACCGCAGCGTTTGACCCCGTCGACCATGGCATCCTTCTCAACCCCTTTCACTCCACCATCAGACTCAGCAGTACAGCACTTCACTGGTTTACATCATATCTCTCTGGCAGGACAGAGTACGTCTCCTTGGGAGGTTCAAAATCTCTCACCCAGCCTGCCACCTGTGGCGTCCCCCAGGGATCTGTCCTTGACCCCACCCTGTTCACCCTGTACCTGCTACCCCTTGTCCGTGTCATCAGCAGGCATGGCATATCTTTCCACTGTTATGCTGGTGACACACAACTGTACATAAAAAACAACCCACCACTCCATCATCCTCATCATCACTACCGCCCTTATCCACTCTCACCACCTGCCTGGAGGAGATGTAGGCATGGACGAGAAACAACTTTCTGCAGCTCAACAGTTCCAAAACCGAAGTAATTCTAATAGGCACCCCACACCAGATAAAAACATCCTCCATAACCAGCATCACCTTCTCCGGACAGGACCTTCCCCTCTCACCAGTTGTCACCAACCTGGGAGTAAAAATGGACCCTCACCTGAACTTTGACTCCCACATCAATCATCTGTCCAAAGCTTCCTTCTTCCACCTCAGAAACATCTCAAAACTCTGCCCCAGACTCATGCTAGCAGATTCCAAGAAACTTGTCCACGCCTTCGTCTCCTCCAGGTTGGACTACTGCAACGCATCGGGATCCCTAGCAAGAGCCTCTAAAGGCTCCAGTATATCCAGAACAGCATTAAAGTGCATTATAAATACAATCCTTAGTGCAGTGACAGACATTTGCCCTCTCTGGGCAAATGTCTGTCTCCTCCTGCAAGTCAAGGTTCTGTATAAGACTGCAATCATACAGCACGATTCTAGTCCTCCCGGCCCTTCAAAACTCTCTAGAAAGTATCACACATTCACCCATTCAGACACACATTCACATACTGACGGCAGAGGACACCATTCAAGGTACCAACCTGCTCATGGGGAGCAGTTACTGTATGGGTTAAGTGCTTTGCTCAACGACACAGCAACATGCAGCCAGGAGGATCGAACCGGGAACCTTCCAATTTCAAGACGGCTGCTCCACCGTCTGTGTGACTTGGTAATTTTTATATTGTAGCACTTGGTAAATAGTCTCAGTACTAGTGAATTAATGAATGCTCACTTGTGGGCCAACAAAATCGACAAATAGAGGCGCACATGTCCTAAACATTTCGTAGATGTTAATGTTAAGTCATTGACTATCAATTCATCAATTAAGAAAACGTGCTCACTACAATGGACTAATGCCTGCTGTGTGACCTGTTCAAAACTGACCAATGCAACGAATTAGGATTTCCATAACTGCGGCGGGTTCGGCTATTTACTCCCACTGTAAGGATTTTATTCTGTTATCTTTTTTTTTAGTCATTTCACAGCGTGAATTTAACACTGTTGGGGAAGCTACCTTAAAGTACCTACTACACTATGTAAATGGTTTGAACTATGGAAAAGCTACCCTTGGAGAAATGTAGTTTAGAAACCTACAAGCCACACAAGAAGTACTGCAAAGTCCTTTGTTTAACCACTTGAACCCATAGTCTGGGCTAACATTAGCCAAAGAGAGCCAATCTACAAGTTTGCAATGCAACCCGTTGTGAGCTTGTAGAGCGGCTATTTTTGGCAAAGACATTTGGTCTTGACAGAAAAAAGGGAGTCCAAGTACAGAGACAACCAAGGTCCAGTTCACAAAGTCTAGACTAGGGTTTATGTGGTTCAGCACTGTGGTTCAGAAAAAATGCCTCTCATGTGAGTTATTTGCAATAGTTGACACCCACTATATTATTCAAGGTTAGATTTCTATTAGAAAAAAATCTGAGTTCTTCTGGGTTTTGTTTAGCAGACAAACGGTAAAGACCTGAGACAGAGCAATAAACCTTTAAAATGATCTGTTGTCTTACCCATCAGTTTTGTAACATCTGATGTCAATCTTCACACAAACAAATCACAACTGAAACAGTCTAGTCTTCAAACTTTTTTAATTAGCATCAGTGGTGGAAAAATAACTCAAAATGTTTTACTCAAGTAAAAGTATCAATACTGCAATGTAGAAATAAAAGTCCGGAATGCAAAATGTACTTTAGTAAAAGTACCACAGTATTGGCATCCAAATGTACTTAAAGTACCAAAAGTAAAAGTACCCAAATGTTTGAAAATAGCAAACAAGCGATGCGACGTGTGGCAAGCTTGTCGATCTCCTATTTTCAAATAGCCTATTTTTAATGGGCTAAAGTGGTTAATGCATGTTTTGGATCTGCAAGGTAACTAGTAACTAAAGTTTTCAAATAATTGTAGTGGAGTAAAAGTACAATATTTGCCTCTGAGAGGTAGTGGAGTAGAATTAAAAGTATAGACAATTGGACATACTCCAGTAAAGTAAAAAATGCCTCATAATTGTACTTAAGTACTTTAAATTAGTTACTCTACACCACTGATTAGAATGTTAAATTTAAAAAACAAACAAAAAAAAAAAGGCCTTTTATTGGCTGCCTCGGTATTTGGCCTGTGAAATTAAATTCAGGATTTCCAGTTCGGTTTGTAATTTAATTTCGGGTTCCAGGTCCCGCAGCAGACTGGCCACATACAGTCCGAAATGGGCTGTCCCATCTAGCCGCTCCCTCTGCAGCTCTGCCATCACCACATCATCAAATTGGTCACTCGATGGCCCCTCCTGTCCCCCCTCACGGTTCCTGGGCCTTCGACTGGATCCTATTTAGTAAGGTTCAACCATTTATTATATTGAGCTGGACTGGATTTTGTATTTTATTACAGAACTCTTATGTCAAATCTGAATGTCTTACCACTTGTAGGAGGGGGTGGTCCTGGTCCCACAGATCGTGCCTGTGATCCAGGAGCTGGTGGTGGTGGGGGACCTCGGGGTCCCAGGGCTGGTACCCCCAGACTGGACCTGGGTGTGGCGTAGCGTCGTACTATAAAGTAAGATGCATTAATGTAATATATTCAATAATTATACTGCGCTTGATTTGTTTGGGGGTTGGATTTGTAAACGTTAATGACTAATCTGAATATCTTACCACTTGAGGAAGTGGCTGGTCCCACAGGCTGTGGCCCTGCCAAGGGAGCTGGTAGTACCACTCCCAGACCGGACCCTGACCCCATTGCTGTGAAGTAAGATTCAATGAAGTATTACATTGAGCTGGACTGGATTTGTATTGTAACAGAACTTGCATGTCAATTCTTAATATCTTACCACTTGTACAGGCGGGTGGAGCCCATATCTGTTGCACCGACATCGGAGCTGGTGCTCGGGGACCTGGAGGTCCCACTGCTGCTCCCCCCAGACTGGACCCTGGCCTCTTGGCTATGGACTTGCGGTGGACTATGAAGTAAGATTCAATGAAGTATTACATTGAGCTGGATGGATTTGTATTGTAACAGAACTTGCATGTCAATTCTTAATATCTTACCACTACAGGCGGGTGGAGGCCATAGCTGTTGCAAGGACATCGGAGCTGGTACTCGGGGACCTGGAGGTCCCACTCCTGCTCTCCCCTGACCGGACCCTGACGCTGCTGGTGTGTTAAGATTCAATGATGTATTATACTGAGCTTGATTTGTTTGGGGGTTGGATTTATAAACGTTAAGGACTAATCTGAATATCTTACCACTTGAGGAAGTTGCTGCTCCCACAGGCCGTGAAACGGTTGCTGTTGGGGGGACTGGCAGGGCCACTGGCAGCCTCGGCAGACTGGTCACTATTAGGTAATATTCAAACATGTCTTACATTGGGTTCAATCGTTTTGTGAATTTGTAAACTTTAAAGCACAACTAGACTTGAGAAGTTTGGGTTGTGTAGTTTACCTTGCCATGGGGGAAGTCGAAAATATTGGCGGAATGTCTTTAACAGTTTTTTGTAATGTTAGACATTGGCATAACCATTTTTACATTTGCTTGTGTGAAAAGTCTACATTTGAGACCTCTTTCTTTGTGCAGTGTAAATGGGGAGACTATTCTGGATTATCTAGCAACAGAGCAAATGTGAAGATATCTCACATATACGTTTAGGAGTTGCATATAGCTACATTACTACAAAACACAAACCTCTACCAAAGAGTCATTTGGCTTGAGTGAGTCATCAGAATATCTTACCATGTTCAGTAATAAACTGCAGGGCAGAAGGACTGGTGAGATGTCTGCGGTCTATGAAGCAAGGTTCAAACATTTATTGTGTACATCTTTATAGTTTGCTGTTGTGTTTGTAAAGAGCTGTGTCTAACATGTTTCTCTTATCACTTTCAGTGCCGGACGTGTCTGAATCCTGGCTGGACTGGAAGACCTGCTGGCTGCTCTCTATAAAGTAAGTTTAGAGAATTGATTGTGTACAGCTTTATGATTGTTGTATTTGTAAACCGTCATGACTGATGTGTATCTCTTACCACTTTCAGCAGGGCCAAACAGGTCCTCGCTTGGATCATAGGCCGGCTGCTGACTGCTCTCTATAAAGTGAGGTTCAAACATTTATTAGTTACAGCTCTGACAACTGAATGTCCCCCACAGTGTCAATGACATTCGATGTATCTGTTTCATTAAGCACATGCTGACCTTCTGTTTCATTTGGACGGCAGAAATTCGAAGTGGTTTTCCTTGGATCAGTGTGTGGATCCAAGAACCCCATTATGCCTGAATAGGTATAACTCGGAGTGCGTCCCCCGGCACTACCACTTTTTTTCCCCCTGACTTTGTTTCTCCATCTCCTGTAGGCGTCCCGGAGGTTCTTCCATCTGCTTTTACACCTTGCAGCTGTATGGGGAGGACACCAAAATACTTTTGAGATGAATTAGAAATGGTTTGTGTTCTGTCTTATTCCAATTGTTCATGTATGATCCAAGGCACTACCATGGAGATCCTTAGATTAAGATTCCATTTTGCGATACCTGAACCCTACAACAGCAACCATCTCTGCTTCATTATTTCTTCACGGGATGAACTCAAGTACACTTGTTTGTTCTTTTCCAACTACACTGCAGTGTATTTTGACAGTATTCTGTATTAGACGGTGTGTATGGTGTGCACACATTTTTCGTCAAATATTTGATGTCTGTATAATGTGTTATTTTTGGTCAATCTTTGACTACATACTGTACGCATTCACTGGTGGTATTTGGGAATTGAATATCTGCTGTGTGTGATACAGCTGCGGTATTAGAAATAAAAGTCTTCACTTCATTGTCATTTGTGTCCTGGTTTCATGAGGAAGAACATTGACAGTACATAATAGTTTATAATGTGTACTTGCAAGCTTTCTGGGGAATGATACCGTCACCAACACATGATCTAATATTGTTACATGTTTCTCTCCTTGACATTGCAGCAATGACTAACTAAACAATAGCAATCTAGTTGCCGACATGACATTAGGAGGTAGAATAGCACATTAAACCAACACATCTGTGTAGCCACATTGTGTATGAAATATGGATCAAATTGTATTTACTTACGTTCAATGCCTGAGGCTGCGCTTACAGCAGCCCAGGCTCTGTTCCTCATATAAGTAAACATATAGTGGGGGTGTGTTTTATCATATATAATGGGTTGCTCCCTGACACTCATGATGAGGGTCTCATCATCTGCCTCTTCCTGAACCTCTAATCTCTGGTCTTCCATGATGCTTTTCTAAGTCTGCTTATGCATTGAGCGATTTTATAGCACATGGGGGGACACAAAATCAGTGTCAGGCTCGACACTAAATTGATTGATTGAATACTTTATTAATATTTAGCAAAATGCAAATAGTACAGTGGACTGGTATGATTATACAATGATGCTAAAGGCATAACACAAAAAGCCCAAAGTGCTTGTTTACATTGTAGTCCTTTGTATTCAATTCATGAAGACATTTGAAGACATACAATAATACACAATAATGTACAAATCAGTGCCAGACTTGACAAAATCAGTACTTGACAAGGTAACAGGTTAGGTTGGCACCAAGGAAGAGTGGGCCCAAAAAAATGTTGTTGTTTTTTTTGGGGGGGGGGGGGAGCATAAGCATATGAACTTCAAGGGAGGCATACAGGATTTAACTGATTCAGCTGGTAGAGCTTTGGGGTAAGAATAAAGTGAAAGCTTGTAAAGATTTAGGATATCATAATCTGTCAAGCAGCAGAGGGCGCTGTTTTTCATTTTTTGGACCCTGTGTTCCCAAATTCATAATACACAGTCATTATATCAATCTTGTGTTGTCCTGTTCCAGATTATGCTTCTGATGTATGGGGTTTCCATGAAAATGTAAGTTGTAACACAATTACAGCCATACGGTCATTTGGAGTCCCTATGCTTAGCGGAGATATGGGATCGATGGCTGTGAATATCAGACATAACGGTGAGATGTTGAGACTTTGGAATTGATAGATTGATGTACTTTATTTAGTAAGACATGAGAACAACAGTACATGGACGTACACATTCACAATACAAGGTCTACTAAACTGGAAGGCTCATAAAGCACTGAGCTTGTTTAAGATGAGATCCCCATGCACACAAATCATGATGACATGAGACAGACAGACAGACACACTACTATACAGAACGTCATACAATCAGCTTACAGGTTAAATAAAATAGACGTGTTAGTTAGCATGCCTGATGACAGATTAACAAAAACAATTTTTAACTGGGACATTTTCAATGGTTACCCATGGGCCAATGAAATCTGTATTCTTTATGACTAATTCATCATTTATTTATTTACATGGTTTATATTGTAATAATAATGACATGCAGAATGATATGTTCCTTAAATATAAAGAGAGATGGTCTGTTGACTTAAGAATAATGATGGTCCTGAACCTTATGTCACGCAGAATCTATCTATTATAGTCAAAGATCATTTTGTGCACAGAACATTCTGGGACCTTAGCCATAGGTAGATTCATTGGTAGGCCTACTCCTGAGGAGGATAGAGTTTGTTTGTCGTGTGATTTGGAGGAAATTGAAAGTGAGGTTAATGTTTGGTTTTACTGCCCATATGATGAAAGACATTTACTATTTTGGAAAATGTCAACTATTTGTGTTAGATGATTATGAAAGACTTGAATTGTCTTGGGAATAGCCTTGGGGACAGAATGTTCTGTACGTTTGAAGTGAGTTTGAAAAGCAGAGTTTTTATTTTTGTTTTATAGCCTATTGTACACAGGTATGCAATGATTTATATGTTGTGTCCTGTAAGTCCATGTGGGCACCTTTATGCATGACACAGAAATAAAGACATCTATCTATCTATCTATCTATACAGGATTAGAAAATGCTTAAACATCCGTCAATTGGGGTCTAATAGTTTTACAATTGCTACAAACCCTGTATATCCAGTCATTTTGGGGCATAAACAAGAGGTTGAAGGATATAAAATTAAGTCTGATAATGAGGTACCGTGCTTGTTCACATCATGTGTATTTTACATTACATAATACACATTTTCAAATATTTTATTTTTGAACATTTTGGACAAATATCCAATTTCACTTCGAGGTGCCCAGATGTCCCTAGTGTCCACCTATCCTGTATCCATCGTCATATTTCTCTTCACAAGTCCCTCCCAGACTCGGGGTTTGGCTCTGTGAAAGGAGAAAACTACAAGCTCTAACCCGCCCAGTGGAGAGAACACAGGAAGTATCTGTCCTATTGGTTGGTGCCTATTACTTCCGGGTGATCGTTTACCAGAGCGGAACCCGGATGTGCTTTTCCGGAAGCAACTCGGGACGGTCTTTCCGTTTTTTAACTTAACATGGGTGTGTACGGGGCTAGAGGGTGCATCCACACATGAGCGTATGCTGACGGCAAACGCTACGCTTACGCTACGCTAGCCCCGTACACACCCATGTTAAGTTAGAAACCGGAAGTTCCGGTCCCGTTTTTCCTATAACATGGGAGTGGACGGGACTTCCGACTTCCGGGCGTCAAGTTGTCGCTCATGTGTGGATGCACCCAATGCAATGCTTTGTTTTTGGGGTGACCAGAAGGGGGTGCTGTAGTTGTAGTTGTCACTCCTTGTCTTTAACGTTTGTCAGCTTTAGTACGATGTCTGCTGGCAGCCCCAGTTTGACCAGTTCTTCTTTAAGCTGGAAGTGAAAAAACAATGTTTTTGAAATGTGATAACGGCTATGTTCTCTTTTGTTTTAACTGGTTTAGATGGCATAGTTTGAAGGAAGTCAAGCTGGATAAATAGTTTAACTGATAAATATCATGTCTCTGTGTGTTACATTAATACTCAGGTTACCTTTCAGTCCGATAATCATTATAGTACCATTACTGTTCTGTCAAATAGCTTGCAAGACGTGCTGAGAAAATATGAAATATTGTACATTTTAAGTTTAAAGACCACATGAAATAAAATATTTTTCACACTCCTAGAGCATATAGGATATATAATACAACAATGTTTGTGTATTTTTACGTCAAAAGTTCCCAAAAATCCAATCTCAGTTACTTCCTGTCAAACAAAGGTAATGAGTGATTACATCAGTAAGACCCAATGAATAATCATGAATCATGATTTCATTCACCTGTGTGATTATTTATTATATATATTAAATTATCATACTTAGTTTGATTACAGTACCTGCGGCAACACAATATTCTCGATGTATTCTTCGGTTAAAGATGTCTCTGAGGAGAGCCCCATCCTCAGTCCAATGACGTGACCTACAGGTAAAGTATCCCAGAATTAGAATACAGACGGGTATGATATTGTTGATGATGTGGGTAGAACCTTGGGTTAGCCAGGGGTGGAGCGTCAGGGGGGGTTGGGGGGTTGGGGGGCTTGGCCGTTCAACGCCCCTGTACTCCAGGTGCCTGTGGCCGTCACATTACATCACACAGACCTTTATAACCTTTACCACAAAATGTAGCCTTTAGTACTAACAACATCACTTGCTCTATTGACACTTTTTAACTTACATCATGACAGCTTTGAAAAACGGAAAGGAAAACTAAAGATAATTTTATAAAACTTACGAGCTGGGAGTTCTGTTGTGGGCGGTGGGGTTGGAGGGATGGGTGGAGATGTCCCATTTGTTGTTGGTGTTGTATTGGGTGTAGTAGTTAGCGTTGTAGTTGGTGTTGTAGTAGGTGTTGTAGTAGGTGTAGTAGTTGGTGTTGTAGTAGGTGTTGTAGTAGGTATAGTAGTTGGTGTTGTAGTAGGTGTAGTAGTTGGTGTTGTAGTAGGTGTTGTAGTTGGTGTTGTAGTTGGTGTTGTAGTAGTAGGGGTTGTAGTAGGTGTTGTAGTTGGTGTTGTAGTAGGTGTTGTAGTAGTTGGTGTTGTAGTTGGTGTTGTAGTAGGTGTTGTAGTAGGTGTAGTAGTTGGTGTTGTAGTAGGTGTTGTAGTAGGTGTAGTAGTTGGTGTTGTAGTAGTTGGTGTTGTAGTTGGTGTTGTAGTAGGTGTTGTAGTTGGTGTTGTAGTTGGTGTTGTAGTAGTTGGTGTTGTAGTTGGTGTTGTAGTAGGTGTTGTAGTTGGTGTTGTAGTAGGTGTTGTAGTTGGTGTTGTAGTTGGTGTTGTAGTAGGTATAGTAGTTGGTGTTGTAGTAGGTGTTGTAGTTGGTGTTGTAGTTGGTGTTGTAGTTGGTGTTGTAGTAGGTATAGTAGTTGGTGTTGTAGTAGGTGTTGTTGTTGGTGTTGTAATAGGTGTAGTAGTTGGTGGTGTAGTAGGTGTAGTAGTTGGTGGTGTAGTAGGTGTAGTAGTTGGTGTTGTAGTAGGTGTTGTAGTTGGTGTTGTAGTAGGTGTTGTAGTTGGTGTTGTAGTAGGTGTTGTAGTTGGTGTTGTAGTAGGTGTTGTAGTTGGTGTTGTAGTTGGTGTTGTAGTAGGTATAGTAGTTGGTGTTGTAGTAGGTGTTGTAGTTGGTGTTGTAGTTGGTGTTGTAGTTGGTGTTGTAGTAGGTATAGTAGTTGGTGTTGTAGTAGGTGTTGTAGTTGGTGTTGTAGTTGGTGTTGTAGTAGGTATAGTAGTTGGTGTTGTAGTAGGTGTTGTAGTTGGTGTTGTAGTAGGTGTAGTAGTTGGTGGTGTAGTAGGTGTAGTAGTAGGTGTAGTAGTAGGTGTTGTAGTTGGTGTTGTAGTTGGTGTAGTAGTTGGTGTTGTAGTAGGTGTTGTAGTTGGTGTAGTGGTAGGTGTAGTAGTTGGTGTTGTAGTAGGTGTAGTAGTAGGTGTAGTGGTAGGTGTAGTAGTAGGTGTAGTAGTAGGTGTTGTAGTAGGTGTTGTAGTTGGTGTAGTAGTTGGTGTTGTAGTTGGTGTAGTAGTAGGTGTAGTAGTTGGTATTGTAGTAGGTATAGTAGTTGGTGTTGTAGTTGGTGTTGTAGTAGGTGTTGTAGTTGGTGTAGTAGTTGGTGTTGTAGTTGGTGTTGTAGTAGGTATAGTAGTTGGTGTTGTAGTTGGTGTTGTAGTTGGTGTTGTAGTTGGTGTTGTAGTTGGTATAGTAGTTGGTGTTGTAGTTGGTGTTGTAGTAGGTATAGTAGTTGGTGTTGTTGTTGGTGTTGTAGTAGGTATAGTAGTTGGTGTTGTAGTTGGTGTTGTAGTAGGTATAGTAGTTGGTGTTGTAGTTGGTGTAGTAGTTGGTGTAGTAGTTGGTGTAGTAGTTGGTGTTGTAGTTGGTGTTGTAGTAGGTGTTGTAGTAGGTATAGTAGTTGGTGTTGTAGTTGGTGTTGTAGTAGGTATAGTAGTTGGTGTAGTAGTTGGTGTTGTAGTAGGTATTGTAGTTGGTGTTGTAGTAGGTGTTGTAGTAGGTATAGTAGTAGGTGTTGTAGTTGGTGTTGTAGTAGGTGTTGTAGTTAGTGTTGTAGTTGGTGTTATAGTAGGGAAGGTAAATGCAGCAGTAGTTGGAACGTTTGTAGTTGCACCAGCAGTAGTTGGAACGTTTGTAGTTGCACCAGCAGTAGTTGGAACGTTTGTAGTTGCAGCAGCAGTAGTTGGAACGTTTGTAGTTGCAGCAGCAGTAGTTGGAACGTTTGTAGTTGCAGCAGCAGTAGTTGGAACATTTGTAGTTGCAGCAGCAGTAGTTGGACCGGCTGTATTTACAGCAGCAGTAGTTGGAACGTTTGTAGTTGCAGCAGCAGTAGTTGGAACATTTGTAGTTGCAGCAGCAGTAGTTGGACCGGCTGTAGTTTCAGCAGCGGTAGTTGGACCGGCTGTAGTTGTTGCAGCAGCAGTAGTTGGACCGGCTGTAGTTGCAGAAGCAGTAGTTGGAACATTTGTAGTTGCAGCAGCAGTAGTTGGACCGGCTGTAGTTGCAGAAGCAGTAGTTGGAACATTTGTAGTTGCAGCAGCAGTAGTTGGACCGGCTGTAGTTACAGCAGCAGTAGTTGGACCGGCTGTAGTTGTTGCAGCAGCAGTAGTTGGACCGGCTGTAGTTGCAGCAGCAGTAGTTGGACCGGCTGTAGTTGTTGCAGCAGCAGTAGTTGGACCGGCTGTAGTTGCAGCAGCAGTAGTTGGACCGGCTGTAGTTACAGCAGCAGTAGTTGGACCGGCTGTAGTTGTTGCAGCAGCAGTAGTTGGACCGGCTGTAGTTGCAGCAGCAGTAGTTGGACCGGCTGTAGTTGCAGCAGCAGTAGTTGGAACATTTGTAGTTGCAGCAGCAGTAGTTTGAACGGCTGTAGTTACAGCAGCAGTAGTTGGACCGGCTGTAGTTGCAGCAGCAGTAGTTGGACTGGCTGTAGTTGCAGCAGCAGTAGTTGGACCGGCTGTAGTTGTTGCAGCAGTAGTTGCAGTAGTAGTTGGTGTCATAGGCAGGGTTGTCGTAGTGGTCTGTTGGGTGGTTGTGCTTGGTTGTGTTGTGGTCAGGGTAGTGGTTGTAGTTAGTGTTGTCGTAGTGGTCTGTTGTGTTGTAGTTTGGACCGTGGTTGTATTTGCTGCAGAGAGAGATAGAGATCGTAAAGATGACAGATTTCACCTTAAATTGTACTTGAGTACAATACTTTAGCTACATTACACAATGACCAGTTAACTATTAGTCAGCACATGCCTGTAGATCAGTTGTTCCTTAAATGTTTTGCCTGGGACAAAACATCGTGTGCCGCGACCCAAACTAGTGAAAATAGCAGATCTACAAGCTCACGTTGCTTCGCGCTGTGTTGCAAGCTTGTAGACCTGCTATTTTCACTCAATCTTAACTGGAAAAAAAGGCTTGCGACCCATAAAAATTGGTCCATGACCCAAACATGGGTCCTCCTGACTGATACGTAGGATGACCAATGACATATGTCCCGATTTGTGAGGGACATATAATCTAAAGATCGTCAAAACACGGTAAAAAACGGTAGCACTCTGAGGATGATTTGGATGCATAGTACCTGGCACTCAATGTGTTAATTAATGCATTTGCAATTTAAAAAAATAACATGAAATGCTTTTTTGAGAGTAGTTATTTTCAATTACCCTATTTCCTCCTATTTCCTCCGATCTGCAAGCTCACAACTTTTTGGATAGCAACGCTTTGTGAGCTTGTAGATCGGCTACTTTCACTAGTTTCGGTTCCGAGGAGATTTCTCTATTGGTAAATGGTCTCTGCATTATAAGCAACACAATAAAGAAATACATTATAATATCCACAATCCCTCAGCACTCTGCTCAACTGTTCAGAATGCTCATTTGTTAATTGCATGGGCTGCTTTGTCTCAAGTTCAATCTATTTTATTCTGTTTCTGCGTCTTATTGTGCTATTATTATATTGTATTGGATAAAGTGGTACCATATTATAATGAGCATTACTGAGGACCAATAATATAAAGATAGGTTGAAAATGGGTGAAGTCGTCCATTAAGGACAATATTAGTCAATGTACTTAAGCTACTTTCCACCACTGTATATGACCAGTGAACTATTTATCAGTACATGACTACTGCAGGTCAGCGGTTCCCAAACTTTTTAGCTCAAGACCCAAAAGACAAAATTGATGTTCAGGACCCAAACTAGTGAAAATAGCAGATCTACAAGCTCACGTCGCTTTGCTCCACGTTGCAATCTTGTAGATCTACTATTTTCTCTACTTTTTTAAAAAGCTGTCTGTATCTGCTGCAGGTGGAGATCATAAAGATGACAGAATTAGCTTGAGCAAAATTAAAAGTACCTAAACTTGTACTTAAGTACAATAAGTAAAAATACTTTATACCACTTTATAAGACATGTGAACACAGGGAAAACAACTGAACAAGTCTTTACATGACTGTTGTACCTGTGGTAGTGCTGTAGCAAATTGTACGCAGTACAGCGGTGCACCTGGCATCATTCCATTGCCCGTTTATGGCTGGTCGATGGTTGATATAAATCGTCACGCAGTCCCCATCACCGTTAGGCTCCCCAGCCGCCCAGTTTGCAGCCTCCGTGGTCACACTCTCCCCGGTTTCTACCCAGGTAAAGACACCATTCACTTTGCGGATGCCGATCCAGTATGATTCACGGCCGTCCACAGACACAAGCTGGTTTATGTAATCATTCTCCTGTCTGGTCCGGACGGCCACCATGTCTGTGAAGTTGTCCTGGCACCACTGGCGTGCCTGGTACCAGTCACCGACCGGGTCGGTGCTCCAGTGGTACGTCTTTGCCTGAGCTGTTGCAGCAGTAGTTGGAGCGGCTGTAGTTACAGCAGCAGTAGTTGGACCGGCTGTTGTTGCAGCAGCAGTAGTTGGACCAGCTGTAGTTGCAGCAGCAGTAGTTGGAGCGGCTGTAGTTGCAGCAGCAGTAGTTGGACCGGCTGTTGTTGCAGCAGCAGTAGTTGGACCAGCTGTAGTTGCAGCAGCAGTAGTTGGACCGGCTGTAGTTGCAGCAGCAGTAGTTGCAGTAGTAGTTGGTGTAGTAGGCGGGGTTGTCGTAGTGGTCTGTTGGGTGGTTGTGCTTGGTTGTGTTGTGGTCGGGGTAGTGGTTGTAGTTAGTGTTGTCGTAGTGGTCTGTTGTGTTGTAGTTTGGACCGTGGTTGTATTTGCTGCAGAGAGAGATAGAGATCATAAAGATGACAGATTTCACCTTTAATTGTACTTGAGTACAATACTTTAGACAATGTACTTTAGCTACTTTACACAATGACCAGCAAACTATTAGTCAGCACATGACTGTAGATCAGATGTTCCGAAAATGTTTTGCCCGGGACAAAACATTGCGTGCCGGGACCCAAACTAGTTAAATTAGCAGATCTACAAGCTCACGTTGCTTCACGCTGTGTTGCAAGTTTGTAGACTTGCTATTTTCACTCATTCTTAACTGGAAAAAAAGGCTTGCGACCCATAAAAATTGGTCCATGACCCAAACATGTGTCCTCCTGACTGATACTTAGGTCGACCATATGTCCCGATTTGTGCGGGACAGTCCTGCATTTCAGTGACTTTTCATGTGTCCCTTAAATTGAGACGCTGTCCCGCATTTTGATTGATAGGCTCCAGGCTCCACGTTGCGATCTTGTAGATCTACTATTTTCACTACTTTTTAAAAAAGCTGTCTGTATCTGCTGCAGGTGGAGATCATAAAGATGACAGAATTAGCTTGAGCAAAAGTAAAAGTACCGGTACCTAAACTTGTATTTAAGTACAATATTAAAGTCAAAATACTTTACACCACTTTATAAGACCTGTGAACACAAGGAAAACAACTGAACAAGTATTTACATGACTGTTATACCTGTGGTAGCGCTGTAGCAAATTGTAGGCTCTACAACGGTGCACCTGGCATCATTCCATTGCCCGTTTATGGCTGGTCGATGGTTGATATAAATCGTCACGCAATCCCCATCACCGTTAGGCTCCCCAGCCGCCCAGTTTGCAGCCTCCGTGGTCACACTCTCCCCGGTTTCTACCCAGGTAAAGACACCATTCACTTTGCGGATGCCGATCCAGTATGATTTACGGCCGTCCACAGACACAAGCTGGTTTATGTAATCATTCTCCTCTCTGGTCCGGACGGCCACCATGTCTGTGAAGTTGTCCTGGCACCACTGGCGTGCCTGGTACCAGTCACCGACCGGGTCGGTGCTCCAGTGGTACGTCTTTGCCTGAGCAGTAGTTGTTGCAGCAGCAGTAGTTGGAGCGGCTGTAGTTGCAGCAGCAGTAGTTGGAGCGGCTGTAGTTGCAGCAGCAGTAGTTGGAGCGGCTGTAGTTGCAGCAGCAGTAGTTGGAGCGGCTGTAGTTGCAGCAGCAGTAGTTGCAGTAGTAGTTGGTGTAGTAGGCGGGGTTGTCGTAGTGGTCTGTTGGGTGGTTGTGCTTGGTTGTGTTGTGGTCGGGGTAGTGGTTGTAGTTAGTGTTGTCGTAGTGGTCTGTTGTGTTGTAGTTTGGACCGTGGTTGTATTTGCTGCAGAGAGAGATAGAGATCATAAAGATGACAGATTTCACCTTAAATTGTACATGAGTACAATACTTTAGTCAATGTACTTTAGCTAATTTACACAATGACCAGTGAACTATTAGTCAGCACATGCCTGTAGATCAGTTGTTCCTAAAATGTTTTGCCGGGACAAAACATTGTCTGCCCGGACCCAAACTACTGAAAATAGCAGATCTACAAGCTCACGTTGCTTCGTGCTGTGTTGCAAGCTTGTAGACCTGCTATTTTCACTCATTCGTAACCGGAAAAAAAGACTTGCGACCCATAAAAATTGGTCCATGACCCACACATGGGTCCGCCTGACTGATACTTAGGGTGACCATATGTCCCGATTTGTGCGGGACAGTCCTGCATTTCAGTGACTTTTCATGCGTCCCGCAAATTGAGACGCTGTCCCGCATTTTGATTGATAGGCTCCAGGCTCCACGTTGCGATCTTGTAGATCTACTATTTTCACTACTTTTAAAAAAAAAGCTGTCTGTATCTGCTGCAGGTGGAGATCATAAAGCTTTAATTAGCTTGAGCAAAATTGAAAGTACCTAAACTTGTACTTAAGTACAATATTTAAGTCAAAATACTATATACCACTTTATAAGACCTGTGAACACAAGGACAACAACTGAACAAGTCTTTACATGACTGTTGTACCTGTGGTAGCGTTGTAGCAAATTGTACGCAGTACAACGGTGCACCTGGCATCATTCCATTGCCCGTTTATGGCTGGTCGATGGTTGATATAAATCGTCACGCAGTCCCCATCACCGTTAGGCTCCCCAGCCGCCCAGTTTGCAGCCTCCGTGGTCACACTCTCCCCGGTTTCTACCCAGGTAAAGACACCATTCACTTTGCGGATGCCGATCCAGTATGATTCACGGCCGTCCACAGACACAAGCTGGTTTATGTAATTATTCTCCTCTCTGGTCCGGACGGCCACCATGTCTGTGAAGTTGTCCTGGCACCACTGGCGTGCCTGGTCCCAGTCACCGACCGGGTCGTTGCTCCAGTGGTACGTCTGTGCCTGAGCCCCTCTACCTTCCAAGTCTGAGGTCAAGCAGAATTAATTTACTTGATGGATAGATAGTATCAAACAGTCATGGAAACTACAGTAAGTAAGATTATACGTGAGTGGGCCTTTTTTTCAATTACTAATTTATTTTTTTGAAAATTAAAAAAATAAAAAGTTTTAAGTGGTCATGATGGTAACCACTTAAACGATAGTTGAAAGGAATAACACACCTTGGATTAATACAATTACAGCTACAATCAACAGCCTGTGATACATGCTGGGTCTAATGTGGATCAGTCCTTGGAATATCTGGGGGAAAAACATAAAAATGAATTAATAATAATAAAAATATTAACAATAATGATAATACCATAATAATAATATTACCATAATAATAATAATAATATTACAGCAGTTTCAACGAATGACTGTGATCCGGTTAAGAATGCTTTGCATAAGCCAGCTGCTGGTTGAACTGAACTGATGAGAGGGACATGCTTCTGTCTGTCATGCTTCAGTCCCGCCCCCACTTGCTGTGTGTGTGTGTGTGTGTGTGTGTGTGTGTGTGTGTGTGTGTGTGTGTGTGTGTGTGTGTGTGTGTGTGTGTGTGTGTGTGTGTGTGTGTGTGTGTGTGTGTGTGTGTGTGTGTGTGTGTGTGTGTGTGTGTGTGTGTCGTCGTCGTCGTTGTCATCATCACCACCTTTATTTTTTAAACTAATTTACAATAGACAATAGAACACAATTAAACCCAATACAGATTAGAGTAGACAAGGAATGTGAATCATAAGTAAAATTACCCCTATGTGTCTAATTCTGGGACTTCCTGATAATAAGATTGTTAACAAGTTCCATAGACGTTTGTTTAATGTTTGTTTAATCTTTGAACTCATGCTGTGAGGAAAAATGTGTTGCAGTCTTAGATTAATTAGAAACCACCAACAAAGAAAGATTGTCACAAAAATAATCATGCCGTTGGAATTTTTTACCTGTCTGCTACGCTCCACAACCCTAACCCATAAAGTGCACAATAGTGGGTGCCATAATTATCACCAGTCCATCTTAAAGGGATATTTCACTTTCAAAAAAACTTTGGGTCATTGTATTGTCTACTCAGGCTTTTGAGAGCCCCCCAGACCATCTTTAAGTTGCTTGATTCAGTATTTAGATATTTGATATTCATTTTATCAGACACGCCCCCTTCCTATACAAACCCATTATAACTTCAAACTCCATTTTTAACATGTTAAATTCATCAAAAACACCCGTCCATGGTTCTGGTGACTCACCCTGCCCTACTAATACGTGAGGGGGCCGTGTTTTTTCGATTACTTTTTTCATTTATTTTTAATATTTTTTTTTTGGAAAATGAAAGAAATTCAATACAATAAAAACATAAAATAAAATAAATGAAAAAAGTAATCGAAAAAACACGGCCAGGTGTTTTTGATGAATCTAACATGTTAAAAATGGAGTTTGAAGTTATAATGGGTTTGTATAGGAAGGGGGCGTGTCTGATAAAATGAATATCAAATATCGAAATACTGAATAAGCAACTTAAAAACGGTCTGGGGGGCTCTCAAAAGATTGAGTAGACAATAAAATGACCCAAAGTTTTTTTGAAAGTGAAATATCCCTTTAAGACAGAGTGATAAACGTTGTCAAGGCGCTTTAAGATTGATGGAGCAGCAATCCTATAAATAATGTCACCATGAGCCAAGACTGAGCGGAAAGTGGCTTCAATATTTTGAGAATTCTGTCTCCGACCCCGGCTAACAGAGCACAGCTCTACACCCCTGTTGGTCAGACTCTGGAAATCACCATCAACACGATGGCAACATTCTCCACGTGAGTAAAACAAAACAAGTACAGTATGAGGCCTCTAGTTTGATGGCAGTACACTGGAGCACTCAGCCATTAACCACCCAACACAGTGTTTTCACAGTCACTAACAAAATCTCCCATCACTGACATTCTCAAGTACAGTAAGCAAAACTGTAATTGGTGGTGCTTACATGCATTGCGTGGGTTTGTGCGTGCGTGCATGGGTGGGTGCGTGCGTGCGTGACAGGGGCGCAGCCATGGGTGGGCCTGGGTGGGCCGTGGCCCACCCACATAGAGAGCTGGCCCACCCAATCGAGTTTGCAAAAATAATATATTTTTTATTTTTTTAATACATTTTTTGATAAAAAATCGGTAAAATCAGGCAAAAATAAGAATTAAATAACATAACCCTAACCCAACCCTAAAACCAAAATAAAGTAACAAAGAAACGCCCAAAAACGCCCAATATCCGCGCAATAATCGGAAATAACCGTGCATGTGTCGCGGACACATGCACGCGCGCGCAGGTGCCCACCCGCTCCTGCTCAGGCCCAGCCTGTACCAGCATTCTGGCTGCGCCACTGATGCTTGCATGTGTGTGATTTTATGTGTCAGAAGTATTCCACTGCCAACTTACAAGTTTCACTAATGACAGGCATGTCTACAGTATCTCTTTTCACTGGAGCCTACTATGCAGCCAAACAGGAATACTTTGCCTTCCCAGGACTTGGAAATTAATTTTGTTATCACTGAGCCCAGAAATCTGATACGTCCTACCTTGAACCATAACCCTGGATCGGTTCTTTTTGCAACTTCCTAATTCGTTCTTGCAGCATCCAGATGAAGCCATTTGAATTGTCTTTTCTTGTCATGTGGTGTCTGAATTTGTAATGTGCCAAATTATGTATTTTGGGATGTCCTTTGGTGTACCACGTCTTAAGGGTTTCTGAACATCTGATTTACCAATTGAAGTAATTTAGTTCCCGTTTCGGTGTCCCTAGTGTTTCTGAAAGTCTGAAGATGTAAATTAAGACCATCTTTGATGGTGTTGCAGGGTATCTAATCTGTGGTTCAGTGGACCCCACAACATGGACCTGACTGGGTCAGGACAGGGACCGTTGACCCTGAGATGGACGCCATCGCAGTCAGAGAATGGACAGCATCACCCTGTCTGCTTTGTCTCTCATTCTACCTTGAGGTATGTCTGTATAGCCTTTTAAAAATGTATTATACTGTGTTGTATTACTGTGTCATAAATTCAGTTCTATGCTACCTTTTTATTGTCTCCGCCAGGCCGTAAGGCATGGCGAGAGAGTATTTGTCTCCGCCAGGCCGAAAGGCATGGCGAGAGAGTATGTTTTACCCTCCGTCCGTGTGTCCGTCCGTCCGTGTGTCCGTCCGTGTGTCCGTGTGTTACCAGCTAATCTCCGGCACCGTTGGCCCGGTCGCTGCGAAACTTTGCACACACACTCCCTGGATGCCAATTCAGAACCTCTGCCTCAAATTTTTCACATGGGCCTGTTATAGCGCCACCTGGAGGCCGATTTGTGCAAAACCCATTTTTTGTATATTACTCCTACAGATTTTATCCAAACGTCATGCACATCGGTACACAGTATCTCTATAGTCATGTGATCAACACGGATCTGTCCGATTTCCCATATTCCATCCTCATTGGCTAAGGTTGGCTTCCAAAGTTTGCAGGATTGGTCCGTTTTGAACAAACTGCCTCCAATCATGAACGCAGCTTTCCATTGCCATAAAATTGCACACGCACATTCCCACTAGGCCGAGGAAGAAATGCCACTTGAACTTTTTCAAATCAGCCTCATGGTGGCGCTATAACTGGCCGATTTGCATTTTTAACTATAACTGCACCAATCTGCGTGAAACTTTGCACGCACACTCCCTAGAGGCCAAGGAAAAACACCTGCACTGCATTTTTGTCTCCGCCAGGCCGAAAGGCATGGCGAGAGAGTATGTTTTACCCTCCGTCCGTCCTTCCGTCCGTGTGTGTGTCCGTGTGTCCTGTCTGTGTGTTACCAGCTAATCTATGGCACCGTTGGCCCGGTCGCTGCGAAACTGTGCACACACACTCCCTGGATGCCAATTCAGAACCTCTGCCCCACATTTTTCACATGAGCCTGTTATAGCGCCACCAGGAGGCCGATTTGTGCAAAACCCATTTTTTCCCATTACACCTACAGCTTTTAACCAAAAGTCATGCAAATCGGTACACAGTATCTCTATAGTCATGTGATCAACCCGGATCTGTCCGATTTCCCATAATGCATCCTCATTGGCTAAGGTTGGCTTCCAAAGTTTGCAGGATTGGTCCGTTTTGAACAAACTGCCTCCAATCATGAACACAGCTTGCCATTTCCATAAAATTGCACACGCACATTCCCACTAGGCCGAGGAAGAAATGCCACTTGAACATTTTCAAATCAGCCTCATGGTGGCGCTATAACTGGCCGATTTGCATTTTTAACTATAACTGCACCGATCTGCGTGAAACTTTGCACGCACACTCCCTAGAGGCCAAGGAAAAACATTGGACTGCATTTTTCACATCTGCTTTTTACAGCGCCACCAGGAGGCCGACTTATGTAAAATAATTTTTTGGAGATTATTCCTTCAGATTCTGTCCAAAAAACACGCAATTTGGTACACTGCATCTCCATAGTCATGTGATTCTGATGGATCTGTCCGATATTTCATATTCCATCCTATTTGGCTTACAGTGGCTTCCAAAGTTTGCAGGATTGGTCAGTTTTAAACAAAATGCCTCAAAACATGAATGCAGTGTGCAATTTCCGTGAAAGTTTGCATGCAAATTCCCACTACGCCGAGGAAGAAATGCCCCCCTTTTCACATTCACATTGGCCTTTATAGCGCCACCAGCAGGTCTAATTTAGCAAAACACATTTTTGGAACAAAATGCCTCAAATCATGAATGCAGTGTCCCATTGAAAGGCCCAAGAAGAAATGCCACCCTTTTCACATTGGCCTATTATAGCGCCACCAGGAGGCCACAATAACCTACCTGACCTGGCGGAGACCTGTGCTCCGAGGAGCACTTTTTCTAGTTTACCCTCCGTCCGTCCGTCCGTCCGTCCGTCCGTCCGTGTGTCCGTGTGTTACCACCAAATCTCCGGCACCGTTGGCCCGGTCGCTGCGAAACTGTGCACACACACTCCCTGGATGCCAATTCAGAACCTCTGCCTCAAATTTTTCACATGGGCCTGTTATAGCGCCACCAGGAGGCCGATTTGTGCAAAACCCATTTTTTTCACATTATTCCTACAGTTTTTAACCAAACGTCATGCAAATCGGTACACAGTATCTCTATAGTCATGTGATCAACCCTGATCTCTCCGATTTCCCATATTCCATCCTTATTGGTTAAGGTTGCCATCCAAAGTTTGTAGGATTGGTCCGTTTTGAACAAACTGCCTCAAACCATGAACGCAGCGTGCGATTTCCGTGAAATTTCACACGCACATTCCCACTAGGCCGAGGAAGAAATGCCACCCTTTTCACATTGGCCTGTTATAGCGCCACCAGCAGGTCTAATTTAGCAAAACACATTTTTGGAACAAAATGCTTCAAATCATGAATGCAGTGTCCGATTGCCGTGAACGACCTAAGAATAAATGGCACCCTTTTCACATTGGCCTATTATAGCGCCACCAGGAGGCCACAATAACGTATCTGACCTGGCGGAGACCTGTGCTCCGAGGAGCACTTTATCTAGTTATTATTATTTTTATTTTTTTTAAATATATACATTTACATATTTGTTTATTTTAGAGCATTACAATAAAGCAATGTCGTTGTTTTATCTCAACTGCTGGAGTCATATTTTGTCATAGTTTGGACACACGCTACAGTACATAATTATGTAGTCTACTGTAGTATAACATTACATCTACTGTATAGAACAGATCAGAATGGTTGAATGTTTGTAAACAAACAGGGATTTCCGAGTTGAATATCTAATATAATAATAATAATAATAATAATAATAATATAATAATAAATACATTATAATATAAATGTAATAATAATCATAATAATTATAATAATAATAATCATTTTACCGCAGTTTCAGCGAATGACTGTGATCCGGTTAAGAATGCTTTGCATAAGCCAGCTGCTGGTTGAACTGAACTGATGAGAGGAACATGCTTCTGTCTGTCATGCTTCAGTCCCGCCCCCACTTGCTTTGTGTGTGTGTGTGTGTGTGTGTGTGTGTGTGTGTGTGTGTGTGTGTGTGTGTGTGTGTCTCGTCGTCGTCGTTGTCATCATTACATTACATTAGTCATTTAGCAGACGCTTTATCCAAAGCAACTTACAATAAGTGCATTCAACATAGGTGGGGAACGAAACTACTAATCACCAGAAGCATTAAGTGCATTCTCTTCTAAAACAAGCAACCAAGCCGAGTATACCTAGCGCTAAAGTAAAAGGTCAATATATCAGCTACCTACTTTCATAAACAGATGGGACAAAGTAGGAAAATCAAATGAGCAAGAGCTAAAACAAATAAGTGTACCAAATAAACAAGATCCAATAAAACAATAAAACAAGAGTTTGTACAACTACAATCATCATCACCACATTTATTTTTTAAATTAATTTACAATAGACAATAGAACACAATTAAACCCGATACAGATTAGAGCAACAGACAGCAGAGGAGACGGCAGAATCAGAATCAGATTTATTGTCACATCACAGGTTTACAAGGTAAAAAAGTGGGTGAAATTTGTTTTTGTACATCATTCCCATCGCAACGTTAATTTCCATAGAAAGAAGAGGCAGCAACAGCAGCACAGCCAGGAGAGGAGCCAGAATAACAGGTAGGCAGAGAAGATTAAATATCCGCCCAGATAAGGAGAAGAGATCATGTAAGGCCACATGCTCACTTGATCAGGTTGGCATGCTGCCTTGAGTTGTCTGCCTGAACTAGCTCTGCAGGTTTCGCATAATTTTTGTCCTGTGTTGAGGTGAGAGGTCCACATTTCCTGTGGTCTCTCTTGTCTTGGATTGATGCCGCTCTTGCCTGTTCGAAAGTCTCAATTTTGAGAAGGAGGTGAAAAATTGTGTGTGCGTGTGCGTGTGTGTGTGCGCGCACACGCTTCACACAGGTTTGATTGATTAATTGATTGTTTTTTTTTATTAAATACTTTATTAACAGTTTGCAAAAACAAGCACGGAGAAGTACAGATTTTAATCAATTTTAATCCCTTGTTAGAGCCAAATCTGGGGTTGAATGTGACTTGTGGAGCTCCCTCTGGTGTTGTGATTGTGGACGTCATTAACGTTTTTGAAATAGTAGGTACGTGGGTGTCTTTGTGGTGTAGGGTGCGTGTGAAGCATCTGTCACGTTAGTATAGTAGCATAGATAATATTATGTACTCCCTTTTCATCCCCTCGGGGGGTGAAAAGAAGAGCTCAGCGCACAAGTTGAGTAGCCAACAGCAAGATGGGGGACAGTCGGCATTGGTGCACCCACGCCAGCAGGTTTACCTCATCATGGGAAAGATAGTGCTACTGGGGAGAGCGCACCCCCTTTGGCACTTTAAAAAGTTCCTTGTGCAGGAATCCAAACTATCCACCTCTGCAGAAACCCTGACAGACCTGGACTACGCCGATGACATCTGTTTATGTTATCTAATCAAGTAGAACAGGAACTCACACTCTTAACCAGAGTGTGAATTTGGTCACATGCTAAACGCAAAGAAAACCAAGGTCATAACCTCTAACATTCCCCCAGTATTAAATCAATCAATAAATGCCTGCATGTAGCTCAAAGATGATATTCATGGAATCACTGTGTTATGCTGTACGACTCTATAGGCAAAGATAGACTATTTGTATTTTACAGACTGCAATCCCATTGGCTGATTCTGTCAGTCTGTCCGTCGGTCCTCTGACTTATGTTTTTATTGACAAAAGAAATATACAGTATGACCATGACATTTGTACATATCTGTCAAAAGGATAAAACCCAAAACAGTTCCAAGAGCTTATATACATTGTAGTCCTTTGAGAGCAACTTTGTGTAACCTGAGTGGCATGTGTTTGGGGGTGGAGTAGCAGAGGCAGACACAAATATATAATTAATAATAAACTGTTAGATCTATTTTTAATAATCATTAATACATTAGATCCTGATTTGTGTATCAATTATTATAAGTGTAATTTTTGGCCTAACTCAGTCATGTTAAATTTGCTTCTCGATCCTTGAAGCTGAACCTCTCTCTTTCTCTCTCTATGCATGGTCACTGGCTGCTTCTCTGTCAGATAACATTTTTCTACAGGAGAAAAACTAAATTCTGCCACTGACTTTGTTGTTGCCAATCGGCTTCTGGAATTTAATAACAAAAGCAGATAGTAGGTAAATCTCGGATTGTTCGGAGGACTGTGTCCCTCCAACGCAACAACACCTCCTTCAGTGGCGACTAGATGCCTGGTCAGGGCCGAGGTCAAAGTGCTGTCCAAGACATTTGGACGCTGTTTGATAAACTGTGACACATCATCATCATCCTCTTCATCATCATCTTCCCTCACACACACACACACACACACACACACACACACACACACACACACACACACACACACACACACACACACACACACACACACACACACACACACACTATAACAACTTATACGCTGAGCTCTTCTTTTAACCCCCCCCTCGAGGAGGAGAAAAGGGATCGGAGTACAGTAAGTGGAAAGTGACATACAGGCATGCACTATCTACAAACATATCTATGCTACTATAATAACGTAACAGGTGCGCGCGCGCACACACACACACACACACACACACACACACACACACACACACACACACACACACACACACACACACACACACACACACACACACACAAGCGATCATAATGATCCCTCTGCCAGTGTTGCCAGGTCTGCTTATTATAAGCCACGTGGGCTTGTTTTTCTGTGAAGTTGCTTGTAAATAATGGTAGTTGCGGGTTGCGGTTGTGAGCTTGTAGGTCGGCTATTTTCAAATAGCCGACATACATAAATATGCACTTTGTTTAATAGCCGACATATATAGGTTTGTAGTGCTCATGTGGCCTATTAGTCGCTTCTTTTGGGCTTGTTTTCATAGACCTGGTTGCTTATTCCTTTCGCAAAATCTGGCAACACTGCTCATGTTCCGACATGAACTTTGCTACCGCACTGAGACGCCATAACATTGGACACCAATGCACCATACACCCAAAGTTTACTTCATAGGCTATAGCCTTTGATTGCCTTTCAATAAAACCATATTTCATAGACATAAGTATCACTCACATGCTACTGATTAGAGAGGATTTTATATTATTGTAAATAATCAGTTCATTATTTCCTGCGTAGTCGATGAATAAAACTGAAGTATGCAGTCATTTGGAGAGCATTGCATTGCATGCAGCACAAATTGTCTTCTTTGAATAGACTATCATCTTATATAAACACAATTGACACAAGGAATTGACACTCTCGCTTCTGCTGATTATGGGCAAATTTGACTCACAGAGATTCGTTGAGAATTAGGAGAGTGACTGAAACAACAATATTGTGATGCCTAGATTGCCTACATATTGTTATAAATGTCCTTTAAGCCCTTATGGGCTTACTGGGCACCAGGAAAGATGACACTTTAACCACGTTAACCCTGGTGTCCTGGTTTTGGGGATGTCATTATTGGCAGAAATGTTTATTAATTGCAAAAATAGCAGATCTACCACACAATAATTGCAATGTGCAATTATGCTTTGTGACTTGTGAGCTTGGAGATTGTTATTTTTGCATGACATAATCATATGAATAAAGTATGAAATAGGGCTTAAGTGGTTAATAAAAGCAACTAATCAATCAATTAGGATAGTATAACACTTGGGGTTCTATATAAAGAACTAATAAAGAACTCTCTTTAGAATATCAACTTTTTACTGTCTTCAACTTGTACAACCGGCTAACTCAGTACAACAACAATTCTTCCTGTCTCTTTCCTCTCTCCCCTTTTCTCTCCTTACTCTCTCGCTCTAGGAACTTTTCAGTCTTACATTCACTCCCCCTCCCATCAAGAAATGTCCACATTTCTCACTGACCATGAGAACCATGAAAATACAATCAATACAAAACATTAACCACACATTAACCTTAGCGACTACTGGTCAGCCTGTGCAAAAACTGGCAAAATAGAAAAAAAATATTTCAGTAACAAGATACAGTAGTTGCAGTAACACTTTTTTTTCCAGAACAAGGTCGTTTTTCATACTACCTATAACGACTCAAAACAACACAAAGTCCTGTAAGTAACGAGGCGTCTCTGACTCCTAGGGGCAGGCACAGACTGTGCAGGAGGCCCCTGTGGCGCCCCAGGTACAGTAACAGTAGTAGGAGATGCAACAGGGCTAGAGGCCGGGGCCCGTGCTCGAGGCGACATTGGGGCCGGGGCAGGGGGGAGGGCCAGTGCTGTGGCCCGAGGTGAAACGGGGGAAGGGGCGGTGGCGGAAGCCGAGGCTGCGGGTCGATGTGAAACGGGCGGGAGTAGTCATCGTCACACCCCGCCTAAACCGACTTGTGGGGGACACATAAGGCTTAAGTTGATTAAAATGGACCACCCTGTGTTTGGCCAGCTGGTTGTCCGCCTCACGTATTTCAAAGGTGACTGGGGGGTGGCCCTGGGCCGCTTCAAGTTGCCTCAGGACCACATAGGGGCCAAGCCAACGTGGCGCTATTTTGTTGCGAGAGCGGGCTGGGTCATTCACCATCACCAACTCTCCCACACTGTAAGGGGCATACTTTCCCCTCATAGTAGTGTTTCTGCTGTTCCTTTTTGACTGAACTGCAGGATGAGCAGTGCACATCCTGCACTGCTCGTTGCGGTCTCTGCCGCAGGGAAGCTGCATAGTCGGCTGGGGTCCCTGGTGTGTGGATGACCGGCTGAGTAAAGTCATTGAGGACATCTATCAAGGCACTATATGCACTTCCTAAAATGGATAAATTGTGAAAGCACATCACGTCTTAATCCATTATATTTCAATTGCCGTGAATGAGTTCTCAATTGCAACCTGATTTTTACATCACCAAAGAACCACCATATTTTAAGTAACGCTCTGCTACTCTAGCAGTTGTTCTCCGTTGATGACCATGATCAACAGAGATGCCATATATGATCATAACCCACTTTGAGGTACTCAGCCCACTGATTTAGAAACACTGGCCCTCATTTATCAACATGGTGTAGACCAAATAATGGGCATATGGCGAGATCACCGCAGTTTTCGGCATTTATCAATCTATCGTCACTTTGACTAAAGAATACGGCCTGCTCAGATCTCACGTCAGGTCTGAGGGCGCGTAGACTTTGGCTACACCCGTTTGTTCCATCGAAGACATGCGGAGCAGCATTGTCTGACCATCTGACAGGCATCTGGACCAAGGGGCAAGGCTTGGATATTTACTATGAGGCCAACACGGAAGCGTATGAATGGCCAGAGTGGCGCTGTTTTACCCTGCGCCGACCTGAAGTGTCAGAAAGAATTTATTTTAGCGCAAGTGAATGGGTTTTTGACAAACTTTAGACTAGATTTTCTTACCGTAATAAAAATTGTCATAAATTCTATATGCTTCCAGTCGCTAGTTTAAAGTCTCCTTTCAATCATCATGATATGCGTTTTGCTAAATTATGGTCCCATTTATTCTAAAATTGACGATAAAGTAGGCTATGCTCCAGGAGGGGCGGGATGATTTGATTGACAACCTACACAACCAATAGCATTAATTCCCCGCCCCCGCTCTTGATTGACAAGCTACCCAACCAATAGCATTTTTGGGGGTGTTTTCCGGTTCGCTGGTCACGTGTCTGGTCTCAACCAATAGCGTTTGAGTTCCGGCGTGGCCAACTGTATATATTAACGATGGAGGAATGCATGTTCCTGAACTATCGGCTTCATTTTCGTTCTGTAGAAAGCAGGGGAGTGGCTTTGTCCATTCTTTTTTACAGTCTATGATCTGGACACATGTATCCCCTCCAAAATGTATATCTAACACACTAATAAGTAATCCCTGTGAAAATATATATTTTATAAACTCATTTAAACAAACTGCTTTTTAACTATTCAAAAATATAACATTTCTTAATTATTAATAATTATAGCTTGTAGATTGGCTATTTTCACCATTTCAAATTGTTTTTAAATAATCATTAAAAAAAATGGAACATACAAGGTTTCCACCCGACAGTAAATAAATAGCCTATATGGTTCTGTATCAGTATATGAGTCAGTTCTAGCAGATTTAATTCTAATTGGATACTATGCATAAGAATTTCATGGGCCTGGGTAGGTCATCCTGGCCTGGCGGAGATCTATCTCTCTCTCTCTCTCTCTCTCTCTCTCTCTCTCTCTCTCTCTCTCTCTCTCTCTCTCTCTCTCTCTGTCAAAAGCATTGCTTGATCTGCAGCATTTTAAACTGGAATATAGGCTAGAAACAAACCTACCACTGTTTCACTTGATATTGTCCACAGTTTTTAGAATCTCAACCAGACAACTGGTGTCTAGCCTACCGTATTGATCAGAGAGAGAAACAGTGAAATAAGCGTGGGCAGTACATTCGGGGGCATGAAGGCCATTGTGGCCGTAGGGCATGTCATTTTTCTAGGGGCACACGGCCAAAGAGAGGGTCAACGACGGCCATCGTGGCTGCCATGAAATTCCTTCCCTGGCCTCAGGTATAAATGGGTTAAGTCATTCTGATAAGATTGCAGATCTGGCTGCATTGGCTATTTCTGCTATTTTCAAAATATACGAGCGTTTACGCGAGAGCATTTTCGGGAGTCGGGACCAACGCGGCGCCACCACTGTAACCTTTTCATGGACAGTGAGGTCTCCAAACCTATGGAGTTATGTACAACCTGGGTTAAGCATAGAATCCCGACGCTCCAAACCTTTGTCCAGCGCAGGTGAATCTTCATGCTGTGGATTTATTTGGGCAGCACGAGTCTCATGGGGAATACATGACTGCTTTATTTTAGTGTAACTCGAACGCGCACTGCTCGGTATGGGTTAAATAAATTAATACAAACGTATCCATTCATGGAGATGTGCTTTGTGTCATGTAGGCTACTAGCCCACTTGACAAATATTGTACCGTTAATACACGAAAGACACTGTTGGGCTTGCAAGTAGGTAGGTGCGTGTACGTGTGCGTGTGTGTGTGTGACTTGACAGGCAGCGAGGCGGGCGGTGGAAACTCTTCTCCATACTTTGGTCGTATTCCGGTTATTCATGTCGTAAAATCGGGGCGTTTTTTTTGGGGGGGGGGTTTTCTGCCTTTATTGATAGAGATAGTAGACTTACAGGAAATGGGGAGAGAGAGATGGGGAGTGACACGCAGCAAGGGTCGTCGGGATCGGGACTCGAACCCGCGACACGCTGTCAGGCTGGCATTGCAGCCTAGGGTGCCTGGACCACCACGCTGCGGCCCAGGCCAAATCAGGGCGTTTTGAGAACAGTTAAGGGCGTTTAAACCAACATTTAAACCAACTTACATTGATTTGGAATTAGTTTTGATGTGCTCAGATGAGATAACAACGCACAAGAAGAATGAAGAAGTAAAGCTTGCCATCTGGTGGCCAACAGTAAAGAACACTACTGTATATTCAAGCATCAAACCCTTATAATAATATTAATAAGTTCTTTACAGAGCAAGAATACAATTACAGAAAAAGTACAACTAATTTAACAATAAAGCAAAAAGAAAAGGAAAAGCGTAAAACAACATTAAAATAAAAGCAAAAAAGGCAAAACAGTGAGGACATGAATAACAACACAGAGATTTCAAAATCAACTAAAAGCAAGAAATAGGTCTTGAGCTGTGCTTTACAGCTATCCACAGAGGCTGCCTGTCTTATATGTAATGGGAGTTTATTCCACGCCGTCGGCCCGTAGAAGCAGAATACTGCTTCACCGTGTTTTTATATGTCATTGTAGGCACTTCGAGCAGGTCAGCACTAGAAGACCTGAGGGGGCGGTTTGGAACATATCTAGGCAGGCAATCATAGAGGTAGGAAGGTGCCAGACCATTTAGAGCTTTATAAATAAGTAAAATACTTTTAAAATCAATTCTGAAATCAACCGGGAGCAAATAGTGAAGCTAGAACTGGAGTTATATGTTCTCTCATCTTAGTTCTAGTTAAAACTCTGGCTGCCCGCATTTTGAACAAGTTGTAATTACGGGGCCAGGCTGCCAGCATGGCTCCGTTTTGATTGAATTCGCATTATTCTGTTTCTTCTGCCGGTTTTGGCAGTTCTGGCTTAACCGTCCATACGCTTTTTACGAAACTTGGCCATATGATAGATGGTCATTAAAAACGATCAAAAAATAAATCTCATAATCTTCGTCAAAATCTCCGTTTCCATGTCTCTCTCTCTCTCTCTCTCTCTCTCTCTCTCTCTCTACCTTCAATCTATTCCATTTCCATCTCCCCCCTCTCTCTCTCTCTCTCTCTCTCTCTCTCTCTCCACCATTCTTCATTCACTGGCCCCGTATTATTGCTGCTTGCAGCTATATTCTGTTGTTTTCTTTGGCAGGCCAGAAAAAAAGTGCATTGCAGTAGTCAAGCCGATAGAAAATAAAAGCGTGGATCAACATTTTTGCGCAATATTTCTAAGATGAAAGAAGGCAATCTTGGTAACATGATTAATGTGTGTATTAAAATTCAATTCAGAATCAATAATAACCCCCAGGTTCTTTACTGTAGTGTTACTTTCTACTGTCAGGTTACCGAGTCTACTTATTATTGATTCTCTCTGCTCAGCGGGTCTGGAGTTAGGGTGGACGCAGGAAACATTGATATGCTCCCACTTTCATTATGAATTATACAAAATAAAACGTTCAGCAACCCTAAATATCAACAATGATAATAATAATAGTGAAGCAGAAAAAGAAAAGAAAATGAACTTGTCTTTGTTTGCTAGGAAGAATAAAATATTGAACAAAGTTTGATGACAGTCAATTAAGTCGACAGTTAAGATAACAGTTTTAAGTCCAATTAATACATGTGTACATTAAAAATATATAAAATCTGAAACCCTTTTCTGCAGTTTTCCTTTGTTTATAACAACAGTAGGTCTGTTATTGAATTAGTCATTTTAACATTGTTTATGTACAGTGAAACACAACTTTTAAAATGTGAAATTAAAATTATTCTCCAAGCTCAATTTATGTGTAAAGTTACAGAGGCAGACCAAATAGAGATGACCAGAAGGGGGTGCTGTAGCTGTAGTTGTCACTCCTTGTCTTTAACGTTTGTCAGCTTTAGAATGATGTCTGATGGCAGCCCCAGTTTGACCAGTTCTTCTTTAATCTGGAAGTGAAAAAACAAACAAAGCTATGTTTTTGATATGTGATAACGGCTATGATATCTTTTGTTTGTTTGTTCCTGTCAAACAAAACGTAATGAGTTATTACATCAGCAAGCCCCTATGAATAATCATGAGTCATGATTTCATTCACCTGTGTGATTCGCATAGCTCTCTCTCTCTCTCTCTCTCTCTCTCTCTCTCTCTCTCTCTCTCTCTCTCTCTCTCTCTCTCTCTCTCTCTTTCTCTTGTATTATCATGTATTTGTTTGGTTACAGTACCTGCGGCAACACAATATTCTCGATGTCTTCTTCGGTTAAAGACGTCTCTGAAGAGAGCCCCATCCTCAGACCAATGACTTCACCTACAGGTCAAATATTCCAGAATTAGAATACAGATGGTATGATATTGTTGATGATGTGGGTAGAACCTTGGGTTACTGTTTTCTTTTCTTGTTTTCTTTGTGAAGCACTTTGTAACACAGTGAGAGGTGCTATATACATAAAGTTTTATTATTATTATAAGCTCTTACAGACAAAAAATATATACAGTGACACACCTTCAAATGCAAAATATTCTATTCACAACTCATCAAATATGTCCGCCTGTTCAAGTGCCCCAGGCATCCCTTTTTGATACCGTGAAAGGCCTCAATAATAAGAATTTGCATTAGAGCCTATGCTATGTGGTATGAGCCTGGACCGCTAGGCCAGCGGGAGCAGAGACTGACACTTTGAACTTACAACATGACAGCATAAAAAAAAGGAGAAAAAAAGATAATTTCACACTTACGAAATCCAGGGTCTGTTTTGGACAGTGGGGTTGTTATGGGTGGAGATGTTGGTGTAGTAGTTGGTGGTGTTGTAGTTGGTGTTGGTATAGTAGTTGGTATTGTAGTAGGTAGAGTAGTTTGTTGTGGTGTAGTAGTTGTAGTTGGTGTAGTAGTGGTGGAGATCATAAAGATACAGATTTATTTTGAGCCTCCTCACAACAGATCTTCACTGATGGAATGTGAAATATGGTACAGTGGTAAACATGTGTGGCTTCACGTACCATTTGAGACACTGACAATGACACAGCGAAGCTCTGAGTCATACTTGGCTGTGCTGTGAAAACAAACACGTTTGAAAAACATGACTTGTTTTACTTTAATAATTTTCATGTGATGTCAGTAAGCTATTAAAATAATGCGACTCTCACAGTAAACTTGATTTAGCCCTCAAAATGATGCACCAAATAGAATTAGAAAACTGCGCTCCTCGGATCGCAGATCTCCGCCAGGCCGGATTACCTACCCAGGGCTAAGTAAGTCATGGGTGGGAAGCTGTATAGAATGACAAAATGCTTTTTTTCCCTTTTATCCCATGATTTTGCAACCCCATTTTTTTCACCCAGTGCCAATTGTCTAAGTAATCCTGGGTGCTGCACTCCCTCTGCCAGCCTAGGGAGAGCCCAGAGCCGAGCTCATGCCTCCTTCAATGCATGAGAGCTAACAAGCCTTCTTATCACCTGACAGGGGGAGTTTCCCTGATTGGACGTAACGCATGGAAGGAACACGTTATTCCAACCAGTTCCTTTCCCCTCCATCAGGCACCCCGGCTGACCAGGGGGAGGCAGTATAGAGACCAGGTTTACTGCATGTTTTTGTGAGGGTACCTACCCTAGGGGACACGAGGACACAAAGTACTGGAGTGCACGTATGACACACAGGCATTTGTAGCTCCAGGCAGCAGTAACAACCAATAGGCAGAACTTGTGCTTAATGACCCCAGGTCATGGAACAGACATAATCATCATGATATCACCACAACCAAAAAGATATTTCCGGGTAGATAACACCAGCAAAGTTGCACTGGAGCAGTATTATTCATTAACCTTATATCTGGAAGAACAACAAACTTATGATATTGTTATTGACTAGTGGAAATATTGTAGTTTAACTAGACAAAGCTAATATGCTGGACACTTTGTTTTATATTGTGAAAATGCCATAGATATCCTACTCAGAAATACCTGTTTGTTTACAAACATTCAAACATTCTTATATGATCTATACAGTAGATGTAATGTTATGTACTACAGTACATAATGATGTACTGTAGCATGTGTCCAAACTATGACTATGTTTGGGGTTGTAGCAGTTGAGATAAAACAACAACATTGCTTTATCATAATGATCTAGATTCATAAACTAAAAACTAAAAACAAACAAAACTACACTAAAAAAACTAAAAACAAAACAAAACAAAAACTAAATATATATGTATTTATATATATATATATATATATATATGGTGATACGTGTTAAGCACTGCCAGGTTTACATAATAAAACAAGTTGCTACTCTCATTATTATTTTTTTTCCCCTTGTAAATTTTATTTACAACCATGGCCACATCCCAAAACAAACTGGTCAGGTCCCTGTAAAAAGTCTAAGCTTATCACCAGAATGAGCCCCCCCCCCCAACTGTTTACTGTACATATTTTACTACTTGTTTATATGACATTTTTGCATATAATTGTAAATTATTGTTTGTCTTTAAATGTTTCTATGAATTGAATACACAGGACCCCAATGGAAACAAGCCGTAAGGCTTTCTTGGGTTTATCCTTTTAGCATCCTTTTGTATGAAACTGTACCTCTGTGCTTTGTTTTGCAGTCTGTTAATAAAGTATTCAATCAATCAATCAAAATACAGATAATGTAACCTTGCTCACCTCAAAGTAGCCTGAGCGACAAAGCAGACAGGGTGATGCTCTCCATCCTCTGACTGCGATGGCGTCCATCTCAGGGTGAACGGTCCCTGTCCTGACCCAGTCAGGTTCATGTTGTGGGGTCCACTGAACCACAGATTAGACACCCTACAAAACCACCAAAGATTGTCTTAATTTACATCTTCACACTTTCAGAAACACTAGGGACACCATAGGGACAACAAAACGGGAACTAAATTACAACAGGTATTTCAAATGTTCAGAAACCCTTTAGACGTGGTACACCAAAAGACAACCCAAAATACATAATTTGGCACATTAGAAATTCAGACACCACATGACAAGAAAAGACATTTCAAATGGCTTCATTTGGTCCATTGGAAGTTGGATGCTGCAAGAACGAATAAAGAAGTTGCCACAAGACCCGATCCAGGGTTATGGTTCAAGGTAGGACATATCATATTGGGCTCAGTGATGACAAAATGAATTCCCAAGTCCTGGGAAGGCAAGGTATTCCTGTTTGGCTGCATAGTAGCCTCCAGTGAAAAGAGATACTGTAGACATGCCTGTCATTAGTGAAACTTGAAAGTTGGCAGTGGAATACTGCTGACACACAAACACACACACACACACACACACACACACACACACACACACACACACACACACACACTGCTCACTGTACTTGAGAATGTCAGTGCTGATGGGAGATTTTGTTAGCGACTGTGTGGAACTCTGAGAAAAATTTGCGTTGGGTGGTTAATGGCTGAGTGGGGAGGCATGCGTTAATCCGACAGACCTTTTCTCCGACTATGTGGCATCCGCGTGTGGTTAGGGTTAGGGTGCGGGTTTGGTTCGGGTTTACTGTTTAATGTCGGAGCACTGCGCTGTGCTCCAGTTTACTGCCATCAAACTAGAGGCCTAAGTCTTGTTGTGTTTTACTCACGTGGAGAGTGTTGCCGTTGTGTTGATGGTGATTTCCAGAGTCTGACCAACAGGGGTGTAGAGCTTTGCTCTGTTAGCCGGGGTCGGAGACAGGAACCTGGGTAGATACTGTCCCTCTGTACAGCTGGCTACTGCTCCATCCACTGGGCACAACGGGGACATTAAGTTACTGTATGTCAGATTATTCATGTTTGATTTTGTCTGGTTATGTATCTATATAATGTATCAATGTATTAGCACCCCATATATGAAAACAGACTGCATGGGTCTATTTTGAACATGAACTGAGGATTTTGTTCCGTACCCTTGACAACAAACTGTAGAGGTATTTTGCTGAGTGCGTTGCTTGTAGTTCTACTGGTCTGAGATCCTCCAGTCTGTGTGAGGGTGAGTGACTGGTTGGGAAAGTCCTCCATATACAACTGGACGGCGTAGGCACCCTCAGTAACGCCAGAGGGGGCAGCATACGACAAAGTGCAAGACTGATGAAAGAGAGAAGGGAAAAGAAAGAAGACACGGCTGGAGAAAAACGGTACAAACAAAAAATATTAATAGTAATACATAACAGTAGTAGTAATAAATAATTGTGCTCGGGTGGCACAGAGGTAAAATGCCTGCACACCACTGCAGAGGTTGGGTTCGAATCGAGCGTCCAGCATCTATACGAACACAATTGGCCCGTGTTCAGGGGAGAGAACCCGGGCGGGGAGGGTGATATCACTGCATGTGTTAATCAGTGTTTCCGTTAGCCGGTATTTACCAGCCATTGACTGATAAAATGTTTAATTGGCCGTTAATTAAAAACATCACCGGCCACCGTGGCCGGCTGGGAAATAATAGGCTATTTTCTCATTTAAGCCTATTATTAGTATTATTATTTGGATAAAGTAGTACAACTATTAAAACCCATCATTTAAAGTTTTTATCATGTTCTGACAATGTCAGTGTGGGTTCCCGAGAGCCTGCTGCTGCTATGCCTCACAGACAGTGTGCTCTGCGCTGCAGTTATAGATCAGCCTATTCTTCGTACGTTGGTGTTGCGCGTTGAAAATACAGCGGAATATCAGACCAACAAGCTCACAATACGTCGCAACACGCCACGTTGTGAGCTTGTATGTCTGTTATTTTCGATATGCAACACAGACATACGGAGATTTACAAATGAAGCTTTACACAGCTGCGTCTGTCTCCTCCTAATCAGTGCTGCGTACGAGTGGTTCGCCCGGGTGTTATGATAAACCCGCCAAAACCCGAACTCGTATGGGTCGTGGATATTATACAAGCAAGCACAGTGACTGTCTGTCTGCAATGGATAAAGTGGTGAAAGTTGGTGACACACATTGCAGGCAAGTAAGGCAAGTAATCAACCTCCCTTGCGCCATCATTCATGTATAACAGTAACAAAACTAAACAAAAGTTGTAGGTTTTGCATATTAAGGTTGAATGAGATGTAAAGCCCAAAACTTATATTAATTTGTTAATACTGTGTGACGTACAGTGTCGCGCAGCAGTTCACTCACGGCCACTTTATTCAGTTATTTTTTGGTAAGCGACATCTCTGCATGATGGAGTAGATTAGATATTATTTAGTTAACTATATAAACAGGAACAGATCGTATCTGTGACAAAGTGGAAAGAAGCGTAGCACTAACGTAACAAGGTGTAATGATCAGTTGGGTGCATGCATCTGCAAACATGCATGTGACGTTAATTATACTATGGCTGATTCTTTGGCCGGTAATATATAATCCTGTCGGTCAAGGTGGCCGGCCCAAAAAATGTCTAGCGGAAACCCTGGTGTTAATACAGGCTAGGGCGGCACCTGTGAGCAAGGGAGTGTTGGGCAGGAGGAGTAGGACCAAGACTCTACGTCCTCCCGGTGGGGGCTTCTCATTGGCATGTGAGCCAGTAGGATACAACAGCAGCAGGCTCTGTACCACCCAAGGTACAGAGCCAAGACAGGGCCTTCTCTGTGGCTGCCCCCTCCCTCTGGAATGCACTCCCCAAACACATCACCCCTACCTTCAAAACCGCCCTGAAAACCCACCTGTTTAGAATAGTAATATAATAATAAAGTTGTAGTTTTTTTGTCGTCTCCCCTGGCCCCCACACATATGTAAAGTGTCTTTGAGTACTTAGAAAAGCACTATATAAATCCCAGATATTATTATTATTATCAAATCCAGATATTATATTAGTGACAACACACAAAAATGTGACGACTAACTTTGTGAGACAAAGGGGTGAAAAGAAGTTTTTAAAAAAGGGGTAAAAAGTAGTTATTAATAAATTCAGTTGTTCATTACAATTAGTATTAGCATTGGAGTCAGCAATATCTGTGTCCTTATATAGAAAATAAATGCATTCAACTCACGGTTGAGATGTTGAGAACAGAAGGTGGAGTGCAGGGGTTACACTCATTTCCTGTACCAACCCTGCATTCAACCCGGTCTCCATCCGGATCAAATGCCAACAAGTTGAAGTTCCTCGCACAGTTAGAAGGGATTCTGAGAGACAAAGATAGAGAGTGTGAAAGAAAAGAAGGAAGGAAAGAAAGAGAAACACAATGAGAGAGTGAGATTCATAATAACAATAGGCAGGCTATAGATGCTATTATTGAGTGTACGAACAAAAGGGAAATGTTCTACGTTACCGTAGTGACGGTATGATGGTGGTCTGAGGAGACCTGTTGGCTTTCCCAGTGTCAGATCTTGTCCTGAGATCCACCAGTGTTACAGCTCTCCAGCTCCCAATGTTATTTACGATGTTACTTATCCAGTTACCACCATCTAATCTGTGGAAGATAAGGTTATAGTTGTGGTTTGGTTTAAAAACTATAAGCCATTACATTGGAGAATGGCGATTTGTGCTGCGCATTGCGTGCAGCACAAATCATTGTCTTTGAATAGACTATCATCTTATATAAACACAATTGACACATGGAATTGAAACTGTCACTTCTGCTGCTTATAGGAAAATTAGAATCACAGAGATTCGTTTAGAATTAGGAATGAGGGGGACCTCTGAATGTTGTGTGACTCTTGCATATTGAAGAGAGAGAGAAAAAAAAACACTCCATGGCCGCATATCTGTAGGCAAGAAGACACTGCGGTAAACATGTTTTTTTTATTTCACAGGATTAATTAAGGAATAAATCTTTGAAATGCCACTTCAATTGTGAGTAGAATAGGAGTCTTTCAGATCGTCTCTGGGATCTTTGCATGCATACGGTGCGCCCGACATTTACTGATTCTTGCTTAACACATTTTCTGACATTTTTAGTCCCAGATTTAGTCCTAATCTCATGCACATCGGTACACACTCTGTATGTGATTAAAACATGTTTGAAAAAATAAATGAATAAAAAACAGCATGTCATAGGACCTTTAACCTCTAAACATGTTATCTTTATAGCCACTTGGCCAGTTCCTCTTATTTTTGTTGACATGGCAGGCCGGAGCTACTGTTTAAAAGATGAGAATCACATTTATAATATTTTTTTGCTGTGTCATGCGTCCCTCTTCACTCACTCCATCTGGAAGGGAGCGTTGCTGTTCAGCAGTCGACTCATGATTCCTTCACGTTGACACCACTCTGTGGCGCTCTGCACCGTGTTCACCTCCAGGGCTGTCTGACTGCCACACGATGACCCGCTACTGCATACCCATGTGCCTGCGCTTGAGCATGCATGAAAGCCTGTCTTATACCGCAGGACCACCTGTAATTATGATAATTATTACCATGATGACATAAACTTTAGATATTACATGATGACTACTCCACTGTTCTGTTTACAGTAAGTTGTTATTACAAAGAAGCAATACATTTAAAAAGTTTCACTTGGCCCGGACTGCTGGCCTAGTGGTCCGGGCACTTAGGCTCTAAAGTAGCCTGACAGCGCATCGCAGGAGTCCCGTTCCCGTCAATCTTTGCTTCATGTCTCTCCACATCTCTCTCTCCCTGTTTCCTGTCAATCTCTACTACACTATAAATAAAGGCAGAAAAGCCCACAAAAATATTTTAAAAAAAGAAAGAAAAATCACACCCAGTGTGAAGTGAGCGGTGCCTTTGATGAGTTCATTTCATTAAGCCACAGTATATGAACTAGAGGAACAATGGTAAATCCCTGTCCATTCATGTCAAGGCTGCACAACAGCGCCACTTGAAGGTAGGTCACCCAGCGGTACTCAGGCGGTACTACTCTACTTGATGTGTGGGCGCAGGTATTCAGGCGGTACTACTCTGTTTGATGTGTGGGCGCTGGTATTCGGACGGTACTTCTCTATTTGATGCGTGGGCGCTGGTATTCAGACGGTACTACTGTCTGTATTTGATGTGCGGGCACTGGTATTCAGACGGTACTACTCTATTTGATGTGTGGGTGCTGGTATTCCGGTATTACTCTATTTTTGCTGATTAGAGTAGTGGTCACCGAGTTATAAACTGCTGTAACACTGCTGTGGTGCCCCATACAGTAGGCTATGTGTGCAATTCAGGTTTATTTAGTTACTTTGAAGTAGCCTATTTTCTATGATTGTATGATTATTATTTTTTTTTTTAAAGATTTGTGTTTGGCTTTTCTGCCTTTATTGATTGTTCAAGTGAAGATAGACAGGAAAGAGGGAGTGAGAGAAACGGGGAGAGACACGCAGCAAATATCGTTGGGAACGATCCCAGATTTTATGAACTTTTAAGTAGTTATACTTAAATGAGTTACTTTTTACTTACTTTAATTACTTTTAAGTATTTTTTATTCTGAATAGTTAATTTTAAGTATTTTAATTCAACTTTGTTACTTTAAAGTATTTGTACTCAGTTAATTGACTTTTAAGTACTTTTACTTAAATGAGTTACCCTTTTATGACGAAATTACTTTTTAGTATTTTTTACTAATTGTAATTACTTAAAGGTATTTTTTTTTTACTAATTTTGATTACCACAACCAGATCGATTACATCTTGGTCAAGAACTTGTGATGGACATTTCCATTAATATTTTTTTTTTTCCACGGACATGGAAAACAAGTGATCAGTAATATTGTGACAAATGCACATTATATTTATTATATTTATCTGCTTGATCTATGGGTGTTATTATGTCTGGTCGATATGTAACATCTGATCTAAGTTTATGCATGTTATTATATAGGCTACGAGTGATATCATGTGACATGAGATATGGACATTTCCTATTCACTTGAGGGGTAATGGGGCTGAGTGCTGCGGGTGATTGGAACATTGGAGCCACCCGACGTTACAAATAGAGGGTGTAACACGGGGGGAGGGGAGATCAAACAAACAACCTGTGTACTAGTGTGAACCGGGGTGTGAATGGGTGAGAAGAGACAAGAGAGGAGCTCCTAGGCGCCAGCGTTACTAGGTCAAGTTAACGTTTTAACTAAAAGTAAGCTGCAGCCAAGAAGCAAGTAATGCCCAGCGGAAGAGGAACGTGCCGTTTCTGCCGTGGGGTTTCAAGCGCTGGATTTATGAATGAACCGCCGGTCACCGAGAGGATTCTGGCGGAGCCGCGGGTGAGATAACTCCATATTACTGTTCCGGTGGATTACAATTAGGGGTGCCCCGAACTTATTATTATTTGGACCGTGTATCAGAAGACGTTTGCGTTTCGTTTTGGATCATTAAGGGACACAATAGACATTCTCGGGTCCGCGGATTGAAGAGGCCGTTTGGACTATAACGAGGGGCTGTTTATTATTGTCACGCAAAGCGAGTGAGCGTCTGTTTGCGGTGTTCTGACGTCATCGTGTATTGTTTATTATTTACGTTTGAACTGCGGTGTTTCTGGACAAAGTGTTGATTGTTAATTTGTTGTTTTGGGTGTTTATTTTGTGTATTAGGGAAAGAGATAGGGACAGACGTCTATTTTAAGAGCCTGCAGTGTACTGTTTATTTGCCATTTGATTTGTGAATTATTATTTTTGTGGCTTAATGATATAAAGTACCTCAGCTAAAATCCTGCCGATCTCGTTGTTTTTCCTTTAGTTAATAATTATCCTTCAGAGTAAAAGGGCGATTGTTACAATATTACCAGACTCGCATAGGCCTAGTCCTAAATGTACTGGACTCCTGATGTGATAGTGTCTACTCTATTCCACTGTAATCTAAATTATTTTGGGGGGAAAGCCTATCTACAAGCTCACAATACATCACAGCATGTTGTGGGCTTGTAGATCAGCAATTTTCTTTTATTTTTAGCCTATAATGACGTGCCCAAAATTGCGATGTCAGGGTTAAAGTGGTTAGCTACACTTCAGAAAATCCAAGACTGGGAAGTTATGATGCGAAGCGTTCAGAGCTAATTCAGGCAGAAAACTCAAAGGAGTGCCAATTCCTGATCAGCTGATCAGTCACATGCTATCTCCATCTGATTGGGTTTTAAACCTCCCTGCTCTCAGCTCATTCTTCTTGCTGCTGCTCTGCCATCTTGTTGCTCTGCTATGCTGCTGCTCTGCTACTCTGCTCAACAAAGTTTTTTTTGTACCCCCCCACTCCCCCCCCCCCCCCCCCCCATGTTTCAATGATTCCCTTATGGGGGTCTATTTCATTCCATTCCCTGTAAAATATAGTTGGCAAATTTATTATAATTGATGCTTACAGGGAATGGAAATGATACAGAGCCGTGACACCAAATATGCTTAAATATTTATGCTCTTTAAATGTATGCTCAATAAATATATTTATTCAATCCAAGAGTTGTCTGACTGAAATCCACTGTGTACCGGCAGGTGGCAGTCCTGAGACGGGCATTAAATGTGGCATGGTCCAACTATATTCCATTTTTGGGATTTCAATAATTGGGTCTTGTCAGTACAGACAGTGCTTCCATCTTACATTGCATGAGCAAAAGGGCCACTTAGCTGCAAAGGTGAATGGGTGCGTATTATACTTCATATGGTTATTACAGTTATAGACAGATGACTTTGTTAATTGAGGACAGGAGGTGACAGGAAGTTCTACCAGCTGAACTAGTTTTTTGTTTGTCAACTTTAATAGCTGTGGTTTCCATGAAGGTGAACAGGTAGTCTATGTTGATAAGAAAGTCTAAGGTATGCTGATAACGATGAGTGACTAATGAAGTAGGTGGCAGGATTGAAAGGAATGCAGTGTCACAATAGTTCGATGCAAAGGTGCCCAAGTTTGCTCAGATGTGAGGAGGAGGTCTGATGGTGAGGCTGTGGATCAAGGGTTTCTATGGATTATGATTGTGGAGGGTTATTATGGTTGTTAATGGTATTATTGGGCACTTTGAAACCCTTTCTCTCAACTGATGTAAATCAGCTTTACTTGTCAGTTCTGCCCTCCTCAACCTTGGTGCTCCTTCTCAACAGATGATGCCATCTGTTTTTGTTCTTATCCTGCACCATTTTTTACTGTGGTCACTCGCATACCGTTGACTTTAATTGTTTCATTGTCTGACACACCTCATACACTCCTCACCTCGTTAATCCATTGTCTTAAACAAATTGTCATTTTCAGGGAATCTTGTATTTTTGTCCTCACATGATGCAATCATGTACAGGCGTCGGGTACCACATACAATACCACAAATCTCCTGCAAAATATTAATGAGCATGTCATCCCGACACTTTATGAGCCACCAAAATTATTCATACAATTTTTTAAAGATTTGATTGTGAATAATTAAAATATGTTATAATGAAAAAGTATAGCCGATATTCTTCCTTAAAAAAGAATGCCAAGTGCCATATGGACATAGACAAGTCTTGCCAACATGTTTGTCCATGTACAGATGTTGATGACCCCTGATCCTTGGTTCTGGTGACTGATATAGTCCTTCTAATGCATGAAGAGACCGTGTTTTTTCAATTACTTTTTTCATTTATTATTTTTTTTTCATTTTCCCCAAAAATTATAGAAAATCAATTGAAAAAGTAATTGAAAAAAAAAAAACACTGTCTCCTGAAGCATTAGAAGGACAATATCAGTCACCAGAACCAAGGACATGTGTTTTAAATTAATCTAACATGGTTAAAATGGAGTTTGGAGTTACAATGGGTTTGTATGGGAAGGAGGCATGTCTGTTAAAATGAATATCATATATCTAAATACTGAATTAAGCAACTTAAAAACTGTGTGGGGGTGCTCACCAAAGCCCCAGTAGACGTTAAAATGACCCCAAACATGTTTGAAAGTGAAATATCCCTGTAAGGGGTGGTTAGATGGGTGGAGAGTAAACACATTCAAGATTTTCAAGTGGCCCCTTATCCACAAAAAGTTTGGGAACCAATGAGTTACATAATAGAACATTCATTTGTATTGTAGAATTTGAACAATTAAGTCACAAAATAAAGACATTTACAGTAGCTTGAAATAACGATAAAACTGATTAAATTAAAGATTTAAGATTAAAGAGTTTGGAGAATTGCAAACTAGATCAATGTTAATCAATAGATTTGTTGCTGAAAAAGACTCCCTGTACCTACCGAGACAGATCCATCTGGGTTTGGGTCCTCTGAGTCAAAGGTTATGACCGTTCCATAAAAGTGGCTCGCCTGAGCTCCACAGAGCAACAGCAACAGGAATGGTGTTGAAAAGAGACACATGATTTGGTGAGTGAGTTTAGTGAGTGAATGTACAGCAAGTAGGTCCCAACACAGACTGTTTATATAGTGTAGCCTGGTATGAGGAAATCTCTGTTGAAGGACAAGAATCACCCTAGCAACAAACTGTTTGTGAGGATGCAAAGCGTGAAATGCCTGAGATGACTAGTCCTCTAGGCTTCATAGAAGATTTGTTTTGTTGGGCTATTTTCAATGTTTATAGTAGGCCTATGGTTTACAGTTCTCATGTGGCCTAGTGCCCTATAGTTGCTTCTCTTAGGCTTATTTTCATAGACCTGGTTGCTTATTTCTCTCACAAAATCTGGTAACACTGGTGCTGGAGAAGTTCAACGTCGCCTGTCTCCCGTCTAAAAATACGGATGTCGGCGTTGCATCGCCTTGACAGACAACTTGTACATCTGTTCTGTCTGGAAGCGAGTCCCTCTATTGCATGATGGATCAGCTGAACTTAATGATCTCATGTGTAATGAGACTAAAGAAGTTTAAAACATTTAACCTCAACCACCAAATAATAGACTAATTGAAATGGAAAGGATATTATATAAGCCTTTTCTACTGAACATTGCTCTCCTTTACATAGGTGAAAAGATTATGTAATCCAGGGCAAGTGGAACGCTGCTATCCAAAAGATTATGGACCAGATCTTATTGATCTACTGAGGGGAAATTCGTCCTTTGGATTAATAGATCCCTATACGTCGGAATGGGGAATGGATCTATTCCTGTGGACCCAGCTTTCATCCACAATGGTAAGACTTATTAGGCTATTGTGTGTGGCGTTCATGTGATCAATATACAGTAGCCTACATAATACCGCGGACACTGGAGGTGAGATAGCCTAGAAAATAAATAAAAAGCGGTGGGATCTGCATCATGTCTATATTATGCATTGGCAACAAGCAATACATCGTTGTCTCCGCCAGGCCGAAAGGCATGGCGAGAGAGTATGTTTTTCCCCCTGTCCGTCCGTCCGTGTGTCCGTCGGTGTGTCTGTGTGTCCGTCGGTGTTTCCGTCCGTCCGTGTGTCCGTCCGTCCTGTCTGCAAGCAGCTAATCTCCACCACCGTTGGCCCGGTCGCTGTAAAACTGTGCACACACACTCCCTGGATGCCACAGCAGAACCTCTGCCCCAGATTTTTCAGATCAGCCTGTCATAGCGCCACCATGAGGCCTACTTTTGAAAACTCAATTTTTTGTATATTACTCCTACACTCCGGCACCATTTTCACATTGGCATATTATAGCGCCACCAGGAGGCCATAATAACCTACCTGACCTGGCGGAGACTTGCGGTCCGAGGAGCACTTTTTCTAGTTTGACATATTTTTGTGTTGACAAATGTTGGGCACATACATATTTTATTTGAGGTTTGGCACTGTTGTAATTGATTTAGCATGAAGAATATAGCATTCTAATCTAATGACATACGCAAGCTTTGATCCCTGGTAAGACAGCCTCTGAGCTGACTTGAGAAAGAGCGGAGCTTCCGCTTAAATCACCGACAATAAAACATTAGTGAATCATACTACTAATGTAGGAATTGTCGTAAATGCCGGTACGATCAAAATATGGGCGTAAATTGCTTAGTGAATCCGGCCCATGTCTCTATAATTGATCACTTGTTCTTCCTTTGATAAATGCTGCTGTAAATGTAACCTGGGGTGGCAAGGAATTTACTTTTACATAATAAATTATGTCCACCGCCTCCTTGAAGTTGTTATATCAAGGCAGCATGTCTATAAATGTGGTTCCCCAAAAACACAGTTAAGACACAGACTGAGGTTTGTGACACAGACACAGGTTTCCCCCAAACACATCGATTTATAAATAATAAAACACAGAAAGGTAAACAGTAAGCAGTAGCACTATGGGCAACGAGGCAGTGTTTATTAGATTCCTATTAAAATCACAAATGTATTTCAGTCCAATAACTCTTAAATCCATAAGTGTTACGTTCCACATAGGTTTGTCTGGGATTCTGCATTCCTCCCCTTGTCTCTCTCCTTCCCTCTGTCACTCACTACAGGTCTCATCAGCTGTCAATCAACCTGTTACCTAGCCCCACCCTCATCCAATCACCACCATCTGCTGTCTATAAAACGCTGGGTCCCACCTTAGCTCAGTCTCTCACCAACATTTCACCTGTTTGTAGCTCTGTCGGTGTAGCCTTGTTTTGTAGCCCTCATATATGTTCCCAGAGCAAAATGTTGTAACTTAGTGTCTGTTCCCCTACCTAATCTACTTTGTATGTGTCTTTCCTGCCTTGGGACAGGAAAGACAGAGGCCTCTATACATAGACACCACGTAGGTTTGTTAAAGTTGTACAGTGCACATTTAAAAAAAACTCTGCTGGTCATTACCGTCACTGCAGGCCGTTCGTTTATTACTGCGTTACCCAGAATTCCATTCGTTTTCACCGGAAGACGGAAGCGTTTCAAAAAGCGTTCTTTTAATTGTTTTATACGATCTGTGGATTGTTTCTCTTAGCCAGTGGAGCTTTAGTTACCGTGAGCTGTGTTTTCTTTTTCTGTTTTTTTTTTTGTTCTTCAAATCATAAAATCTCTTAAAATCAACTTGACAATGTCATATTATACCAGGTTGCTTATTTCTCTCACTAAACATGGCAACGTTTTTAGATCCCATATGGTTGCTTATTTCTCTCACTAAACATGGCAACGTTTTTAGATCCCATATTTTGAGAGGACATTGAGCAACAGGGCCACTTACCATAGGGTTACACTAGTGGCCGAACACAGTATTGTGGGTCGTCTTTAGTTCCCATATTCTGAGAGGACATTGAGCCCTCATTGGCTAATGGACCAGCCAATGAGGAAAAAGTGACACAAAAGTCAGGACTAGCGAGTGTAGATGTAGACCAGGTTATGCAACCTGGTAAAAAGGCTTTAATATCATGTAGCTTCAGGATGACCAAGTTTACAGTTAATGACTGCTATTTATTTCTTGTTAACTAGCTTGGAACTGTGGTACTTTTGTATTATTGTCTCCGCCAGGCCGAAAGGCATGGTGAGAGAGTATGTTTTCCACCCCGTCCGCCCGTCCGTCCGTGTGTCCTTGTGTCCGTGTGTCCGTCCGTCCGTCTGTGACCAGCTAATCTCTGCCACCGTTGTCTTGATCGCAGCGAAACAGTGCACACACACTCTCCCTGGATGCCAATTCAGAACCTTTGCCCCAAATGTTTCTCATGGGCCATTTATAGCGCCACCAGGAGGCTGATTTGTGCAAAACATATTTTTTGACAGTACTCCTACAGATTTTGTCCAAAAATCACGCAAATCGGTACACAGTATCGCTATAGTCATTAAACGAAACGTGTCTTTCAGATTTCTCATATTCCATCCTGATTGGCTAAAAATGTCTTCCAAAGTTTGCAGGAGTGCTCCGTTTTGAACAAAATGCCTCAAATCATGAACACAGCATGCAATTCCCGTGAAATTTTGCACACACATTCTCATTAGGCCAAGGAAGAACTACCATTTGAAATTCTTCAAATCAGCCTCATGGTGGCGCTATAACAGGCCGATTCGTGTTTTTACCTATAATTGCACCGATCTGTGTAAAACTTTGTATGCACACTCCCTAGAGGTCAAGGAAAAATCTGCCTATTTTAGCGCCACCAGGAGGCCGACTTATGTAAAACACATTATTTTATACTACTCCTTCCAATTTTATCCAAATTTCACGCAAATCGGTACACATGATCTCTATAGTCATGTGATCACGACGGATGTGTTTGATTTTTCATATTCCATACTGATTGGCTAAGATTGACATCTAAAGTTTGCATTATTGGCTTGATTTGAACAAAATTCCGCAAATCATGAACGCACCGTCCAATTGCGCTCAAACTTTGCACGCATATTCACACTATGTTGAGGAACACATTTTAACATTGGCCTGTTATAGCGCCACCAACAGGTCTAATTTAGCGAAACACATGTTTTTAACAAAATGCCTCAAATCATGAATGCAGTCGGTGTCCCATTGTCGTGCAAGGCCTAAGAAGAAATGGCACCCTTTTCACGTTGGCCTATTATAGCGCCACCAGGAGGCCACAATAGCCTACCTGACCTGGCGGAGACCTGTGCTCCGAGGAGCACTTTTTCTAGTTCCTATTCCTATTGCTCGGCCTCCGTTATAGCTGGGTGATCTTTGGATGGATGGACAGATGGACAGACGAACGGACGGACGAACTGAGAAGAATATATGGATAAATGAATGATTGATAGATGGATTATTTAACTTTCTTTAGAATTCTTTAGAAAACATACCCTTGAAAAAAGTAATATATCAGAAAAACAAAGGTTTTGTGCACCTGGTCTTTGCCAGACCCATGGGGTCGGCCTACATGAGGCTTTGTCGGTCTGTCCCTTTTTCCTCTTTTCCTACCCAGCCAATCAGATGTCGGCATGACGTCACCTCGAGTATTTAACCACTAGGGGTCTGGCACATCCAGGTCTCCTGGTCTTGTTTAGTCTATACGCCCCGCCCACATTTAGCAAACTATGATATTTACTATAAATGTTTATTACTGCTTGAACTTGTGTGAAAGCCTGTGTGTTAACATCTGGTCACCTTATACCACTAGGAACAGGTAGGCTAGTTTTGGCTGGCTAATTTACAGATGATTCTCCGGAAAGAAAACAACCTGTACTTAGAGCAGTGGTGTTGATCGATGGAGATAGAAGTGCGTTCAGGCTTTCATTTCACCCAAACACTACAGTAGATCTCATTCATTAACACAGAGAGGGTGGATAATAACAGGTTAGGTCATCTGTGATATTTTCCAGCTACACAGGGTGTCATTCTTTTGCTCCCAGGGTCCTATTATGGTTAACAATAGTGTAGGCTTAAGCTTTGGGGGTTTGAGAGAGAGAGAGAGAGAGAGAGAGAGAGAGAGAGAGAGAGAGAGAGAGAGAGAGAGAGAGAGAGAGAGAGAGAGAGAGAGAGAGAGAGAGAGAGAGAGAGAGAGAGAGAGAGAGAGAGAGAGAGAGAGAGAGAGAGAGAGAGAGAGAGAGAGAGAGAGAGAGAGAGAGAGAGAGAGAGAGAGAGAGAGATATAGCATTGTAAATTAAGAATATTTGTATAACATTCAATAATAAATCATTTATTTGCCCAAACCAACATACAGTTGAGTTGGAATTAGTTTTGATGTGCTCAGACAAGATAACGACACACAAGAAGAATGTGGAAGTAGAGCTTGTCATCTGGTGGCCAACAGTACAGAACACTACTGTATATTCATGCAATGAACCCTCATAGCATAGAGGTTTTGATGAAGCACGCACAAAACATGTTCCTCTCTTTCAGCGGCTTACGGTGGGCCCAGGGAACATAGATATGCTCCCACTTTCAGTATGTTGATCCACTGACCAAACTCTTCATTTTCTTTTTTTTTGTTTCCATTCTTACATGGAATTATACAAAATAAAACGTTCAGCAACCCTAAATATGAACAATAATAATAATAATGGTGTTTTGGTTTGCTTTAAGGATAACATTTTGAACGAAGTTTGATGACTAAGTCCAATCAATTTACGTGTACATTAAAAATATATAAAATCTGAACCAGTCTTTTTTTCTGCAGTTTTCCTTTGTGTATGACAATAGTATAGGCGTATATCGAATTAGTCATTTTAACATTGTTTATCTATCAGTTAAACGCAACTTTTAAAATGTGAAATAAAAATTCATCTCCAAGCTCCATTTATGTGTAAAGTTACAGAGAGAGACCAAAAGAGATGACCAGAAGGGGGTGCTGTAGCTGTAGTTGTCACTCCTTGTCTTTAACGTTTGTCAGCTTTAGTACGATGTCTGCTGGCAGCCCCAGTTTGACCAGTTCTTCTTTAAGCTGGAAGTGAAAAAAATGTAAACAAAGTTTTTGATTTGTGATAACGGATGTTATCTTTTGTTTTAACTGGTTTAGATGGTGTAGTTTGAAGGAAGTCAAGCTGGAGAAATAGTTTGACTGATAAATAGTTATATCATGTCTCTGTATGATCAGTAAGTTGATTCTGGTTACCTTTCAGTCCGATAATCATTATAGTACCATATTGTCCTGTCAAATAGCTTGCACAACGTGCTGAGAAAATATGAAATATTGTACATTTGTAAAGAATTTAAAGACAACATGAAATGACATATTTTTCACACTCCTAGAGCATATCCGTGGTCACAAAGGAGATATATAATACAACAATGTTTGTGTATTTTTACTTCAAAAGTTCTCAAAAATCCAAGCAAGGATGAAGCAAGACCCTATGAATAATAATGATGAAACATGATTTCATTCACCCGTGTGATTCGCATTGCTATCTCTCGTCCATACCCGTCGGGGATATGAGCACCCAAAGTATATGCAGTTTGGGTTATGCACTGAGCACAGATAGTAAGCACACACACAGACGGCTGGACCCGCACACGTCCCGTAGCCCCCCCTCCCCCCCACACACATACACACTCTCACACACACACACACACACACACACACCGCACGCGTCCCGTCGGACCTGCACGTGTCCCTTCCTGAACCTCACCCCCCCCCCCCCCCCCCCCCCCCCAAAACACACACACACACACACACACACACACACACACACACACACACACACACACACACACACACACACACACACACACACACACACACACACACACACGTTGGTTGAAGCATGTTCTCTGTGTGTGCTTGTGGCAGACGGCAACAGTGTAAGGGCAGGTACACACTGCAGGATATTTGGTCCGATTATGCTGTCCGGGACCTTTTTTGGCGCTCGCCGACAAAACCCCCCCGATCTGACTCAGATGGGCTTGTGAAAACAAGCCCAACAAAAGCGACTATGAGCACTTTAAACCTATATACAAATACATTGTATATTTGAAAATAGCCTTTCTACAAGCTCACGCTGTAGATCGGCTATTTTCAAAGAAGTAAATATTTTGGAAATAAATGAAAATTGTGGAATATTTTCCAAATCCACACAGATCTTGTATGGGGGTCTATGGCACAACATTACATTACATTACATTACATTACAGTCATTTAGCAGACGCTTTTATCCAAAGCGACTTACAATAACTGCATTCAACATAGGTAGGGAACGAAACTACTATTCACCGGAAGTCTTAAGTGCATTTCATCACATCAGTGGGAAGTTCATTCCACCACTGTGGGGCCAGAACAGAAAAAAGTCGTGACCGTGTCGATCGACCAGAAGGACCCTTGAGTGACGAGGCAATCAGTCGCCCGAGGTGGCAGACCGAAGTGGTCGGGCAGGGGTGTAGGCATTGACCATAGCCCGGAGGTAAGAAGGAGCTGTTCCTTTCACTGCCCTATAGGCTAGCACCAGGGTTTTAAACTGAATGCGAGCCGCTACGGGGAGCCAGTGCAGAGAACGGAGAAGGATAGTTGTGTGGGAGAACTTGGGGCGGTTGAACACCAGACGAGCCGCAGCTTTCTGAACAAGCTCCAGAGGTCTGATGGCAGATGCCGGAGCACCATCAAGGAGGGAGTTGCAGTAGTCCAGGCGGGAGATGACAAGAGCCTGGATGAGCACCTGGGCTGCCTTCTCCGTGAGGAAAGGGCGAATCCTCCTGATGTTGTAGAGGAGGAATCTGCAGGACCGTGTCACTGATGCGATGTTAGCCCGAGAACGACAGTTGATAGTCCAAGGTCACACCCAGATTCTTCACAGTCCAAGTTGACGTCACCACAGCATTATCAATGGTGATGGCCATGTCTCGGTGTGGTCAGCCCTTCCCCGGGAGGAACATCAGCTCGGTCTTGTCCAGGTTGAGCTTCAGGTGGTTTGTCGACATCCACTCCGAGATGTCAGCCAGACAAGCAGCAATGCGTGCCTCGACTTGTGTGTCAGAGGGGGGGAATGAGATGATCAGCTGGGTGTCATCGGCATAGCAGTGGTAGGAAAAGCCATGGGAGTGGATGACAGCACCAAGAGATGTAGTGTAGAGAGAGAAAAGAAGAGGACCCAGAACCGAGCCTTGGGGAACCCCAGTAGTGAGCCTGTGTGGTTCTGACACAGACCCTCTCAGCATCACCTGGTAGGAGCGACCCGTCAGGTAGGATGCAAACAGGGAGAGTGCAGAGCCTGAGACACCCATCCCCTCGAGGGTGGAGAGGAGGATCTGATGGTTCACTGTGTCGAACGCTGCAGACAGGTCCAGGAGTATCAGGACGGAGGAGAGAGAGTTCGCTCTAGCAGCATGGAGCGACTCCGTCACTGCCAGGAGGGCAGTCTCTGTCGAGTGACCCACTTTGAACCCAGACTGGTTGGAGTCCAGGAGGTTGTTCTGTTGGAGGTACGAGGACAGTTGTTTGAAGACAGCACGTTCGAGAGTTTTAGATAGGAAGGATAGAAGGGAAACCGGTCTGTAGTTCTTGACTTCAGAGGGGTCAAGTGTCGGTTTCTTCAGGAGGGGGGTGACTCTGGCAGTCTTGAAAGCAGAGGGAAAGTAACCAGATGTCTGAGAGGTGTTAATAAGGTGGGTTAAGAAGGGAAGAAGTTCAGGTGCAGTGGACTGCAGCAGAGTGGATGGGACCGGGTCGAGAGAGGAGGATAGAGTAGAGAACAGAAGATCTGTGGCGGTATCAGGGGATAGAAGAGCAAAGGATTCAGGGGCAGGGAGAGCAGAGAGAACAGAAGAGGAAAGATCAGTGGAGGAAAGTGAGCGAAGATTGCAACGTGAGGAAATCATGTGGGTAGGGAGGGGCAGAGAGAGGGAGAGAGAGAGAGAGGGAGAGGGAGAGGGAGAGAGGAGAGAGAGATCAGGTCCAGTTGGTTGCCAGCCTCGTGGGTAGGAGGAGATGGGGAAATTACTAGGTCGAAGGCGGCGAGAAATAAAAGGAGTGTGGGTCTAGCTGCTTCTCAGTCGGGAGGTTGAAGTCACCCAGAAGGATGAATCCAGAGCCATCGACAGGGAAGTGAGAGACTAGATGGTCCAGCTCCTCCAGGAAGCCACCAGCAGGGCCCGGTGGGCGATAAACAACTGCAATGGTGAGCTTGACTGGATGAGAAACAGTGACCACGTGAAATTCAAAAGAGTTAGGAGAGAATTTTGACAGTGAAACAGGGGAGTATTTCCATTTTCTGGAAATTAGCAGACCAGCACCACCACCTGTCCGCACGGCTCTGGGAGTGTGAGAGAAAGAGTACACATCTGACAGAGCCGCGGGCGTAGCAGTGTTTTCTAGTCTGATCCAAGTCTCAGTTAGAGCAAGGAAGTTGAGGGAGAGCAAGGATGCGTAGCCTGTGATGAAAGCAGCTTTGCCTTCCACCACAGCCGAGTGGCAATTCCAAAGCCCTCCTGTTACCACTTGCTCAATGTGAGTTGAAAGAGTAGGATAGATTAGATTAGTGGTATCACGACATCTGGGTGTAACCCAGTGTTTTTGCGACCACCAGGAAGAGGAGAGGACAGGAATAGGAAGAAAACACATCGTAGATACTTTTGAGCAAAGTACAGCTACTTAAAGCAACATGCTAATATAAGAAAATATACTCAAGCTGTCTAGGTGGGCCAGGCAGTTTACAGGGTTCCTCCAGAAGTTCAATTACACACTTAAGTAACACTGTGCCTGGACAGACTTATAAACACCTTCAGACTGTGTAGGCCCCTCCCCTACTTATCCAAGGCTATTGAGCTGGTTCAGGTGAAAATCCCTTTAATGGGGCTGTCAGCTGAGACCCAACAATAGCCTTTGAACATATTAAAGAAGGGGGGAGGACAATAAGCGAACAAGCAGCAACACGTGCTTCTGCGCACTTGAGAGAGAGAGAGAGAGAGAGAGAGAGAGAGAGAGAGAGAGAGATAGAGAGAGAGAGAGAGAGAGAGAGAGAGAGAGAGATAGAGAGAGAGAGAGAGATATGCGCATATAAATATATCACGGCATTCGATTATAATGAATTGTAATAAAAACAAATGTATGTATTGGGTCTGACTCTGGACAGCATCCTAGTGAACTATCCTACAGTGTGTAATCCCTGGTGTCGGGGATCAATCTATAGGGTGAAAACCACAACGATATATGACAGACGATTTCAAGAAATAAACTCCTGCAATGTGTAAAGCTTAACGATCAGACGACTCCCCGACCACTTTAAAAGTCCTGCAGTGTGCACCTGCCTTAACACAACACATGCGTAGTTTGATCATGCAGCCCATAGCTTGCGGCCATCCCTGGGCAGCCGTAACCATGGCAACATTCTTTTACATAAAAACGTGCACATGGTGATGGTCAATGGCTGTGTGCAAATGCAGATCAATTGCTCCAGCCACTGAGGAGAACCGGGCAGAAGAGATTTTGGCTTCACCACCACCACAGAGCTTTCTAGAATTATAGTAGGATAGTTTGGTTACAGTACCTGCGGCAACACAATATTCTCGATGTCTTCTTCGGTTAATGATGTCTCTGAAGAGAGCCCCATCCTCAGACCAATGACGTGACCTACAGGTAAAATATCCCAGAATTAGAATACAGACGGGTATGATATTATTGATGACGTGGGTAGAACCTTGGGTTCTATAGCCAGGGGCGGAGCGTCGGGGGGGGGGGGGGGGGGGGGCTGGGTGTGCGGCCGTTCCCCGGCCCTGTGCTCCAGGTGCCCGTGGCCGTCACATCACACCACACAGACATTTATTACCTTTAGCGCTAAATGTAGCCTTTAGTACTAATAACATCACTTGCTCTATTGACACTTTTTAACATGACAGCTTTGAAAAAAGGAAGGGAAAACTAAAGATAATTTTATAAAACTTACGAGCTGGGAGTTCTGTTGTGGGCGGTGGGGTTGTTATGGGTGGAGATGTCCCATTTGTTGTTTGTGTAGTAGTAGGTGTTGTAGTAGGTGTTGTAGTTGGTGTTGTAGTAGGGGTAGTAGTAGGTGTAGTAGTTGGTGTTGTAGTAGGGAAAGTAAATGGTGTTGCAGTAGGTGTTGTAGTTGGTGTTGTAGTTGGTGTTGTAGTTGGTGTTGTAGTAGGTGTTGTAGTTGGTGTTGTAGTAGGTGTAGTAGTTGGTGTTGTAGTAGGTGTTGTAGTAGGTATTGTAGTAGGTGTAGTACTAAATGTTGTAGTTGGTGTTGTAGTTGGTGTTGTAGTAGGTATTGTAGTAGGTGTAGTAGTAGGGGTAGTAGTAGGTGTAGTAGTTGGTGTTGTAGTAGGGAAAGTAAATGGTGTTGCAGTAGGTGTTGTAGTAGGTCTAGGAGTTGGACCACCAGTTGTAGTTGGACCATGAGTAGTAGTTGGACCACCAGTTGTTGTTGTTGGACCTGCAGTTGTTGTTGGATCTGCAGTTGTTGTTGGACCTGCAGTTGTTGTTGGACCTGCAGTTGTTGTTGGACCTCCAGTTGTTGTTGGATCTGCAGTTGTTGTTTGACCTGCAGTTGTTGTTGGACCTGCAGTTGTTGTTGGATCTGCAGTTGTAGTTGGACCTGCAGTTGTTGGACCTGCAGTTGTTGTTGGACCTGCAGTTGTTGTTGGACCTGCAGTTGTTGTTGGATCTGCAGTTGTTGTTGGACCTGCAGTTGTTGTTGGACCTGCAGTTGTTGTTGGACCTCCAGTTGTTGTTGGATCTGCAGTTGTTGTTGGACCAGTTGTTGTTGGACCTCCAGTTGTTGTTGGACCTTCAGTTGTTGTTGGACCTCCAGTTGTTGTTGGACCTGCAGTTGTTGTTGGACCTGCAGTTGTTGTTGGACCTCCAGTTGTTGTTGGACCTCCAGTTGTTGTTGGACCTCCAGTTGTTGTTGGACCTGCAGTTGTTGTTGGACCTGCAGTTGTTGTTGGATCTGCAGTTGTTGTTGGACCTGCAGTTGTTGTTGGACCTGCAGTTGTTGTTGGACCTGCAGTTGTTGGACCTGCAGTTGTTGTTGGACCGGCAGTTGTTGTTGGACCAGTTGTTGTTGGACCTGCAGTTGTTGTTGGACCAGTTGTTGTTGGACCTGCAGTTGTTGTTGAACCTGCAGTTGTTGTTGGACCAGTTGTTGTTGGACCTCCAGTTGTTGTTGGACCAGTTGTTGTTGTTGGACCAGTTGTTGTTGTTGGACCTGCAGTTGTTGTTGGACCTGCAGTTGTTGTTGGACCTGCAGTTGTTGTTGGACCTGCAGTTGTTGTTGGACCTTCAGTTGTTGTGGGACCTGCAGTTGTTGTTGGACCTGTGGGACCTGCAGTTGTTGTTGGACCTGCAGTTGTTGTTGGACCTGCAGTTGTTGTTGGACCAGTTGTTGTTGTTGTTGGACCTGCAGTTGTTGTTGGACCTCCAGTTGTTGTTGGACCTGCAGTTGTTGTTGGACCTGCAGTTGTTGTTGGACCTGCATTTGACAACAACAACAATAATAACTAGACGTGTCGCAATTCTGGGAAATTGCAAAGTGTGGTTGCGCCGACGCCGGTTGCGGGTCGCGGCCGCCAGGACTTGAGGAATACGCCTGCAGGAATATTGTCGGAGGCCGTGCGACGTGCGATTCGAATTCAGTGCCGATCGGACCGCGTTCGTGACACGTGCCGTTTTGATTTGAGGAAATAAGCCCCTCCCAATAAAGAAACAGGCCCCTCCCACAAATGTAACGGCCCGATTATATAGTCACGTCATTCCTGAGATGACTTTCGTTTCATTTTGAGAGGATTGATCCCCTCAAAAATCAGGTTAAATTTTGCGCATTTTTGGTGCCCCCTATGGATCAAAGTGGAAATGCTTTTGGGGGTTCGTTGAGTAAACCACCCTCGACGTGTGATTCAAATTTGGGATTGACCGGACGTTTCGTTAGTGATTTTTGTCGTTTTTGGTAAAACGGGCCCCTCCCATTAACTTTGGAAGCCAATTACGGACGTACGGTAAGGAGTCGGACTATCAAAATTCCGCTTGGAGGTGTTTATCGCATGGGTCCAGAGATCATGTGTACCGATTGTTGTGAGATTTGGACACAATATGTGGGAAAAGAAGCTAAAGGTGTGTTTTGAAGAAATTTCAAAATGGCGGAAAATCTATCCAGCGTGGCCTATATAGGGAGTTGCAACATGACCCAAGGAATCTAGGGGGAAAACGTTTTTTATTCTACAACCTACGGTTCAAGAGCTATAGGCAAAAACATAAAGTGGGCTTTTATAGCGCCACCATGTGGCCGAATGATATAATTATTTTTAAAAATAATTTCACTTTAAATTATGAAACTCCCCACCAAGTCTTGTAACTCTAGCCCTTACGGTTTCATTGAGACAAAATACTTGAATTTGAGTGTTTTCATTTTCCCATTAAAGTGGATGGGGAAATGTAATGCTCTAATAAATCAATATCAATTAAACTGTACAACGTATCTCTTAGCAAAGTACAAGCCTGTGATTCCCGATGAAGCCGGTCAATTTGACATATGGCACAAAATTGGGGGGAAAAAACTGTGGGAGGAGTGGCGCGACAAAATAACGTTTATCTAGAAGAAGAATAAAGTTTATAGAGTAGGCCTACTATAGTCTGGTTGCCACACTAATAATACATTGATTTGCTGTGAAGTAACTTGTGGTAAAGTAGCATTATCTGATCACACATCTCCAAATACGTTTACAAAACAAAAACAAAAAACATATTGTAAAGATATACTGAAGGAATGTAATATTAGTCATTATATTGTTATTATTTTGTGGTAAGCAAAAGAGACTAAACTAAGCTTGTGTAAAAAGCTTTCGCACATACAATGTTTTGTTAACTGGTGTTGTAATTACATTGGCTGGTTGCATAATTTGTATAGGTCCAAGTTAAGACTATAGTACTCTAGATACTTTATTCTAGAATAACTTTTTTGTTATTCGCTACTCCTCCCAAAGTTTATTTTTCCCAATTTTGTGCCAGATGTCATAATGACCGGCTTCACCGGGAATCGACTGCTTGTACCTTGCTAAGAGATTGGTTGCATAGTTTTATTGATATTGATTTATTAGTGCATTAAATCTCCCCTTCCACTTTAATGGAAAAGTGAAAAACTCAAATTCAAGTATTTTTTTCTCAGAAACCGTAAGAGCTAGAGTTACCAGATTTGGAGGGGAGGTTCATAGTTTATTGCCAAATTATTGAAACAAATATTACACCATTCGGCCTCATGGTGGCGCTATAACAGCCCACTTTACCTTTTGGCCTATAACTCTTGAACCGTAGGTCGTAAAATCTAAATTTCCTTTTCCCGGTCACGATGCATCTCCCCATATAGGCCACGCCCATTTGCGTCTGGATAGATTTTTTGATATTGATTTATTAGTGCATTAAATTTCCCCATCCACTTTAATGGGAATTTAGGAAAAGTAGTTGGTGGTGTTGTAGTTGGTGTTGGTGTAGTAGTGGTGGAGATCATAAAGATACAGATTTATTTTGAGCCTCCTCACAACAGATCTTCACTGATGGAATGTGAAATATGGTGGTAAACATGTGTGGCTTCACGTACCATTTGAGACACTGACAATGACACAGCGAAGCTCTGAGTCATACTTGGCTGTGCTGTGAAAACAAACACGTTTGAAAAACATGACTTGTTTTACTTTAATCATTTTCATGTGATGTCAGTAAGCTAGTAAAATAATGCGACTCTCACAGTAAACTTGATTTAGCCCTCAAAATGATGCACCAAACAGAATTAGAAAACTGCGCTCCTCGGATCGCAGATCTCCGCCAGGCCGGATTACCTACCCAGGGCTAAGTAAGTCATGGGTGGGAAGCTGTATAGAATGACACAATGCTTTTTTTTCCTTTTATCCCACGATTTTGCAACCCCATTTTTTTCGCCCAGTGCCAATTGTCTAAGTAATCCTGGGCGCTGCACTCCCTCTGCCAGCCTAGGGAGAGCCCAGAGCCAAGCTCATGCCTCCTTCAATGCATGAGAGCTACCAAGCCTTCTTATCACCTGACAGGGGGAGTTTCCCTGGTTGGACCTAGAATAAATAAGAAGGATGGATTACAGGGGCGTGTCCCAGCGTAGTACCGGGGTATTGCACATGCGCAGTAAAATCCTGTCTGAACATACAAAAAGGCTCAGTAGATGGCAGCGTGTGACCCTTAAACGGTAGTGTTTGTTTTGTGTTACTTCAGTAGCCACGGAGACCTGCATGAATTATATCAAAACTTTAATTCAGTCAAACAGTGGGTCAACAACAATGAAAGCAATAATAAACAGTAGGGACATAAACACAATAGATATGCATATTAATAACTTGGATATGGGGGTTTATGTCACTTTGTTGTTGTTCTTTATAACTATGTAAGTCATTTAGTCCACTTGTGTATTAGAATTACAAACCTCCAGCTGTTTAGGTGCTGAGTGGAGAGAACAACAAACACACACCTCGACCGACTGAGAAGGGATCCTGGGGGTTTTTATGTAGCGCCTCTGCTGGAACACTCCGTCGTGCACTTCCTGATAACACTGCGCATGTGCAATACCCCGGTACTACGCTGGGACACGCCCCTGTAATCCATCCTTCTTATTTATTCTAGGGTTGGACCTAGCGCGTGGAAGGAACACTTTTTGTGAGGGTACCTACCCTCAGGGACACAGGACACGAGGACACAAAGTACTGGAGTGCACTTATGACACACAGGCATTTGTAGCTCCAGGCAGCAGTAACAACCAATAGGCAGAACTTGTGCTTAATGACCCCAGGTCATGGAATAGACATAATCATCATGTCATCACCACAACCAAAAAAATATTTCCGGGTAGATAACACCAGCAAAGTTGCACTGGAGCAGTATTATTCATTAACCTTATATCTGGAAGAACAACAAACTTATGATATTGTTTTTGACTATTGGAAATATTGTATTTAAACTAGACAAAGCTAATATGCTGGACACTTTGTTTTACATTGTGAAAATGCCATAGATATCCTACTCAGAAATACCTGTTTGTTTACAAACATTCAAACATTCTTATATGATCTATACAGTAGATGTAATGTTATGTACTACAGTACATAATGATGTACTGTAGCATGTGTCCAAACTATGACTATGTTTGGGGTTGTAGCAGTTGAGTTAAAACAACAACATTGCTTTAACATAATGATCTAGATTCATAAACTAAAAACTAAAAACAAACAAAACTACACTAAAAAACTAAAAACAAAACAAAAAGTAAATATATATGTGTGTGTGTATATATATGTATGTATGTATGTATGTATGTATGTATGTATGTATGTATGTATGTATGTATGTATATATATATATATATGTGTATATATATATATATATATATATATGTGTATATATGTATATATGTATATATGTGTATATATATATATATATATATATATATATATATATGTGTATATATATATATGTTAAGCACTGCCAGGTTTACATAATAAAAAAAGTTGCTACTCTCTTTATTCTTTTTTTCCCCTTGTAAATTTTATTTGCAACCGTGGCCAAATCCCAAAACAAACTGGTCAGGTTACTGCTTGGCCTCACACCTACAACTCATTTAACCCCTGCTCATTATGCTAGGGTGGGATGGCTCAGGGTAGAGGACAGAGTACAGCAACTTGCAATGGGCCTGGTCTACAAGATACACAACACCACAGAGACACCCATGTACCTGTCAAACTACTTAAACCCAGATTCGTCTCAAACAAGGGGTTAAACTCGTTCTACTGCTATGCCACCAAAATGTGGAATGTCCTACCAACCTGGCGGAGACCTGTGCTCCGAGGAGCACTTTTTCTAGTTTACTACTCGTTTATATGACATTTTTGCATATAATTGTAAATTATTGTTTGTCTTTAAATGTTTCTATGAATTGAATACACAGGACCCCAATGGAAACAAGCCGTAAGGCTTTCTTGGGTTTATCCGTTTAGCATCCTTTTGTATGAAACTGTACCTCTGTGCTTTTTTTTGCAATCTGTTAATAGAGTATTCAATCAATCAATCAAAAATACAGATAATGTAACCTTGCTCACCTCAAAGTAGCCTGAGCGACAAAGCAGACAGGGTGATGCTCTCCATCCTCTGACTGCGATGGCGTCCATCTCAGGGTGAACGGTCCCTGTCCTGACCCAGTCAGGTTCATGTTGTGGGGTCCACTGAACCACAGATTAGACACCCTACAACACCAGCAAAGATGGTCTTAATTCACATCTTCAGACTTTCAGAAACACTAGGGACACCATAGGACATCAAAAAACAGGAACTACATTACTTCATTTGATACATCAAATGTTTAGCAACCCTTTAGACATTTAGTACACCAAAGGACAACTTGAAATACATAATTTGGTACATTAAGAATGCAGTCACCACAGGATAAGAAAGGACAATTCAAATGGCTTCATTTGGTTCATTGGAAGTTCAGGAATTCTGAGGTGTGCCAGTCTGAATGCTGCAAGAACGAATAAAGAATTTTGCCACAAGAACCGATCCAGGGTTCAAGGTAGGGTGTATCAGATTTCTGGGCTTAGTAAATGATGAACTGAATTCCCAAAGTCCTGGGAAGGCAAGGTATACTGCTGACACACACATATGCACGCACTCACACAAACACGCATGCATGCATGCACGCTTGCAAGCACCACCAATACAGTTTTTGCTCACTGTAATTGGGAAAGTCAGCACTGTTGGGAGATTTAGCGTTAGCATCTGTGCGGAACTCTTAGAAAATATGATGGGCGGTTAATGGCTAAATGCTCCAGTTTACTGCCATCAACTAGAGGCCTCAGTCTTGTTGTGTTTTACTCACGTGGAGAGTGTTGCCGTTGTGTTGATGGTGATTTCCAGAATCTGACCAACAGGGGTGTAGAGCTGTGCTCTGTTAGCCGGGGTCGGAGACAGGAACCTGGGTAGATACTGTCCCTCTGTACAGCTGGCTACTGCTCCATCCACTGGGCACAAAGGGTAAATTAAGTTACTGTATGTCAGATTATTTATGTTTAATTTCGTCTGGTTATGTATCTATATAATGTATCAATGTATTAGCACCCCATATATGAAAACAGACTGCATGGGTCTATTTTGCACATGAACTGAGGATTTTGTTCCGTACCCTTGACAACAAACTGTAGAGGTATTTTGCTGAGTGCGTTGCTTGTAGTTCTACTGGTCTGAGATCCTCCAGTCTGTGTGAGGGTGAGTGACTGGTTGGGAAAGTCCTCCATATACAACTGGACGGCATAGGCACCCTCAGTAACGCCAGAGGGGGCAGCATACGACAAAGTGCAAGACTGAAAAAAGAGAGAAGGGAGAAGAAAGAAGACAAGGCTGGAGAAAAAAACTGTACAAACTAAATATTAATAGTGATACATATACATGTATACATATATATACATGCAAGATACAGTGGTAATAAATACATTCAGTTGTTAATTCAAATTAGTATTAACATTAGAGTCTCTAAGTATTTTAGAGTTAGTCCTTTTATAAAAAATAAAAAAATGTATTAGACTCACGGTTGAGATGCTGAGAACAGAAGGTGGAGTGCAGGGGTTACACTCATTTCCTGTACCAACCCTGCATTCAACCCGGTCTCCATCCGGATCAAATGCTAACAGGTTGAAGTTCCTCACACAGTTAGAAGGGACTCTTGGAGACAAAGAGAGTGTGAAAGAAAAGAAGGTATGAATGAGAGAGAGAGTGAGATTCATAATAATAATAATAGGTATAAATGCTATTATTGAGTATATAAAGACCAAAAGGGAAGTGTTTTACGTTACCGTAGTGACGGTATGATGGTGGTCTGAGGAGACCTGTTGGCTTTCCCAGTGTCAGATCTTGTCCTGAGATCCACCAGCGTTACAGCTCTCCAGCTCACAATGTTATTTAAGATGTTACTTATCCAGTCACCGCCTTCTAATCTGTGGAAGATAAGGTTATACAGTTGTTGTGGTTTGGTTTAGAAACTAAGCCATTATATTGTAGAATGGCAGACAGCAGGATAATAGCAGTACAGTGTATTTCAATTTTTTTTTTTCTTATCTCAGACAAAGTATTTGAGAAACAAAACCTTTATCCTAAATATCCTAAATACAAATAAATGTGTAAATATAAAACATACAGAATTACAGCTAATTATAGCCTTGCTAAAATAATGCCTATGTAGAAAACAAAACGTTTCAGAAAACTGAAAAAAGAAAAAGAAAAAAAAAAACTGGACCAAATACAGACTATACTGTAGGCCTATAATGAATTATTTCTTAATCATTTCACCCAAAAATCTCAGAACAATACTGTATTGACATACAAATAACTCTGTCTGTCAATGATGTAACATAAGAGGATTAAATGACTTAGGCCAATTTATGTTTTGACTTAGGCAGTTCTAGACTTTACTCAGGCCAAAATTGTGGGCTTTTTAATTTTTTATTGTATTAAGTCACATTGTTTTTGACTTACGCAAAATAAAATGGCCTAGAGGTCACAATCTATTGTAATACTGGGGTGGGAAGAGCATGATCTTTTCAATAAGGATACAGGCAATTTTACAATTTTACCAGAGGTGCCAGTGAATGATTTAGGCAAAAACAAAATCCTCATAAAATTACTTGTTTTAGGTTGATTGAACCTATATAGAGCTTTAATCGGGCCAGAGCAGTTTAGCTACTGTGTAAAAGTTGAAAATCACGTTTTAAAATTGTATTGCTTTTGCTGTGTCATGCATCCCTCTTCACTCACTCCATCTGGAAGGGAGCGTTGCTGTTAAGCAGTCGTTTCATGATTCCTTCTCGTTGACACCACTCTGTGGCGCTCTGCACCGTGTCCCTCAACAGGGCTGTCTGACTGCCACACAACGACCCGCTACTGCATTCCCATGTGTCTGCTTGTGAGCATGTATGAAAGCCTGTCTTATACCGCAGGACCGCCTGTAATTATGATCATTGGTGGAAAAAGTACAGTTTGTTTTCGTAAGTAAAAGTAGCAATACTGCAATATAGAAATACTCTACAAGTAAAAGTCCGGAATTCAAAATGTACAAACGTATTGGTATCAAAATGTACTTAAAGTATCAGAAGTAAAAGTACTCATTATGCAGAATGTCCCATTTCACAAGTTTTTAAATTTATACAAATCTTTTGAAAATAGCATATCTACAAGCTCACAATGTGTCACATTGCATTGTGAACTTGTAGATCGGCTATTTTCAAATGGCCGTAATGTATGGTTTTGTAGTAATAATAAAAATCTACAAAGTAACTAGTAACTAAAGTTTTCAAATAATTGTAGTGGAGTTATACTTTAAAAAAAAGTATAACTTTTGCCTCTGAGAGCTCTGAGCAGAAGTAAAAAATACCTCAAAATTGTACAGCACTTAAGTACAGTACTTGAGTAAATGTACATACAGTAGTTACTTTACACCACTGTTTACCATGATGGCAGTAAAGAACTGAGAAGAGATAATGAGTTAGGTCAGCGATTCCCCATTGGTGGGCCGTCAGGATATTGCAAGTGTGCCCCCAAATAATTGGCAAAACACTAAGATTAATTTGATAATATAACATAAATATATAAACACATTTTAATATAAAAAATAAACGGTGGTATTTTTTCTTTGAAACCTTCATTCTGATAGTGATAAATAGCTAATTAAAGTGTACTACACTAGTTCCATTGATCCAAGCCAGAAAACAATCGACTGATTAATCATTCAAATAAACTGCCCGCGGCCCACCCATCTGAGATCACAGTCGAGATATTCAAGTGGCCCCTGATCCAGAAAAGGTTGGGAACCACTGAGTTACATAATAGATCGTTAATTACATTAATTTGTACGATTAAGTCACAAAATAAACACATTTACAGAAGTGTGGAAAAATAGACAAAACACAGAATGAATTACAGAACATGGAATTAGTATGGAGAGTTGCAAATGAGATCAATGTTAATCAATAGATATTAACTCTTTAAGATGCATCTGTGTCATTTTTAGATTTCTTTGGGTATTCAAAAATCATGAACATTTGTGCAAATATTAAAAAATGTTTCTTTTTCTTTTGGCGGACATTTGTAACTCAAATCTTTGCTTCTGGGTTCCTGGATCTAAATATTTTACAAACGTTAAAAAATATATAATCCAAGATTTTATCACAAATTTTCACGATTTCTCAAAAATAGCAGATCTACAAGCTCATAGCGCGGCACTCGGTGCCGCGCTATGAGCTTGTGTATCTGCTATTCTTGAATAGGCAAAGAAATCTAAAAATGACACACAGATGCGTTCCCGGTCTTAATGGGTTAAAGTATTGCTATATGTTGCTATATGTTGCTATTAAAAAAAAAGACACCCTGTACCTACCGAGACAGATCCATCTGGGTTTGGGTCCTCTGAGTCAAAGGTTATGACCGTTCCATAAAAGTGGGTCGCCTGAGCTCCACAGAGCAACAGCAACAGGAACGGTGTTGAAAAGAGACACATGATTTGGTGAGTGAGTTTAGTGAGTGAACGTACATAAGACAACCAGGTCATATACTGTAGCCTGGTATGAGGAAATCTGAGGATATTTCTGTTGAAAAACATCACCCTTCTAACGAACTGTCTGCAGTGGTGGAAAGTAACTAAGTACATGTACTGTACTTAAGTACAATTTTGAGTTACTTTTTACTTTACTAGTGTATTTCCAATTTGCAATACTTTTACTTCTACTCCACTACACCTCAGAGGCAAATATTGTATTTTTACTCCACTACAATGATTTGAAAACTTCATAGGCTATTTGAAAATAGCCGATGTACAAGCTCACAACGTGTAGCGACGCGTTGTGAGCTTGTAGATCTGCTATTCTAAAACATTAGTACTTTTACTTTTTGTACTGTAAGTATATTTTGATGCCAATACTTTTGTACTTGTTCACTCATGTAAGATTTTGAACACAGGCCTACTTACTTAAGTAAAATATCTGAGTACTTCTTCCACCACTGACTGTTTGTGATGATGCAAAGCACTAAATGTGGACAATTTACACAATTTAAGTTGACGATTAATTGTCATACAAATAATTGTGTTTAACGATTTTATTGTGCTTCTGTTGTTGTACGTTGGAACATTATCAGTTTGGCTTTTAGGCATCGTAAACAAAAGGTGCACAGGGCAGATAATGACAAATAATGCACATAATTTAATACATTTATACTAAAGAAAATATGATTGAAATATGATGCATGATTGAAAATATTTGAATATATATGAAAAATATTCAACGTGGAAATGTTTAGGACGATTATGATGGTTATGCAAAATGTTTTGCCATTATATCAAAGAATTGCGATTAGGCGATCATGTAATAACTGTAACAGGACTAATAGCCATAAAACAAAAACGGAAAACATAGGTCAATAAGTGTATGCTTGATCACTTGTTTTTTGTTTGAGAAATGCTCAAGCAAACCCACACACACAGAATTTGACAGTGGCACAAGATAGTGATCTAGAACGAGGAAATGTCCCTTGAAAGGATTACCTGGGAATGATCGTAGATATACCGTAATGCATCGGAACAGGGTGGGGACATGCAGGTACATTCTGTGTACACGCTCTATTAACATGCATGAATCTATCTTCCTTTCTGTCAAACGGTCTCTCATTCGGTTTGTCTCTGTTTCTGTCCAACTCCGTCTTGCCTGTGTGCTACAGCAGTTTAAAAATACCAGAAGTTGCTCTTTGTGAAGAGAGTGGTCCATGCGCAGGGTCCTGAAAAGTCTTAAGCTGGCCCTGGTTATTACCGTTTTATAACAGTATAGGCAAATATAGTCTTTTTGTGTTTTACAGGCTGTAGCCCTGCTATCTTACCATTCTGTTTTTAAGCTGAATTGTTTCAGCATAAACATCAAAAAACAATTAAACTGAATAGTTCTTGGTGTACTGTATTTTATATTGCCACTGTAAAGCACTTTGTAACCATGATTCAAAAAGGGACTGTGTAGAGCACAGCAGGGTAGTTAATTACCAATCTGCAACAGAGTTACTGAGTTAGTTACCAAGCTCACAACATTGTGACCTGTATAATAATAGTTTAATATAATATGTGCATAAATATATATAATAATAATAATTTTGGACATTACGGTTCACATGGTTAACTCTGTTATTATGTAATGAATACAGTGCCTCATCATTGATAAAGAGCAAATTTGATGACCAGCTCAACGATACAGCCCTAATTTCTGAAACCCAAAACATTTAAATTGACTAGATTTTCAGAATACATGGACCTTCAAATCCAGTCCTATATTGCGCTGATCAGAGCAATAGTCACAGATTTATGGCTATTTGAAATTACAGACACTTCTGTAGTGCCCCATATACAGTATGTGCAACTTAGTTGTTTTTTTGTCATATTGTCATGGCAGACCCCTGCAGTGTTTGTGTCAGGATCTGTGTCCTTGTATCGTATTTTGTAGTATCGCTCCTATTGTTTCCTTACTTCTCCTTGTACTTTTATTGTGTAGTTATGTTCCTAGTCTTTACTGTCTGCCCTAGTGTTTGCTACCTGTCTTGTCTCACATCCCTGTGAGTACTTGTTTCTCCACCTGTGTCCTGTTAGTCTCCCAGCCAATCCCTGTGTTGATTGTAGTTACTAGATGCTCGGCCCCGCTACGCGGGGCCTCGCGTCTAGCCCGCGGCCACGCCCACGTAGCGCCCGCGGCCACTTGGCAGCGCATATAAGTGGCGTAGCGTCATGAGGGCCAGTGGGGCCGTGGCTTGGTCAGTGAAGACCCTGTAGCGCGGATGATATGTGGCATAGAGGGGCAGATTTTAAATCTCCAGAGGAAACATCCGTGGGCTACCATTGGTTCAGCGATGTGTGCGGTCGCCCTGCGGCCCCTCCTCCTCGACCAATGTGCAGTATTGAGAGCCCTGACGTCACAACATTTGGAGCGATGGGCACTGCACTCTGGTTGGTTAGGGTACACCTACTGCCCCGGTAGAACCCACTTAAAGGCTGGATGGGCGAACCCAGTTAGGACCCGCCTCGGTCCCACATAAACGTGGCTAGTAGGGGCCCAGCTAAGGGCCAGGTAGAAGCTGCTTATACTCGCATGGGCATCGCAGTTAAGACCCACCTCGGCCCCACATAGAATTGCCTAGGTGGGGCCCACCTAAGGGCCAGGTAGAACACACGTATGTCCACAATGACATTGCCGACATGGGGTCCATATGGTTTAGCCCACCTTGAAACCATATGGGAACTCCGCTGGCGTGCTGGCTGGAATGCAAATTCTGCATCATACCTGTAGTGTGTAGTTTGATGTTGTGTGTGTAACAGACATACCTGCAGTGTGTAGATCAATGTCCATATGAAAGTCAATGCCCAGCAGTGTTGTTTTTTCTCCAGCAGAGTTTCTAGTGTCTCTATCTCTCTCTGGAAGATGTTGCACATGAACTCTGCAGCCGCACTGAGGCGCTCCAACACAAAGACTCTGACATTAAGCTGCTTCACACAACAAACATCAGCACCACGCTGCTGTTTGTCCAAAATACACAATGTCTCCTCTCCCACCGACGTCATGTGTTCATTTGTCGACAGCCGTACAGACTCCTTTTGACACATTTTACCTCGTTTATCCAGCTCTCACTGACTCTCCCTTAATACAGTGGTTCTCAACCTGTCGGTGGGGACCCCCCACAGGCCAATGTTAAAATGGTAGCACTTGTTCCTCAACATAGTGTGAATGTGCGTGCAAAAACCGCAATCGGACGCTGCATTGATGATTTGTGGCATTTTGTTCTAAACGGGCCACTCCTGCAAACTTAAGATGTGAATCTTAGCCATGATGGAATATGAAAAGTTAAACAGATCCGTCTTGAGCACATGACTATAGAGATCATGTGTGCCGATTTGCGTGAAATGTAGATAAAATCGGAAGGAGTAATGTGAAGAAATATGTTTTACATAAGTCGGCCTCCTGGTGGCGCTATAAAAGGTAGATGTGAAAAAATGCAGGGCAAAGGTTTTTCCTTGACCTGTAGAGAGTGCACATACAAAGTTTTACACAGATTGGTGCAGTTTTAGGTAAAAACACATATCGGGCTGTTATAGCGCCACCATGTGGCTGATTAGAAAAATCTCAAGTGGAATTTCTTCCTGGGCATAGTGGGAATGTGGGTGCAAAGTTGCACGGAAAGTGCATGCTGTGTTCATAATTTGAGTGCATTTTGGTCAAAAGGGAGCAGTCCTGCAAACTTTGTAAGCCATTTTTAGCCAATCAGGATGGAATATGAAAAATCTGAAGGACCCGTTTTTTTTAATGACTATAGAGATACTGTGTACCGATTTGCGTGATGTTTGGACAAAATATGTAGGAGTACTGTGGAAAAATGTGTTTTGCAAAAAGCGGCCTCCTGGTGGCACTATAACAGGGCCATGTGAAAAAAATGGGGCAGAGGTTCTGAATTGGCATCCAGGGAGTGTGTGTGCACAGTTTCGCTGCGATCAAGCCAACGATGCGGGAGATTGGCTATCCACAGACGGACGGACGGACAGGGGGTGAAACATACTCTCGCGCCATGCCTTTCGGCCTGGCGGAGACAATAAAAAACGAAAGTAAAGGAAAAGACCATTACTGCAACAAAAGTAGTCAACAAACTGTACTATATAACATTGGCCAAATTGTCAAATAATATAAGAGAGGCAAACATGTTGAAAATAGACGATCTACAAGCTTACAGCGCCTCTCAACGTGAGGCGTTTTGAGCTTGTAGATAAGCTATTTCGCAATATTGACTTGTGGAACGGAGTCAAACAAAATGGGGGGGGGGGGGGTCCCCAGGTCAAATATGATTAATTGGGGGTGGGGGGGGGGGGCTGAAAAGGTTGAGAGCCACTGCCCTAGTTGGACCGAAATTATCTGAAATTACTACATTACCATAATGCAGGCTAAACGTGCGTTGCACGGGGCGGTCCTGCCATTACGTTAGTTACTGGAGTTGCTGTGGAGCTACACAGTTCTCCACAAGATACACAAGGCCACAACACACACCATGTACAATGGACTAACTGAGCAGCAATAATAACATTCGCCGCACGAACGTGCATTGTTGACAAAGTGATTGCACAGCCGCTGCAGGCATGACAGCGACGTTAGTGTTAGCTACATGCCAGCTATCACAGCTCCCTGTCCGTCGTTGCTGCGACTGAATGTGATGGCTACAGCAAGCTCTCTGCGATGCCATTGTCTGGAAACTGCTCCTGGCATGACACGACCAATGAGAGTGAGCGCTGTCGTTGTTGCGAAGATACGGTGGCGTCTCTGCCCCATAGCTTGTAGATCTCTCACGCATGATTGGAGTAGGCTGCGTTGCCAGGTCTGACTGTTTGTATAAGCGATTTTGGGCTTATTTGGGTGCACTTTTGGGCTCGTTTCCATAGACCACGGCAGTGCTTATTTCTTTCCCGTGACCGATGTGGCAAAAAAAGGTGCAAAACGAACCATCCGGAAGTAAATTGCGGATGAAATATATAGCACTTTTTGATTATTAGAGAAGGAGACACATGTGAAGGTGGAAAATGAAATGTAGGAGATTATATAGTTTTTCATGAGCGACTTTTGTAGCAAGTTGTGAGAGAATTGGGCCACTCCTGTGGGCGGGGGGCTCAATAGAACCATTGGGGTTTGAAAGGAGACGCTCTCTGTTTGAGTGGTAGGATGTTTCACCTGTGTCTTGTTGGTCTGTCTATTTAAACCTCCCTGTGTTCAGTGTTCCCTTGTCAGTTTATAGTTAATGTCATGGTGTGTCCTGCCCTTGTATGTCCTGCTTTAATGTCAGTTTGTATCCTGAGTTTATTAATAAATATTCATTGAACCTTCCCTGCCTGCCTGGTTCTGCACTTGGGTCCAAAACTTGTCTCATATCGTGACAGTTTGTGTCAAGTTTGGTGATGATTGAAAAAACGGTGTGCCTGAGGCCACTGGTGGGGGGGGGGGGTCCTGACGTGGCCCCTGCTGTGACTATTGTCATGGTAGAACCCTGAACAGTGTGGAGCAACGGTGCGCCGCATGTTACGTTTGTGACGTCCACCCTCGACCATCGACCCACCCTCTAGGCAATTTCAATATAGGAGGATCCAGATGTTATCCTCTCTAATCCACTTTCATTCCAATAACACAAATCTCATGTTTTTATTCAACCAATTACACGAGGCAAAACCTAATAGGTCTAACTGCTGATTTGAATTATGGTGCTGAAGCTAATGACAAGCCTCCCATTATGAAAATGAAGCAGTTTAATTTCATCTCACTACCTCTGAGTATGCTAATTTGCAATGCTAATGCAAATAAGTTACCTAATGGAACTTATTTTAAACCGCTAATTGAGTAATTTTCGTATTAGGTCCTGTTATGCTAATGTTTGTAGTTTCGCTGCCTCTTGACAAATTCATGTTTGACTGTGGGATCTTTTCAGTTAGGCCAAACTTTTTGCTCTACTGCTGAGGAAACAAACTGCTTCATGCAATAAGACATTAAATGTGCTGTAAAAAACGTTATAGCTATATCCTGGTAGAAATCACTGCTATAGAGTGTTTGACTGTTTGTTCAGTAACGGGTCACTCCGTCTCTCCAGCTCTTTAGTAAATAGAAAATACATTTTCAGGTCGAGATACCCATTTCTCGATCAGTGTCCATTTTAAAATCTCAAAAGTGTCCGTGGCCCACCCATGATCTGACCACATAACATGGAAGCCAAACGGCTGCCATGTTAATGTGCATGTTAATGTACATACAAATAAATGTGTTGATAGAAACATGGCTATTCACTGAATTCTGGTAATTAGTGAGGACTGGTTCCAATGAGAATTGTTAAGTGATGAAGTGGTGACACAACCCCTAATGATGCTGAATTTGAATGAATCTCTAAAGGTAGGGGGGGTAAATAAATAAATAATGTAATGTATGTAAAAAAAAATATTCCATGCAAAAATGACAACATGAACATAAAGCGTCAACAAAGAACGCTGTTACAAACCCACAAATGTACAAAACCTGAAAAATCCACCAATACATAAATTATCAACTTCTGAAAATAAGGACGAAGGAGTGAATGACAAACAGGTTGGCGAGGTGAAGAGACGAGGGGAGTGGAGGAGAGGAGAGGGATGATAGAAAGATGAGATTCCCTCACCCATTTGTCAAATAGATGCTCAGAGACTCAAGGGAGACCTGTTGAGGATAAAATATGGTTTAGAGCCCGACAGCATCACTCTGAGTCTGAACATAAAAACCAACAAGATCGAACACACAGAGCAGAAAACTGACCATGCCTCGATCGATGCAAACCTTGATCCTTTGAAAATGATTGATGTTTCATGAAGGATTCTGCGGAGCTGAGACAGATTAGCCTGTATAAACCAGACACATCTGTCAGAGCAAATTGATTTGCTCCTCCAGTCGTTAAGTGTGCACAGCATTAAAGTAGCATCATAAAAAAACCATGCACCACATACAGTACTGCAATCACAAGATTTGATAATCTAAGAACCACATATTACTTTAGTCCCCCCCCTGTGAATATATATGGCTGTGAATACCCGAGCCTGAAGCCTGCCCGACAGAATTCTGTGCAGTACTAAACAACCAGGACAAGCAAATTTTTAACGAGCATCTGTATGGGGGCATAACAAGATACAGTAGCATCCAGAAGGACTGGTCACTCACAGTCATGGACACCAGGAGCTCCCAGTCAGCAAACTTGTGCTGTGGGAGCCAACACACAGGCATCGATCACAAGGGCATCACATACATACCTATGTGGACCCTGGCAGAAATATACCAGCAATGGTGCCTGGCTGGAATCTTTCATATGCATCGCCTGTTCTTGTCACCGCGCTTGAGCTAAGTGTCCATAACAATTAAATGACCCAATAGTGTCCCCAATCTTGTGATTTGATTTTCAGCATAATTAATTTTCTCCATAACGTAGTCATGATGCTCGTTGGGTGGACAGTACTGGCTATCTTTGATAGCCGAGCAAAGCTAAACTACAGAGCTTCCCTCCTTCTCTCCCACTTTAAAATGAATGTCCAGTGAAAGTAGAAAGAAAGAGTAGAAAGAAAGAAAGCGAGCCGGAGCGGACGATAGCAGCTGGTGATAGAGAGAATGGAGTGCAGTAGAATGTATATTAGATGACATTTTAGAAGTTGCCTTAATTGGAACTAGCCTTGATTGAAGATTTTTTTTAAAAGAGCAACTCTTTCCACAGAGCATCTTTTAATGTCATATTTGTCTGAAATCATATAAGATGAAGAATGGACACACACACACACACACACACACACACACACACACACACACACACACACACACACACACACACACACACACACACACACACACACGCACACGCACACACACAATGAAGACGGTAGCGAACATCAGGGAAACAAATGTTTCTCTTAATATTGATGAGTCAAAAAGTACTAGCTTTACCCTCCCCCTGCTTTGGATAAAAGGCACTAAAGCAAAAATGCAGTGTCATATTTAAGAATGTATGGATTGTGATTAACATTCTGGAGTTTAAACTCCATTCATACGGTTGAATAGAACTGTGTGTCTCAATGCACATCCAAAACCGCCCTCATCAAAACCTGGTGCCACATTGTAAATGGTAAATGGTGCATTTATATAACGCTTTTATCCAAATCACTTTACATAGATTGTGCATTACATTCACCCATTCACACACACATTCATACACCGATGGCGGAGGAAGGCACCAACCTTCTCATCGGGAGCAATTGGGGGTTCAGCGTCTTGCTCAAGGACACTTCGACACTAACTCTTCTGGGGGAGCCCGGGATCAAACTGGAAACCTCACGGCTTCCATCCGGCCGCTCTACCGGCCACTCTACCCCTGAGCCACTGCCGCCCTGTAAACAGCAAGCCAGCCACCTGAAAAACAGGATGCTTCAAATTTCACACCGACACGGCACAAAAGCATTTTGCATAGAACTTCAATCTATAGCAGAGACAGATGTTACTATGACACCTTTCATCTCCACCTGCACTATTAAATGTGTCTTCTCTCGACGCCGTCTGACAATAATAAATACATTACAATTCTCCTGACACATCCCTTGTGGTTTAACACCGACTTCAGGGAGATGCGGAAATGTTGTCTGTTCCAACCACTAAGGCGTGTAGCGACTGGTACTGTATCAGTCAGGCCCAAATGTAATATCAGCAGAATAGCACATTCTGAAAAGTAGATCTCAGCTAAATAGTCCTGTGACCCCGCAACATGTTGGAGATAAAAGCACAGTACAATAAAGTAATGACAGGGGACTATTAAACAGGGCAACGACGTACGTCCCGTTGGTCTGACTGGCCGCATTATAACTAATCCTGTACCTAAACCTAACCCGAACCTTACCTCAAACTAACCTTTTGTCGGACTGTCAGAATAATGGGGGGTCGGAATTATGATTATGATTAATTATGGCGTTTTCATTTGTAAAAGATTGGTGGGGCAACAACCACCAACCACACGAACCCTGCCCAATAGATACTAAGCACTAAGCTATACCAGGAAAACTATTTTTGTCTCCGCCAGGCCGAAAGGCATGGCGAGAGAGTATGTTTTACCTCCTGTCCGTCCGTCCGTCCGTGTGTCCTGTCCGTCTGCGACCAGCTAATCTCTGGCACCGTTGGCCAGGTTGCTGCGAAACTGTGCACACACACTCCCTAGATGCCAATTCAGAACCTCTGCCCGAATTTTTCACATGGGCCTGTTATAGCGCCACCTGGAGGCTGATTTGTGCAAAACCCATTTTTTAGCGGCGCTAGCCGCTATTAGCCCTCTATACCTGGCTTTTCCGTCAACGTTCTGATTGGTCACTATTCATGACATCATGTCATGAATAGTGACCAATCAGAACGTTGACGGACCTGACCAATCAGAACGTTGACGGACCTGACCAATCAGAACCTTGGCGAGCCTGACCAATCAGAACGTTGACGCAAAAGCCAGGTATAGAGGGCTAATATCCGCTCTATACCTAAAGGTATAGAGCGCGAAGTTTGTATATCTGCTACAAAAAGCTACGAAGATAGAATCAGTTTCAGTTCAGTTTCAGTTCAGACAGATCAGTTTTTGCCACTTACCTTGGAATGCATTTGGTGATTCGCTTCCAATGGCACTATTTAGTGCCACTGGAAGCCTTTTAATATTGTTTCTCTAGTAGAAACACATATCTATGACAAAATATATCAAAGGCGCCGCTACCTTCACACAGGTGTGATTCTTTATATTACTCACACAGATTTTATCCAAACGTCATGCAAATCGGTACACAGTATCTCTATAGTCATGTGATCAACACAGATCTGTCCGATTTCCCATATTCCATCCTCATTGCCTATGGTTGGCTTCCAAAGTTTACAGGATTGGTTTTGAACAAAATGCCTCAAATAATTTTTAAATGTTTTATTATTAAGGGCTGATTCATTTACAAATATTAAGGCAATACAGAATGTTAACATACAAGGCACAATAGGATACGTGAATACAACTTTTTGTTTTTATTATGTTCGATAAATAATAAAACAAATGACAAAAAATGATTAGAATGAAAATAATTACTGTCTGCAGTCTTCTGTAGTTACAGTACGGTCGAGGTTGAAACTATATTTAAAAGAGACCTAACGTAACTATAGTCTCTCTTGGTACTGATGTGTCAACAAACAGTGCTGTCCATGGTTCTGAAACAACGCTTACAGTAAGACCGCTTGTGGTACCGGGCCCATGGGTCCATGCATGGCACCACAAAACATTTTTACCCACTGGGTCATGCTTCTAGCAGCTGTTGTAGCCTACACATACACAGAGGGAAGAGAGAGTTGGGCTTTGAGAGAGTGAGAGGAAAAAAAACAATAATCTAACAACACTCAAATCACACTATGTCTAGACTTGCAGTTCAGCCAAAGGGTAAGAAACTCTTAGCGTAGAGTTACCTTTTGGGGAAGGGTAACGGTAATATTATCTCTGAAATGTCATAGTAATTAGGTATACTATTTGTGAAAAGTAAAAGTATTCCGGGTATAATTATTATTAGTGCCAGTGTGACCCACACAGAATGTAACCCAATTTGTGTTTGTGTATTCATTGTGGTATAGTGCATTTAATCTGTGGGACTATTGCCCCTATTGAGATGAATGAAAGAGTCCAGGCATGGCTTCTACTTGGTTACTTTATTTAAGGAAAATAAGGAGTTAACATCACATGGCAGCTTCAGCAGGAAAAGAGACAGAGTTAAACACAGCATTTATATTTATACCCTGTTTTTTATAGAATTGTGCACAAGGTGTATGTGTTGAGATCTAGATGTCCAAACAGTGTGTATCCTATGTGTGTGTATGGGCATGCAAGGATGCACTTCAGTGTGCACGTAGGTGCGTGTGTTACAAATACTAAAACGGTGGGTAAATGTGTGTGTGCTAAATTAACTTTGGGTGGGTGTGTGTGAGTCCATTGTACATAAGTTAGATAAGACAATGTAGTGGTCAACTAAGGTCAGAAGGTCCAGAGCTGGACCCCTTGGACACCCCATGGAATGTGTCCTTTATTCCTTGTGAAAAGGCTTTGAGGTTTCTGCAACTAATCTAGAATCTCTACCTACTCAGCTAATATCAGTTATAAGGCTGACCAGAGTAGGTCTTCATTAATAATGTGCATGGTTACATTGTAGTGTAAGTGCATTACAATATGGGTACTGGTATATTAGTGTATAGTATACTGGTATATGATATTATGTATGGATACATGTATGTAAGTACAAAAAACATGTTTTGCCCTAGATCACTGTTAGTCATGGACAATAGGAGCATCCAGTGTGTAGCATCCTGCGGGGGATGTGTGTCTCTAGATCTGTTCTTTGTGTGGTTCAAATCAGGCCATGTGAGTCCTTGTGTGTTCATCTTAGATATTGCTAGAACTATGCTATTTCAATATACTACATCATCCTATTTACAATATAAAACTGTTTCTGCAAGCAGTATTTAGTAGTTTAATTAGCCGTCCATTGTAAACAGATCAGTGCTGGATCTTGTCCGGGCCAACAGGGAGCTGTAGTGTCTTCATCTTCACTCGTCTCCCTCGGGTCTTTGAGGCCGTCTATCTTCTGATCCTGATCCGCTAGCAGCAGCAGCAGGTCGTCCTGCTCCGTCTTGAACTCCTGCAGCTTGGACTCCTCTGTCTGCAGGAGGGGCCCCGAGCCTGTGGCTGATGAGGCCAGCTGCTGCTCCGACAGGCTTCTCGCCTCCTCCTCAAGTGTCTCCGTCTCAGGCGTCTGTTGGGCTAATCGGCTCTCCGCTGTCGCCATCTTGGCTGAGTCTGTCAGGCCCTCACTGCTGGGAACTACTTCTGTTGTTGACCCAGCTTCAGCTCTCCTCATGGGCTCCTGACTCTCTGCCTGCAGTTGTCTGACTTCTGCTGACTGGCACGGACTCCTCAGTGCCTCCAACCTGATTGGTTCTGTGTGGTCTTGGCCTCCTGCTGAGATTTCTGTTGTCTGTCGCCTGTCTGGCCTCAGGGTGTTGATGAGTGTGTCTTTGTCATGGAGCTGTGCCTGCAGCAGTGTGTGTTGTTTGCGGAGTTCCTGTGCCTCATCTCGGAGCTGTGCCAGTTCCTCCTCCTGAGGGCTGTTGACCTGGGCGGCATCTGACTGGCTGTTGGCTTGGCTCTGGCTATCTGTGCCCAGTTTAAGCTTGAGGTTGTTATACTGGTCTTTGTACCGTTGGATCTGGGCCAGCTGCTGGGTGAAGGTGGTCTTCATTTGTTCATTCTGAGACGTCATGCACCCTAACTGTTCCTTCAACGTCTGGATCTGAGCGTCCTGTTCTCTGATCAGAAGTTGGGCGTCTTTGTACTGAGTCACAATGCTATTGTGCTGTTCCAACGTCTTATTCACCACCTCCTCCTCCTCCTTGTCATCCTCACTGGACTTGTGCATCGCTTTAGTTATCACACCCTCCAGTTCCTTGACCAGCTTAGCGAACTCGTGATCAAACAGCATCTGCTCTGGAGAGAGGAATACAGGCTGGGGTTTCTGAGCTGCTCTCGAGTACAACTCGTGTTTGGTGATGAAGCCAAGCTTCTCCATAAAATAATTATTTCCGATACGCCTCTCAATGAGCTGCTTCAGCTTCTCGTTGGTGTAGTTCTCCACAGAGTTGTCATTGTAGTACATGCAGATTCCCAGCAGCAGTGCACACAGGCCCTGCACCAGCCTCTCATCCTCTCCCGGGTTTTCGATTTGACCCGTCAAAAAGTGAACATTCTCCTGGTTTTGCAGGAACTGTGTGACGGCAACTGGACAGTTGCTGGTCCAGGTACACAGCAGAATGAGGAGGCCCACCCTGGTCTGCACTTTACTGCACTGAGAGAGGATGTTGGTGCAGTGCTGCAGGAGCAGCACCGGGGGCTTGCCCAGGCTGGTGCACAGCTGCACACGGAGTAGCTGTTCCTTCTGGGTGAGATTGTCCTGCAGGGTGTGGGCCAGGGCCACGGCTGCACACCAATTAGACAGGGGGTCAGCCGAGAACAGGCCCCCGCACAGCAGCCGGCCTGCAGAGATGGAGTTGGTGGAGGAGGGCAGTAGCATGGCCACAATCTCCCCCTGGCCCTTCTGGTTCTTGTACAATAAACACTGGAAACAGTAAAGAACAGCACGGCGCAGCACAACCGGCTGACTCTCATTCACCATGGACATGAGCAGCTCCACAATGGCTGGTCTTGGTGGATTAGAAGGAGCACTGACAGAAGCAAAGTAGTCCTGGTTGATCTGTGACCCACGGATGACCTCTGAGAGAGTGTTGAGGATTTCTGTGAGGATGTTGGCTGGTATGCTAGTGGCCATGAGGATGGTGCAGAGCTGCTGCAGTAAACCACACTGGTACATTGATTTCTGACAGCTGGCCGTGGCTTGTGGAGTGTTTGTTGGACACACCGTCAATCGCACCAGCTGCATCATGAGGTGAAGGTTGGTGACTTTCTGGGCCGACCAGCATGAGTTATCGTAACTGACTTCGAACCACGGCTTCATCCTCTGGATGTAGGAGCTCTCCTTGAAGAAGTTCTGGTTGGAGCTGTTGTTCTTCACCAGGTTGAGGAGGAGCAGCAGGCAGTCCTCCACCACAATATCGCCATTACTGCTCCCTTCTTCCGTGATGATGTCTAGGAGGCGTTCAAAAGTGTTCTCAAACACAACAATCTTCTGAATGGCAGGGTTGCCTTTGGTCAGCTGCTGAAGCAACAGTAAGCCATCATTGCGGATGACTTCCCTGGCGTCCGCCAATAAGTCCACTAATCTGGAAACACCCATTGGGCTGGCAAGGATGATGCCTTGCACCTGGGCACGCTTGTTCTTCAAGAGGGTTGTCAACAGCTTCACTCCTGGCCACCGCACATGGAAGTCAAACTCCTCCAACAGTGTAAGCACCAGGGTCACATGCTCAGAGTCTTGGATGAACTTGTCCGTAAAGCTTTCCCTTTCCCTAAACTGGACTCCCTGGTAATCTGCAGGCAAGCGTGTATTCTCATCTGGTAGATCTTCATTACAGATGATATATAATGTGTCCAAGGCGTAGCCGAGGATCTCCGAGTCAAAGCTGTCAGTTTTAATTACATGGACAAGGTGCTCCATTGCCTGGTTACCAACTTCTAGACGAAATTTATTCGAGAGGGACTTGAGTGCCCTGACTGCATCCCTCCGGTCCTGCAGGAGCATAGAAGAAGCCAAGCGATCACACAGATTCTGGATTGTCTCTGCTCCTGATGGCTGTGGCTCCACAGGTTGTCCACCCATCACTCGTCTGAAGAAGTCCATCTTTCTGGGCCCTGCTGTTGATGTTTTATCTGAGACTTACTTTGTCCTTAAATAAAATGTCAGGCTTCCCAGTTGTTGGTTGACGTATAAAAGTACAAAAAAGCATAAAAGCAACACAATGTTTAGTTTTCCAATGTACACGAGAACCTCAACTACACTGTTCAACCGTGGAACACCTCGTCCGAAGAATGAAACCAAACAACTTGTCGTGTACCAAGCGACATAAAAATAAAGACACCACAACAATTTCTTATATTGAACCTGAGGTGGCGCTCTGTGGAGCACATATCTCGGCCAGAGAATCTTGCATCATCAATATAACATCATATTGACATCCAAATATGAAGTTCCACACGGCTCCATATTTGGCAATGACCAGCGGTTTTGTGGATTGGCGGGGCGGTGGATCTGTCATCAATGCAGAGTGAAGTGAACCCAATTACAAAGCAACAGCAAGCAGAGAAGATTTCAATCGGCAGGAGTAAAGTAGTCCAAAAGCGCAAAACAGATAACATAACAAGTAACATTCCCAAACAAATGAAAAACACCATGAGCCAACAAGTATGAACCGGCAGTGAGTGAGCACAATCAGTCCAGTCTTATAGGGACCAGGCTGATTAGAGAAGTGGCCACAGGTATGGGTAACTAGGGAACAAAGAGAGAGAGAGAGAGAGAGACAGCGAGAGAGAGAGAGCGAGAGAGAACATGACCAAATCCTCCAGCCCCAACAGAGCCCCTCCCCATCACCATGCATCACTGGAAGGAGTGCAATCTTCTCAGACTCTGAAGAGACACCAGTATGTCCACACTAGAACTCCAGAGGGCGCAGAGGGAACTCCAGAGGACGGCAAAACAGTCTGAAACATGCTACCAGAAAGCCCAAATGAATTACACAACTCTGGGTTACGACTCTCCTTCTGATCACTTGCCGAGTTAACAATAAAACATGAGTATAAAGTGAGGGGCACATAGTAACTAAGCATTGTCGTTATGTTCCAATCTGCTGATGAGGAGATTGTAAATTGGTCACAATTCCAATTACTTTTTGCGGCACTGGTTAGTAGCCTACGTCAGATCAGGGTTGTGTGAGTTCTCTAGGAGGTCACTGGTTCTGAACGTCGGGTCTGTGGACAACCAGCGGTCCAAATGGACCCTTATGGAACATTTGTAACTCAAATCTTTGCTTCTGGGGATTCTGCAAATGTCTTTAAAATCCTAACAGTTTAAAAAGAAAAAAGAAATGTGTTGCTATATATCAGTGGTTCTCAAACCTTTTCATGTCAAGGTTTCCCAAAATGATATTTATTTGTGTTGACGGATTGAATGGGTTAAAACAAATTACTTTCAGGATGACATCTTGCCTGCCGACACAAGAGTCGAAGCAGGACTAGCTGGGCCCGGACTATAGTGTTACTTATGTGGCATGTGATTTTACCAGGTGAGTCACTTTTTATCAATGGTTCTGTTTGTAAGAGGTAGACTGCTGGGCAGGAGACGCTCATTCACTGATGCTCAACCACCAGAGCAATGGTTCTCAAAGTGGGGTCGGGGGACCCCCAAGGGGTCCTTGTGGGAGTTACAGCTAACTTATTGATAGTTGTCTGTAGTAGCTATAGCCTGTAACTCAGTCAGATACTGTAGTGTACAAATTGAATCAAATTCATGAATCAAAAAATACTTAATGATGTATGTATATGAGTTGTGGGGGTCTGTGGCCCTAGTGCATAACAAACTGGGGGTCCTTCAACGTTTTTTTTTATTAATGTCCTATAGGCCTTCTTCTTTGCGCATCAGTGACAGTGTCACACAAAAGTAGCCGATCTACAAACTCACAACATGTGAGATCAAGTGCGCTTCCTCTATGTACTTTTTGAGTGGTGGGTGCTCAACTGTAGAGATAATTAATTTTAAAAAATGCATCGTCTTTTTGGATGTCACAACATATGAGCTCAGCTTGTATATCTGATATTTATATTCTTATTTTCACTATATTTGAAATCAAGGGTACTTTCCCTTCCTAAAAATGTAGTGGAGCCAAAAGTACAATATTTGCCAATACAAATACTCAAGTAAAGTAGCAGATACTCAAAAATAGTATTCAAGTAAATGCACGTGTTTACCGTCCACCACACTGGTCACCAGAGAGTCAGCCCCCCAGAGCAGGTGGCCAATCACTACAGTCTACAGACCACCAGCCAGTAACCAACGCCTATCCAAAGGCCAAGCGTTGTGAATTAACACTCAAATTGTACTCACTAGTAGGCCTATGTGGCTGAAAGGGGAGCTGAATCACCTCAAGTAAAAGTTGTTATATATATATGTTATATATATATATATATATATATATATATATATATATATATATATATATATATATATATATATATATATATATGTGTGTAGGTTGTTGTTTTAATTTGTTTTTTATACTGCACTCCCACCTAGTGGTCAAACTGTAGCCTAGTTTTGTTTATAAAATACCATGAAATAAAGGCTGTTATTGTTTATGACACATACTATATGTTACAAAACTGTGAAAATAACATCAGTTTATATATTTTATATGCAGTATTGTGGAATTTTGTGTTTAACCTTCAGTGTTACAGAACCATGAAGGTAGGCCTACATGTGTACTGGCATTATTAAATGATCCTGTATGAACAAGATGGTGATCTTTGTAGTAGGAATTATTATGTTTTACCTCTCTCTTTTTTGAGAGTAAAGAACTGAATACAATACATTCATTTTACAAAATCATAATTTCTTTATATATATTACATTTCATGAATTTGGTTTTGGATTCTAATCAACAACTATCATACCATAATATACACGAGTTATTAGATATAATATTGTATACATCCACCTAAAGTTTTACTTTTTCTGCTCGCATGTGTGCACATACGCACATAAAAGCTCACTACACCCTACATACCACCTCCACAAACATGTGCCCCCCTGGAGAAAAGGGGAAGACATTCTCGCATTAAGATGCTGTTTAAAGGCAAAAATGTTACAATGTCTTAATACTCTCTCTTGATCATAACTGTCAAATTGTTAAATATCACCTAACACTTATTCAGAATCAGCTTTATTGAAATTAGTTTTCGTGCATAGTTCCCATCGTTATTTCCATAAAAAAAGAAAGGGAAGAAGAAGGGGGATAGGAGATCAAACAAGAGGAAAAAAAAAGAACAAACGAGTTATCTCCATATTTACACATGGTACCTGAGATAAGATATAAAAGCTGCGTGAGCATAGCAGCAGATGTATACTGTGCATGATATACTTGCTAAAGACAAAAAACACACACAAAAAAGACAAAAGTCTGTGTGTTGTACATGGGATTAAGGTGCAAAATGTCAGTGCGTATTCACACCAACCGAGCTCAAAGATTCAAAATATATTCAAGTGCTTGGGCCTCATACTAACCTTATCCAAATATGAGAAAGCATTTCTACAAAAGATATCAAACCATGTGGATTCAATTTGAAATGTGTTCAGCACTGCCACTGTATTGGCATGAAAAAAAAAGTAAAGTAAAGAAAAACTGAACCTTAAAGGTTGATTTGTTCATGTATTCTTTCATTTTTGTTTTAGATCGTTGACCTGTGCTTTGTCCGACCAAGGACATTTTAAAACGTGCTTTATAAACAGAACCTGCGTTTAGTTGAGCCGAAAGTCCATAAATCCACAAATTGACTTGCTGCCTAATGATTGATGTTTATGTATCATATGTTTAGATCTGTGACTAGCCAATGACATGTCCTTTGATTAAATACAGTATACTTGTAATGACACTTGGCACTTTGGCAGCAGGGGGCACTCATTTGCTGTAATCTGTGGGCTCATCCCCCTCCTCTTTGAGCAGACATGTGCGTATCAAAGCCTCACTGACAACATAGGGGTCACAGTTGGCAGATGGACGGCGGTCCTCAAAGTATCCCTTCTTGTCGTAGCTCACCGCACGAGGGATGCGGATACTGGCACTGCGATTGGCCACACTGGCTGAGAAGTCCTTGATGTTTGAGGTTTCGTTGCGACCAGTCAGACGCCTGGCGTTGTCGAGACCCCCCTTTGGATCATAGTCCCGGATGTGATAGCTGTGCCGCTTGCCCAGCCTTTCAATGGACTCTTCGATGGCTTTCAGTCCACCGTCTTCCCGCATCTCCTTGGTGCTGAAGTTAGTGTGGCAGCCGGCACCGTTCCAGTTCCCAGGGATGGGCTTGGGGTCGAGGGTGGCCACCACACCGAAATCCTCGCAGACTCTGTGAAGGATGAAGCGAGCCATCCACAGGTGGTCGCCCACATTGATCCCTTCAGAAGGCCCTATCTGGAACTCCCACTGAGCTGGCATTACTTCGGCGTTGGTTCCACAGATCTGAACCCCAGCATACAGGCAAGCTCTATAGTGGGCCTCCACTATATCCCGTCCGAAGGCCTTATCAGCTCCCACACCACAATAATGAGGTCCCTGAGGGCCACGGAAGTCATTCGAAGGCCAGCCAAAGGGACGTCCATCTGTGCCTAGGAGGGTATACTCCTGTTCCATACCAAACCAAGGTTGCTGTTTCATCACCATGCTCATGATCTGCTTACATCTATGCCGGAGGTTGGTTGCTGCAGGCTTGCGGTTATGGTTGATGACTTCACAGAGAACTAGCTTGTTGGGGTCTTTCCTGAATGGATCCCTGAACATGGCTGCGGGGATCAGATACATGTCACTGTTGGTGCCCTCTGACTGGTGGGTGCTGGAGCCATCAAAGTTCCACTCTGGAATATCCTCAATGGTTGTAGGTTCAGAATCCAAAGTTTTGGTCTTGCAGCGCAGTCCTTCTCCAGACCCATCAATCCATACATACATGACCTGAACCTTGTCTCCTTGAGGGAGATTCATGTAATGCTGCTTGACAACCTTACTCAGGTTTGCACTTGCTGATGTGGCCATTTTGGCCCAAAAGCCTTTGTTAACTGAAGGACAAAAGGAAACGTCTCAAAGACAAATACCCAATAGAGATCATTGCTATACTGTTAAATGAATGAGACCCTAGGCTCTTATGCTGGCCTTCCTTGAATGACTAATAATCAAATGTGACATCAGTGCTGCCCAAATATGGAGTTCCACATGGCTCCAGACTGGCATCAAGTGCTATGGTCATAAACATCAGGTAACCATGGAACCTAATTCTGCAAACCACGATACGTTTAATTTTCATGTTTCTGAACCTGTTTCATTTAATTTAATATTATTAGTAATATAGTTATTACTAGACAGACAGACAGACAGACAGACAACTTCAGAGTTGTGGAAAAATAAATGTTCCGATTCAGAACACTTTCCAGAATTCAGAATGACTTTGCAGAATTACATAACAAACATTATAGCCTTCACTAGCCCATAGATCTATAACAGATCAATTCTCAGATCATTATAATATTGTTTTCTAGCTAACTAGCCAAAGTTAGCTATTGTGTCGGGCTACGCGGCCCGACCGTCTAGTAGCCTGGCCCGCACATCGGAGACAGAGACAGTAGAGCGTGTTCATTGCAACACCGGTGCTTGTTTCTCGCACGTGATTTGGTCCGCTTGTTTTTCATTTATGTGGCAACACCCGGAGGCAAAAACGAAACCGAAACTTTACTTGTGCTAAAGGGTTTCCCCTTCCGGTGTGGTCGCTACTGTGGCAAAATATTGTTGGACGATAATAATTATGCTACAAAGAGGTAAATGTATAGAGAGCAATGGAAAGTGGACGAAACAATGCGTAAATGTAGTGCGCACGTTGTGGCTAGTGTTGTAGTGACATGTGATATGTTGTTGTTGTGTTGATACTGAAACAATGAATTGCTTCAGCGGGGGACAGGAAGTGCTGACTTTTCTCAATTGTAATATAGGATAGGATACAGAATCAGAATGCATCATGTTTTTTTTGCATCACCCATAAATAATAATCATCCACTTCTCATGTCCAGGTTTGTGGTTAAATACATCATCTCCAGGGGAGAATATCTACCCATATTTTCCACTTAGTACCTTGTTGCCAGTGCCATGATGCACTTTGGCCAGCATCCTGCTTGCTCTCCTCCCTGACTAACTGTGGGGACCTGGTGGAAGTCAGTCAGATCAACGGTCCTCTAAAAGGTGTATAAATCATACAATCCACAAATCCCCATAGGCCTATCTGGAAATGTCGTAGTACTGACGTCATAGACTGGCCTGTTTCCCTCGCATAACTCAAGGACCGTCCGACTAAACTTGCCATGTGTCGAGGACCTGAGGGTGTGTTGTGCCGAGTGAGAAGTCAGTCGGACCGGCGGTTGTCCAGAACTGAAAATCCACAAGTGTCTGTCTGTCTGTCTGTCTGTCTGTCTGTCTGTGTGTGCGTGAAGGACGTACGTATCAGCTGTGTCCGGGTAAGATGGCGTCGGAGGACCAGTGCTCGGCATTAACTCAATGGCGGTCCATCTCTCTAACACACGTAGAGTTCCCAGAGGACGATCTATTGGGACAAGCGCTTGCCTACATCACTCTCCTTCCTATAGCAATCCTCGTGGGTTTTGTTACGCTCATTGTATTCAAACGGGAACAAAAAACAAAGCAAAGCAAACAAACAAGCAAACAAAAAACAACGTGTGGACATGTTGTGGAGGCACATGCTGTCCGTCATCTTGTTTGGCACGGCCTTGTCAGTGTCATACAGCAGGGTCTACCTGTCCCTGCAAGCGAGCCCCTGTGGGGCCCATGCAGGCTATGTGTGGGCAGTGAGGGCTATGCCAAGCCCGCACCAAACCTGCACAGGCCCATCGCGGGTTTGCCCAGGTGATGCCCACAGCTGTGGTCTCACCGTGGGCTTGCTGTGGGCAGCCCCCACTTGGGGCTGAGCTGGGGCTTGCCCATAGTGGGCCAGTGTGGGTCGGTCCGTTCAGGGCCAAGAGCAGATTTGTACCTTTGGGCCCCATGCGTTTTTAGTGTGGGCAGCCCATATTACATTCCCACATCATTTGCCGCTCTTTTCTTGAGCTTGGAACTATTTTTTTCTAGAACACCCCTGCTGAAAAAAACAGCACAAACCAGCTTATGATGGTTGCTGGTTTTAGCTGGTTTTAGCTGGTATTAGCTGGTCTTGGCTGGTCTTAAGCTGGTTTAGATGGCATACCAGGCTGGACAAGCTGGTCAGGCTGGTCAGGCTGGTTTGCCAGTGTAGTTGGTAGCTGGTCACTAAGCTGGATTCTGCTGGTCTTTGCTGGTCAGCCAGCTGGCTGGCTGGACTGACCAGCAAAGCCAAGCTGGTAGCTGGTCTTTGCTGGTCAAATGGGTGGACTGACCTGCAAATACCAGCTTACTAGCTGGACTTAGCTGGTCAGATGGCTGGACACTGGATAGACCAGCAAAGACCAGCTTACCAGCTGGACTTAGCTGGTCAGATGGCTGGACAGACCAGCAATGACCAGCTGATAAGCTGGTCAAGTTGGTTAGATCAGTGGTTCTCAACATGTGGGTCGGGACCTACATGGGGGGGTCCCCACATGATCTGGGGTGGTCCCCAGATGACAGTGAAGTGACAATTTAAGGACATTTAAGACCTTTTTAATGCTTATTTGCATGTCATGTAAATGTATATTTTTTGTAAACCCTGAATAATATTTTTTTTCCGTTTCCTACAAAAATATTTTATATTATACTTTCAAAAGATTTCCCACCCACAAATCTAAAATCTTCATCAATAAAAAAACAAATATTTAAGATTTCTCAAAATAATTTAATTAATAAATAAAAAAAGAAGAAATTCCATCAATTAATAAATAAAAAAAACACACAGTGAAAATAGCAGATCTACAAGCCCGGGACGCGTTGTGAGCTTTCAGATCTGCTATTTTAACTGTTTGGATCCGGGGAGACATAATACCTGCCAACATTAGACTTTGAAGATTTTCTTCAGTTACAATTGCCCCCAACCAGTATATATACAGCATATTATTATTATTATTATTATTATTATTATTATTATTATTATTATTATTATTATTTTATTGTTTTATTTTCTTCTTTTCTTGTGATGTGATATAAATAATATATGTAATAATAATAATAATAATAATAATAATAATATACATTATTATTATTATTATTATTATTATTATTATTATTATTATGACAACATGCATCCAATAACATATTTACTTAATATGGCAAATGGCAAATAATATGCTAGATTGATTCTAAATAATTGATGACTAAAATGAACAGATCTAAAGATCTACATCTTGTCGCAATTCGATGCGTTGTGAGCTTGTAGATCTGTTTGTTTGTTTTTTACAAGCAATGCATTCTGGGCCATGAGCAGTGTTGCCATATCTGCTTATTATAAGCGACTTTGGGCTTGTTTTTTCTGTAAAGTTGCTTGTAAATATTGGTAGTTGCGGGTTGCTTTTTTTGGGGGGGGGGCTTGTTTCTAAATTGTAGTTATTTGGGCTTGCTTCCATTAAAAAAAATGTTTAAACCAGTTCTCAAACATTTGCATGTCAAGGATGCCGAAATGAATGTCTTTTTTCGCAGACTCCCATCTGTTTCAAATAATATTCCAAATATTTCACCTTTTCTTTTTGAAAATGGCAGATCTACAAGCTCACAACGTGTCGCAAATGCGACGCACGGTGAGCTTGTAGATCGGCTATTTTCAAAGAGCCAATGTGTGGTTTAAAGTGCAGGCTTGTTTTCATAGACCTGGCTCCTTATTTCTCTCACACAATCTGGCAACACTGGCTCGAGACTGTCTCGCGACGCAGCGGGAAGAAAGACTTTTGGTCTAAAGAAAGTTAGACAAATTGTGTTGCTTTGGATTCAAAAAGAATTATAAACCGTCTTCAGAGAAGATAAAAGAAAGAAGAAGAAGCGGAGGACATTTTAGGTGAGTGTTGACACACAGAAATACTATTTATGTAGGCTTTTTAGCCTAAATAAGTGCGTAGGCTGCATGTGTTGATGTTTTTGAAGTCAATCACAAGTCATCATGAACCAACTCTATGGTCACGACACATTGTTTAGTTATTTAATTTGTCTTGATAAAGGTATTATGACAATAATTACAAGAAATGATAGTGGGATATACAATATAATTTATAATATATGCTACTGTCTGTACAGTACCTGTGTGCTGTCGAGAGAGAGAGAGAGAGAGAGAGAGAGAGAGAGAGAGAGAGAGAGAGAGAGAGAGAGAGAGAGAGAGAGAGAGAGAGAGAGAGAGAGAGAGAGAGAGAGAGAGAGAGAGAGAGAGAGAGAGAGAGAGAGAGAGAGAGAGAGAGAGAGAGAGAGAGAGAGAGAGAGAGAGAGAGAGAGAGAGAGAGAGAGAGAGAGAGAGACGCTTTCAGTGATGAAGCTACAGAGTGTTTTAATAGCCTGCCTATCCCGTGAACTCTGAACAATAATGATTCCTTATCTGTGTGTGTGTGTGGCCAAAACGAATGGTTTGCAGCCCTACTACCCCTCCCACAAAGAGAAGAAAACCGTTTGAAGGTAAAGTGATATTGTTTTGTTAAATATTAAAGTAATCATTGCTTGTTCAGTAACAGGGGTCTCCCAGACTATCTCCACCTCTTTAGTAAGCCCAAATTTAACCAATCAGAACTCATTCAGGATACAGGATAAATAAGTGCAATTGGAAGTGATTGGAAGTGATGACACAAAGAAGTGGGCATACAAAATTTGAAACTGAATTGTCTAGAGAGAGATGGAGAGACCCCTGCTTTAAAGCTGCACTATGTAACTTTCCTCTTCTACCCCGGATTTGAACCCGGTTTCCTGAGCAAGTGCTGTAACCTTTTACCTTTGAGCTAATAGAGCCGGCCTGCTTGCTCAGGGGATAAATTGAATCTTGACCATCAGATCAAAATTCATGTCAGATCCTGTGCCTAGGTGAGACATGACCTTGACACCACCTAAATGTCTCAATAGAAGAGCAGGGAGACGAAATACAACCACCCCAATTATATAAGTTATATAGTATTATTTGTATTAACATACTCTAACATACAGATTGTATAAGTTATATTGTATTAATATACTCTACGATACAGGTTGCATAAAATTACATTTTATTCCACTTTAACTTTCTAACAAAAAACATCTTGTTTTATCCAAAATATATCACTTGCACTACCTTTAGACTCTGACTCGTCTGAATACGGTGGAGATGCTGTTGTACCCCAAGCTATCCATGACGAAATGTCAAGTACAGTCATACCCAGAAGAAGGCCAAAGAGTTGGAGCTGGACCTACAGCATCTTAAAACTAAGTAAGCAATGACTAATTTTAACGAAACAATTGCATGAGTTTGCTCTTCTCTTTTTGTATATATCTATATGTTGGTTATTTGTTCTCATGTTCTTTTTTACTTAGATCTTGACCACAAATGTTAAAAAACATTATATAGAAAGCATGTTATATGGAGTGGACAGATGCAAGGTTCATTATTAAACTGGTATCCTACTAAGGCATACATCAATTCAGTTTTTATTTTTCGTACCCTGTTAATGCTTTAAGATGCAACAAATTAGAGATTGCAAAACAGAAACTGGAGGAAGGGCCCCAATATAGCTCTGCATTAAAGCCTGACATCCCTGCTGCAGATAAGCAAACCAGTGACAGCATAGGTGTGTTTAGACAGTGATACTGTTCTACGGAAAATGGTGACAATGTGTACAATATAAGTACTGTGATACTGCCAAAAGGAGCTTAAATATGATTCTCTACATTTTCAGTTGCAACTTCCTCCGTTTCCTCTTCCCCCGAGTCAGACGATTTGGCATCGACACCTGGGATGTTTGACACCAACAGTGACAAGGTATTGAAGAAACATACTGTGTAGGACAGTGGTTCTTAAAAGTGGGGTCCCAGGGGGTTTCACAGTGTCCCCAGCTAAATAAGAAACAGTTAAGCACAAAAGCACCATTTCAAAAATAGGCAACGTGTCATGATGCATCGTGAGCTTGTAGATCAGCTATGTTTTGCTATTTTTTAACTATTTTTGAACAGTTTTGCCTATGGCATGCACAAAATAGGGATGCCAGGTGGAAAAGGTTAATTTCACTACTATTTTACCAGCTAGAATGTAATCCAATGACAATGTACTGTATAAGAATTACCTTAACTCTCCCCACCTACAGTATAGACAGTAGAATTCTGTACTAAATCTAATCCAACAATTAACTCTATTGGAGGTCCATGGCACCAACTCTTTTGTAACTGGGTCCACATTTGGGGGTCCTTGAAAATGTAATTTCTTTACAGTAAATTCTGTTTGAAGTGTGCCTGCTTTTGTCAAAAATGAGTCTGGGAAATGTCATGGTAAAATGTTTTTTAATTTCTAAAACATGTGTTGTTTTCTGCTGTTTCAGGTCCACATTGGCTCTGGTGTGTGGCTCGAAAAGGAGATCTGGAAGATGGTGGCAGGCAGCAAACACCAAGGACTCCCTGTTCATGAAGGAGCTTGCTTTTGCCATTTGCGGGACAACAACCCTGAAGACCATGCAGGAGCCTTACAAAGAATGTCCCACTAGCAAGGGGGAGGCCAAACCCCCCTGACCGCAGGACTCAGAGGTATGTTTGTCAAGAGATATCCATGTGTTTTGGACAATGGAGATAGTCACGTAATTAGACAGTGGCTTCAGCGTTCATATAGGCTCCATGTTTCACTGAAGAGTTTAATGTGACGCTACAGATTGCGCTGTTTTATACGCTTTTTTTATAAAGATTTTACATACAGAATCTGCAGTTACCATTACATTTTATAATACTATTTTATATATATATATATATATATACTACATTACTATTTTATAATGTTTGTGCCTGCCTACAACAACAACATTATGTGGGTTCACTGACTGAGCAGAGTGCAATTGAGATGTTAATGGCTATTTAGAAGACAATGGAACCCCCCACGGTTTGGGGGAGAAGCTGTGAGCTGGTCTGGAGCACAGAGGTGAGACAGTAGCCAATAGGATAGCCTTATTTGGGGAAATGATCGTATTTCAGGCTGTGTAGGTATAAATGAAACCTCAGTCTTGCGAGTGTTAAAGGACGACTTCAACGCTTTTCAACCTATCTTCATATAATTGGTCCTCACTAATACTCATGATAAAATGGTAAAACATTTTACACAGGACTGTGGACAGTCCAGAAACCCGTTAGGTGACATCATCGTTAGGCATGATTTTTTTTCCCAACAAGATTTCACATTTTTTATTTAGATTTTTATTAACACGAGAACAATGGCTTCTTTTATTGCATTGCAACTTTCCAGGAATAGAAAGCCTGCAGTTTCTATTAGCTTGGATTTGCCATTGATGATGTCACTGGTAGACGGGACTCTGAACTGTCCACAGCTCTCCTCTGAGACAAAGACCGAGTAGAAAACATTTGTACCATTTTATCATTAGTGAGGACCTATTATATGAAGATAGGTTGAAAAGCGGTGAAGTCGTCCTTTAATAGCCAAACTAGGTCTAATGAAGCACGCTAGCATTTAGGCTAACCCTCCTGCGTGAGGCTGCAGTAAAACTTGCACTGTCTGTCTGCAAGTGTGAATGAGGGGAGCGGAGCACGGTTACTGCGGGGGGCGGGCCGTCTCCCCATTCGTGTCGCCATTGGCTTAAAGGAGTGAAGGACAGCCAATGACAAATAGGTGTCGCTTAGTCTCCCCATTCGTGTCGCCATTGGCTTAAAGGAGTGAAGGACAGCCAGGACAGCCAATGACAAATAGGTGTCACTTAGGCGTCGCTTAGGTGTCGCTTGATGACGATGTCCCAGCCTGTCTGTAGGCTCAGGCGCTCTTCGAGCACCTGGTCAAAAAATAGAAGGATTTGGACCCTTTTTGTAAGTTAAACGACACAGCCCAGCCCCATACCCCCCCATAACTCCATAGGCTTGCAGCCTAATTCATACATTGACATGATGGTGTATTGAAATTAGTTTGGGCAGATAGGCTATTTCTCAGCAGAATTTGTAAGAATTCCTAACTGAAAGAAATGCCATTTCTATAGAGCACCGAAGTCCTGACGTAACTGCCAGTAGAGGGCGCATTCCGCAGGTTCATGGCTTTACTTTTTGTATTGATATCTTCATTGGGGAATCTTAGATCGCTTCATATAAGAAAAAATAAAAATAAACACACCCAGGGACGTGCTGGGACCAAAATTCAGCTCTGGGATTTTTATTTATTTATATATATATATTTTTTAATAACATTTTCTTTTTGGTGGCCCACCGGCCGTTTGGCGGCCCGTAAATGGCGCGGCCGTTCTGGAATTTTCCCGAATTTCCCAGTGGCCAGCACGTCCCTGAACACACCACCCTGGTGTTTTTACTCATATGGATATGAAGCATCGACTGAAGGTGTAAATGTACACATTTACCCAAAGAGTAACACAATATAAACACTAGAAACGAGTCAAACAACCCAAAGACTACATTTCCCATGAATGCGGCTGCTGTGGGGACAGTGATTTCAGACCCGGAAGTAGTAGTTCTTAAGACTCTTAAGGCAGAATTAAAAGTAGGGTAAGTGATATTTTTTGGTTAAAACAAAAAGTATTTTGTTAAAAGGTTAAATCACTATATTCTGATAGTAATCATTGCTATAGAGTGTTTGTTCAGTAACAGGAGTCTCCCCGTCTCTCCAGCTCTTTAATAAACAGAAAATACATTTTTCGGTAGGTGTCAAAATCTCAGCCAATCAATAGAAAGTACCCATTTTTAAGCTTCATTTTTATAGTGTTCCAATTCAAATTTTGCCTGCTCATTTCTTAGTGTCATCACTTCCAATTTCACTTGTTTAATCTATATCCTGATTGAGTTCTCTATCCTGAGTGGAGAAAAATGCAAATGAAACTAAAACTGAAACGAAAATGTATTTTGTGTTTAATAAAGAGCTGGAGAGACAAGGAGACTCCTTTTACTGAACAAACACTCTATAGCAATGAGTACTAGAATATATAGAGAATATAGAGCTATTTAACACTTATTTTAACCAAAGAAAATCCCTTACCCTACCTTTCATTCCATTTGCGCCAGAAACAGGCTGTATCAAATATGAATGAATATCATAAACGATGCAGAGCCACCCCCCTGACAAAATCGCCAGGGTGGTGTGTTTATGTTTGGAACACAGTTCTTATATGACGTGATCTAAGATTCCCAAATGGGGATTTCAACACAAAAAATAAAGCCACGAACCCTGGAACAGCGCCCTCTACTGGCAGTGACGTCAGACTTCGGTGCTCTATTAAACAAAATTGTAAAGACGTTTTCACACCTGGTTACGTTTGACTACACAGCCATTTGAAGAAAGATAATTTATTGGACTGTAAATATAATAGCAACACAGTGCATGCATACAGTACAGATGAGTGATTTACAGTTGACAAACGGCTATTGATGTCGCACTGTAGTTAAATTAAATAGTTGTAATGTGATGCATTTGTATGTGATTTAATTATGGTCCAAAGGTGCAGTATGACAGGAGATGCAGTCGACCCTAAAGTATTTTCTTATATGTTCCTCTTTGAAAAATATGTTTGGACACCCGCTGACATACACCATCATTTGCCCACAGGGAGTGTGAGCCACCTTCCACCTGCAAGCTGTCCTTCACCTGTGGCCGTACCCCCTGCTGTGAGACGCTCTCTATCACCAGCAGGTATGTTTGATAACACCAATAGATACATAGGGAGATCATGGACAGGAATGCCCACACACGTCACATAAGGATAAGGATAATTCCTTTTAACAGGTCGTTCATGAAAGTCCTTGCGGTCTTGTTTCCAATGAGAACCTGTGAGCAATTAGGGGTTAAGAGTCTTGCTCAGGGACAAATTTCATTTCATCGACACATATGCTGACATGGCCTGGAATCGAACCTGGGGCAACCAGGGCCTCTGGCTCCCTAGGCGGGCTCACTAACCATTCAGCGATCTGGATTTATCATGGTTTATGTATGTTTATGTCTGCAAACAAAGTGTTAGATTTTTTCAGGACTACCATAATGTTGAATGAATCACTTGGAGTAGCTTCCCACACAACACGCTTTAACAGGTAACCTAAGAATGGCAGCTTCATTGTAAAATCTGTATTTAACAAGTAACCCAAATGGACTATTTGTGTCCATTGGATTATACTAGTTAAATTAACAGAGGGTTTACATGTTGTATAACAAAGTAGGCCTTTCATTTACAAAAACGAAACAAAAAAAGATTGAAGGATGTTGATACAAGGTTTCTGCCCGACAGCAACGAATAAGAAATTGCTTCCTACACAAATTATTGTTTCATATAAGCCTATTTGTTTTTATGTTTCAGAGGCTGTAAGAAAGAAAACGAAACGCATTCATCCAAGTCCTCAGGATTCCGATGTTGAGAAGGAGATTAGGGTGTGGCTGCGTAATTCAAGTGACAGAGCGGGTGGACAAAAGGAGCAAGGGAGCCCTATCACAGTCTGCTGGCTAGCAGTGAGGCCCCAGTGGAAGAGTAAGCTCTGACAATGAATACTGAGGTAAAAGTATAAATATGTTAGTGTGTGTGTGTGTGTGTGTGTGTGTGTGTGTGTGTGTGTGTGTGTGACACACACACACACACACACACACACACACACACACACACACACACCCACACACACACACACACACACACACACACACACACACACACACAGTGCTTGCACATACAGTGTACATACAATGTTACAGCCTTATTCAAAAATGTTACTCAACATTCTCCAGACTATACCCCATAATGACAAAATAAAATAGATGTTTAAGATGTTATGGCAAATGTATGAAACATAATCACACCCAGTGTGAAGTGAGTGGTGATATTTATGAGTTATACATTTCATCATGCATCTCGGTAGCCAATCACAGCACGTCCTGCGAAGTGACGTCCTTACATTTTTTACATTATTAATTTCATCATGCGTCTCGCTAGCCAATCACAGCACTTCACACTGGGTGTGAAGATTATTAGCCTATGGGCGTGTTTTCCACAGCATGGCGTCACAGCGAAAGACACATTTTCACGACGGAAAGAAAAACTTTCACCACGGATGGGTCCTAAACCCTCTTATAGGAGCGGTTGCACCGCTCAAAAAAAAAAGACAAAATCACATGTGCATTAGTATTCACACCCTTTGCTATGATACTCAAAGTTGAGCTGAGGTGCATCCTGTTTGCACTGATCATCCTTGAGATGTTTCTATAACTTGATTGGAGTCTGCCTATGGTAAATAAAATTGATCTGACACACAAAAGGCACACACATGTCTCTATCAGGTCCCACAGTTAACTTTGCATGTCGGAAAATAATCAAAAACATATGTTTTTATTTTGTCATTATGGGGTATAGTGTGGAGAATTTGGGGTAAAACAATTAATTTGATCAATTTTTGAATCTCAAGGCACTGTATGTATATATGTATGTATGCGCACACACACACACACACACACACACACACACACGCACACGCACACACATAAAATATTTATTTGTATATATTTCCAGATGAATTCAGTATATGTTCAGTGACCACTGGTGTAATCTGTTTTATAGTTGATTCATAATATGCCCACTTTGCTAAGTCTACCAATGTAGCCTTACCTGAAAAAAAAAGCCAAGTCTGCCTTGGGCCATGTTATCTGCTGAGATGTTGGTGAAGTATGCTACATTGTAACTGCACTGATGGAGTGGAATTGTGATACATTGCCATCCATAGTGGGGGTAGTGTTGTAAAATTGTAAAAAATGTCCCCTTTAAGAGGAGTCTGTGACAATAGGATCTGGTTGGGGTGAGAGAAGGATGCTGGGAGAGAGATGGGTTATTGTATGTTGTACGTATTGTGTATTATGTATGTATGTTGTATGCATTTGTCTATTGTATAAGTTGAGGAAGTGAAGTGAACTTGAAACGTGTTTGATGTTGCTGGAGTTATAATAAACTAACAGTGCCTGAAGAAAAGAGACCTTTCATTCACCATTGTGCAACAGGAAAATAGTAATAAAAGATACAAGTGGGTTCTACCCCAAAGTTAAAGGCGGAGACCGACGCAAGTATTAATTTCGGCTGTGGAATTGAACTTGATTCAGTTCCCCCTTAGTCTGGAGACTAAGACAGGAAAGGTTACACTGGTTTTATATTTGCCAATGTTTTATATTTGTTCTGTATTATATTTAATCATTGATTTGAATCCCTTTGACTATTTGGAGTTTGGATTTTGTGTGTGAGCTGACTTTGAATATGTATACATTTGAGATTTTTTTTTCTTTTTGTAAGTCCACACAAGTGTGTTTTGATTTGTTGTAAACAAAAGCCAAAAATAAACCATTCAATGAACAACTATTGTATTTTTTTTTTTTTACAATACAGATCTTAGTTTAGTACATTTTAGATGAATAGAATATAGTTATTTTGAGGTTATAGTTTAATGGGGCTTCCTGAGGGCCAAGTGAGGGCTGCTTATTCATAGCCCCAAGTGGGCCAATGCGGGGCCACTGTAGGCATTTGAGGGCTAAGTGAGGGCGTAGTGAGGGCTGCCCATGCAGGGCCAGCACTTAGGGGCCCACACTTTGCCAATGAGCAAGCCCCCTGGGGCCCTGTGTGGGCAGCCCACGGTGGGCCCGTAAGCCAGCCCTAAGTGGTCCCTTACGGGCCCAATGCAGGCTCGCTTGCAGGGGTTGTATCACACCTGGAGCCAGGTGTTCTGTGGTGGAGTGGCGGGTAGTACCATTGGCATATTCTGGTTCTTTTTAACTCAAGAGGCGCTCGCACCACGTTTCCCCAAGATAGCAGCATGGCCAATATCTGAGTACTTTCTGGTGCGAGACACAAGCCTGATCCCCAACATCTTATGGTTTGAATACACAGTGACTAGATCAGAGGCAGTGAACAGACAACAGAAACTAGGACCAAATCATCAGTGAGTTCTTTTGTGAAATGGAGGTAAGGACCACACACATACACACACACACACACACACACACACACGCACACGCATGTGTGTACACACATTTCCACCCCCTGCTGTATTTGCATCCCCTACTCTGCACCTGCATGTTCTCCTCATTTCAGTGACTAAACAACTCTAGCAATAAAGGATCCTCTGACCGGAATAATTTCCATAGTGTAGCAACAGAGGATTGCACAGTGTGTCCACAATGCTCTGATCTTTAATTAGCACTAGAGGCACTTCCCGCACCTGTTTCAGCATGGCACAACAAATCAGAGTGTTTGACACACAGACCAACAGCAGGCTGAGCACACCTTCTGGACAGCTTCCAGAAGAACGCATGTGTTATAGCGCATAGTAGTGGCGGCCATTTTCTGGTTCCATCGTTCCAGACCCGATTAATTTTTTTCATAGAGATTTCCAAAAATATTTATATAAATTATTTTAAGCCTAGAATCAAGAATATTTGAAAAACGCAAAACAAAGGGTATTTATTAAATATAGTATCATATAATTAAATATTCAAAACTTTTTTTTCACATAGTCAAATGTTTTATGGCTATGATTCATGGATCCTGGATGGCTTGATTCTAGGCTTAAATACATTGATATAAATATTTTTTGGATATCTCTATGGGGAAAATGAATGGAGTCTGGAACTATGGAACCAGAAAATGGCCGCCACTGCTAGCCCTATTCTGCCTTGCTGGTCAAACATTTGTACAAATCGTCCTGATACTCCTGGACCTGTCTGCAGCGTTCGACACAGTGAACCACCAGATCCTCCTCTCCACCCTCGAGGGGATGGGTGTCTCAGGCTCTGCACTCTCCCTGTTTGCATCCTACCTGACGGGTCGCTCCTACCAGGTGATGCTGAGAGGGTCTGTGTCAGAACCACACAGGCTCACTACTGGGGTTCCCCAAGGCTCGGTTCTGGGTCCTCTTCTTTTCTCTCTCTACACTACATCTCTTGGTGCTGTCATCCACTCCCATGGCTTTTCCTACCACTGCTATGCCGATGACACCCAGCTGATCCTCTCATTCCCCCCCTCTGACACACAAGTGGAGGCACGCATTGCTGCTTGTCTGGCTGACATCTCGGAGTGGATGTCGACGAACCACCTGAAGCTCAACCTGGACAAGACCGAGCTGATGTTCATCCCGGGGAAGGGCTGTCCTCACCGAGACATGGCCATCACCATTGAGAATGCTGTGGTGACGTCAACTCGGACTGCGAAGAATCTGGGTGTGACCCTGGACGATCAACTGTCGTTCTCGGCTAACATCGCATCAGTGACACGGTCCTGCAGATTCCTCCTCTACAACATCAGGAGGATTCGCCCCTTCCTCACGGAGAAAACAGCCCAGGTGCTCATCCAGGCTCTTGTCATCTCCCGCCTGGACTACTGCAACTCCCTCCTTGCTGGTGCTCCGGCATCAGCCATCAGACCTCTGGAGCTTGTTCAGAAAGCTGCGGCTCGTCTGGTGTTCAACCGCCCCAAGTTCTCCCACACAACTATCCTTCTCCGTTCTCTGCACTGGCTCCCCGTAGCAGCTCGCATTCAGTTTAAAACCCTGGTGCTAGCCTATAGAGCAGTGAAAGGAACAGCTCCTTCTTACCTCCGGGTTTTGATCAATGCCCACACCCCTGCCCGACCACTCCGGTCTGCCACCTCGGGGCGACTGACTCCCTCGCCACTCAACGGTCCTTCTGGTCGATCGACACGGTCACGACTTTTTTCTGTTCTGGCCCCACAGTGGTGGAATGAACTTCCCACTGATGTCAGGACAGCAGAGTCACTGCCCATCTTTCGCCGCAGGCTGAAAACCCACCTCTTCAGGAAACACTATCCTTCCTCTTTGCCTGGCCTACTTGTTGTTAACTAGTTGTACGAACTCTTGTTTTATTTTTGTATTGTTTTATTGGATCTTGTTTAGTCGACTCACTTATTTGTTTTAGCTCGTGCTCATTTGATTTTGCCATTTTTGTCTCATCTGTTTAAGAAAGTAGGTAGCTGATATATTGCACTTTTACCTTAGCGCTAGGTATACTCTTGGTTGCTTGTTTTTGCAGGAAATGTACTTAAAACTTCTGGTGATTAGTAGTTTTCGTTCCCTACCTATGTTGAATACACTTATTGTAAGTCGCTTTGGATAAAAGCGTCTGCTAAATGACTGTAATGTAATGTAATGTACAAATCACATTATCCCTGGACTCATGTGATAAACATATCATACAGAGTTTTGATAGTCCACGTGGTTGGCTAGAATTAGCTTACAAAGTTTGCCTGAGGGCCCATTCGACGGCACAAAAAAAGGGGGGGATTGTCCCAATCGACCCCAAATTCGGATTACATATTGAGGGGTCTCTAACACAGAGCCTAAAGTGATTTCATTTACACATAGTGGTGCTACAAAGGCTGCAAAAAATGAGTGGGAGGGGCTAGATTATATCTAGGTGGAAGACAAACAAAGTCTCCCTAGGTGACTTGTATCAGTATCTGTTGATAATGAGTATGTCATTCCCCAAGCTAGTTCCTTAAAGGTATACGCGGGAGTTCAGAGGTAAATAAACACCAGCAGTACTTTTCCCCGACCACCAGGGGGTGACGCAGGAGGGAGTTCCATAGCGAGGTACTTTTTAAGGGATGGTGCCCGAAAACAGGTTGCTTTATTGGGATACAATATGCGGAAATTCCCGCCCTGCTGGTTCTCTGAATTTTTATTTTTAAATAGGCTCTTTCATGATAAATTGACCACATATATGAAGTTAAACAACTAAATTCTATCCACACGCTATCTTAAAAGTAAATTCTGTGCCTCAAAAACCGAAAGTAAACGTTCATACGGACACGGACGCGCACGGACGCGCACATGCGTGCGTTAATTTACGTCCCGGACATAAACATAGAACACATAAACATTAGGGAAAATACGGATTTCAGAAGGAGGACTGTGTTTCAATGGAGGAAAACACCCCAGCATCATTATATAGTGGCTGATAGAGGGGAAAAAAATGCAAAAAATATATATATATATATATATTTTAAATTTAGGCTTAATGTTCCCTACAATACCTTTAAATGTTGCCACTCGGTCACATTTTTAGACTTCATATTGTCGTCTACCACAGTTGTGCAGATTATGCACATCATTTTCACCATTTGTTTTCTTTAATTAAATGAAGGAAAAAACAAGATTCTCCTTACTGGCCCCAGAAAGAATTACAAAATGCACTTAAGGCCTTTAACAAGGTCACATGAACAGCCTTTATTCACCTATGATACATGGCCTAAAGTGAGATTTCCTTTTTTAATCAGAAGTGCTTGCATGCTTTTATCACAAACTGGACAACTCTAACTCCCCTCTAACAGGACTACCAGAAGAATCAATAAGAATCATCCAGAAAACAACAGCAAGAATTTGAACAAATACCAGAGGAGATTCATATTAGTCCAGTCCTGGTGACACTGCACTGGTTACCCATATCTTTTAGAATTGATTTTAAAGCTGTATGTTTTTAATAATATAAGTTAACCTGGGAACTGATGGTTCCCAAGACTACTTATTTACTTTGGACTGTATCTTATGTATCAAAGGTGCAATACAAAAAGTTATTATGATTATTATGATATGATTATGATGATTGTTTTTGTTGTTGTTGTTTTATTGGCACCATTATGTATATTTCATTCCATTTATTTATTTTTTACAGTCCACCCCAAAGCAGAGACATAAAATAAACTAAAATCAATAATACATACATACGTGTACATTCATAGTACTAGACAACTAAAATAGCAAAAAAACATGGGTACTGAAATGTAACCGGTTACAACTCAACTAACTGATGGTTATTATAATTAGGTCCAGATATTCAGCCAGCTCTTTATGGAGGACTTCAATTTAACAATGCTGCTATTCGACTTAAGGTAACCCATTCCACATAACTGCTGCAGAGCATAAAAACTAGTTCTTTCCCATACACCTTTTGAAGCATTAGTGGAGTTGTGGAGTTCGCTGTGATTGGTATACTTTATAGGGACACACACAGTACCAAAGTATGTAAACCGCTGGCCCCTTTGGTTACATGTTGTAAAAATAGCTGAACTTTAAAGACTATACATCCAAAGCATTTTTACCTTTTTAGTGTCACTTGGCCCCCTGTGGAGTGTTCTTTTCACACACTATGGTAGTGTAGCAAGTAACAGAGGGAGATTCAGTCGGTCTGAGGAAAAACATCTGTCACCATCACTCAAGGGTGAAACCTTGAATGTGATCTATAGCCTGAAGAAGCTTGTCACGTAGGGTTTCTCGACTGGTGTACTTTGGCAGGTCCAGAAGGTTGAAGCAAGTGTGTGCGACAGGCAGGTAATGCTCTCCGTTGCCAGTTGGCTGGATCTGCAGCTTCAGGCTTTTCATGCCCAGGATGGGTATGCGATCACTTCCTGTAAGGAACAACAGAAACTTTTTTTTCTTTTCTATGGTGAGATTGTGGAACACTTCCCAAAAGAGCTTGATGGTGGGATGGTTGGCCCAGTATTCTCCTTTGTATTCAGTACTTTTTTCTAGCTCTTTCCAGTCATAGTTGGTGTTGCCGATGACCATGGCTTGCAATTCATTTGGCTGGAACAGTTCCAGAACCTTTCCGCCACACACTTTGTGGAACCCTTCAGAGAAGTTCTCAAAAAGTGGTGCAACTGACTTGTTGAAGATGTAGTCCACGTATGCGTTGACAAACTCATGTCTGTTTGTATTATTAACGTATATAGTATGGCCATTAGGAACAAGCTCCAAGACCTCTGTGGCACCAAAGTTGTCCTCTGTGACTGTGAAGTTCAAGCATAATGTATCCTCAATGTCTTCTGTGTAGTCCAGTAACTGCTGCAGACTCTTTCCCACAACTGGCATCAACTCCTTCAGGTCATCCAGTGATGGGTTCCTCTTCAGCAGCTTCTTGTAAAGAGCTACAGGGAAGTTGAGCTCTATGATGGTGAGGTTGTAGATGGCCAGGCCACAAATGACTCCAATGAGGTGGAACAAGTCAATGTCTTCAAAGGTCTTACGAGAAAACCAGATGAGCCTGGACTCCTCATAATAGCGAAACATCCCATATTTGGGATCCAGCAGTTCTTTCATGATCAAGAGAAAGAACTCCTTTCTCACACCGCCAGCGTCGACCGCCTCCTCACCCACAAATATCACCTTGAGTGGTTTCTTGTAGTCCACATTCTTGGACCTTCTGAGGACATCCATGGTATCTCCGACAATGTTTCCCCTCCGAACAGTGAGGATGAGACAGGGGTGTACAGACTCCGCCATGTTGAAGTTTAACATGGTGTTGATGTTGTGCCACTGTGCCTGGGCCATTGCCATCTGCATTTGTGTGATAGCATCGGTTTGAAGTAGAGTGGTCTTTGCCTGGGCATCAAATACAAAAGGATACTTGCACAGGTTGACGGCACCATCATGGCCCATAGAGTCTTTATTTTTATGCTGCTGCATCCATGTGATGTAGTCATGTTTTATGTCTATCAGGCCATCCAACTCGTGGATGTAGAACTTATCATAGTGTATGATGTGTCCTGCTCTCTCACTCACTCTATGTAGGATCTCCAAGAGACGGAGGGACGTATCCAGGAAGTTGAAGATCTGCTCCGAGTGAGGGATTCCCACCTTGTGCATCCTGAGCAGATATACCACCACCTCTTTGTACAGCTCCACCAGCCTCTGAAACACTGGGGGCTCAAATGTAGACCACCAGTTTTCTAACACTTTCAGCGGAGCTCCCTTTAAACTGATGAGTGATTTAGCAAAGGGGATGGCAAGAGTGACGTAGGTATCCGGGTCACTGAAGAGTGGACATTCTGGAAGAGTGAGGTAGAGCCTCAAAGCCTCAATGTCTGGAGGAGAGTTGCTTAGTCTGGGAATCAGGTTCTCCAAACTAGCTGCAATTGTCTGAGCTATTTTAGGGTGATCATGCTGAACCACTCTGTGAAACAGGAGGCGCGCCATGTTCATATCCACCCCTGAACATTTACTGCTGGTACCGTAATGATCTGGATGACCTGCTGCCAAGAAGGACCCATTGAGACAACTCGCTGAGGAGAACACCAGGTCAATTTCATTAGATATCTCTGGTGGGAGTCTTCCTTGTGAGTAGCTCAGCCATCTATGGATGAGATCAGCCGTCAAGGTGTAAATCTGTCTACGAGGGTCCTGTTGTGTCGTCGTATTATCTGAGACTGGGTCGTTAGTGGGAGTGTGGTAGTGGGCAAAACTCTGGTCTCCTCCTGCATAAATCCGCTTGACACAACAGCGTTGTGTTTTATCTGTATCTGAGGGTATTGGGCCATTAGTAGCAACCCAGGGGCCTTTTACATGGGCAGGGCTTTTTCTATTGCAAGTAGACCGTGTTCCAAGTTGGCCATTGCCACCAAGCCCAAATGCTTCCATCTTTCCAGAGGAGGGGATGAAAGCCAATGTATGTTGCCTCCCGCATGCAATCTGCGTGACGACATTACCCATGAGCTCAAACACTTTCCTGGGGTTGATCTCATGGTTAGTAGAATTATGTCCAAGTTGGCCATACCCTCCTGCTCCAAATGTAAACACACCTCCTTCCTTGGTCAGTGCTGCTGTGTGGTCCTCTCCACAGCAGATGTAAATGACCTTCTGTGACCTAAGGGACTTCAGCGGGGTTGGCCAGTTTCGATCATCATTGTCATTCACACCCAGCTGTCCAAAGGTGTTCCGTCCCCAACCAAACACTGCCCCCGAGTGTGTGAGGGCAAAGCTATGGGCGCCCCCCGCTGATATCTGGGCAAAAGGAATGCCCTGCAAGGACTGAATGAGTTGGGGTGTGGAAACGCTTTGTCCATCTATTCCCAGCCCCAGTTGGCCATATTGATTCTGACCCCAGGAGAACACTTGTCCCCCACTTGAAAGAGCATGGGAATGCCAGTATCCACACGCTACCTGAGCAATTTGTATATCTGACAAACTCTTAATGTTTCTAGGCACACGCACACACCTTGCAAAGTTATTAAGACCCAACTGTCCATCAGAGCCAAGACCCCATGAGAAAATGTTCCCCTTGTCATTCAGGGCAAGTGTATGGGCCTCTCCACATGACACTGCCACTATGTACTGTGCGTCTAGTGCCACAACCTGTTCTGGTTTCTTCTGAGACTTCTCATGTCCCAGCTGGCCATGGTCGTTACAGCCACATGTATATACCGTACCGTCCTTAAGCAAGAAAGTTGTGTGCCACCGGCCACACCCCACGTCATACACCTGTTTTCCATTAAAGAAGTCACACTTCCGTGGCTCAACCACTACCTCGTCATCAATCCCACCCAAACCTAGCTGTCCTAAGGAAGCATTACCCCAACATAGCATTCTGGGAGTCTGGGGTGCGACCGCTATCGTGGCTCAAATCAACTTCACAAGTTTAGTCTGGCCCACAGTTATAAGTTCAGATAATATGAGACATAATTAGTGATCCTTTAAGTGAATCTGCCTTGAATCTTGCATCATCAAGTATGACGTCAGTCCGATGATGCCATGAGATGATGCTTGTCTCATAGCTCCATGACATCATAAGTGGGAAAGCTAATAGGACCCCCCCTGTACAATTAAGTGCCCCAATTACAGCGCCATACAGTAACCCAGCAAACACTTCAAACATTGTTTCCTACTGCTGGTAACGCAACATGACTCATCCAAGATGCTTTACATCCTACACCTGACATATTGTGCCTGTATGCTCTCTCAGTCCATGGCAACAAACCTCCATAGCCATCTGGCAAACCAGTCTGACCACATCACATCAGGGCAGAAGCAGACTTTTAAAGAGATATCCAAAGCATGTGTGCTATTCAAATAGCAGCCATTCACTATATGCAAATGCTTTTGTTGCTGTTGTTGACATTTATGTGAACATTAATGCGAACATAAATGCATTTAAAAGGTAAACGAGTTCATGTACAGTTAGTTTTCAAATGCATTGTTCACTCTCCTCAGTATGAAGTGAATAGAGAACCATTCTATTGTTTTGTGTGCTGTCAGTGCAGTTTTACATGCCAATCCTCACCACCTCACCTATCCCATAACCCTGGAGGGTCGTTGGGGCACCACAGACGATCTGCTGACAAGCTCTCTCCATCCCTCTCTGTCCTCGGCAGCTCTGATTGCCTCACTGAGTTTCAAGTGAGTCCATTCTCCGATGTTATCTTCCCATCTTTTCTTCTGTCTCCCTCGTCTCCTACCACCTTGTACGGTGCCTTGCAGGATGGTCTTTGCAAGGCCTGAGGATCTGGTGATGTGTCCGTACCACCTCAGTTTTTGCTTTATGACAGTAGTAAACAGGTCATCATGTGGGCCGATGGCTTGGCTGATCTTTTGCCGGACTTCCTCGTTGGTGACATGTTGGGTGTAGGAAATACCCATGAGTCTTCTGTAGCATCTCATCTCCATGCTCTGTATTCTCTTCTGGAGCTCTGCTGTAAGGGTCCAAGTTTCACAAGCGTATAGAAAGATTGAGATGACAAGTGAGCGCATTAGTCTCATTTTTGATGCCAGACTGATGTTTTTGTCTTTCCATATGGGCTTGAGTTTTGCCAGGGCAGCAGTTGTTTGAGCAATTCTGGCAAGGACTTCCCGTTTGGATCCCTCATTGGACACGATTGCTCCGAGGTATTTGAAGCTAGACACTGTGTCCAGTGCCTGTCCATTGACTTTGATGTCTGAGCGGATGCCATTGTTGTTGTTGGTCATCATTTTGGTTTTATCTGCATGGATTTCCATTCCATAGGCTCGGGAGGTGGTATCAAGCCTATCAATATATGGTTCCAAAGTTTGGAGTAAAATTTAAATGAACTCAGTACAGTGTTTGTCAGAGTCAAAATGTCTCTATTTGTACATGAGGTTCTGCAGCACAGCAGAACAGGCGGGTTCAATGACACTGAAAAACGTGACGTGCACTGCTGCATCGAGGCACTTTAAGCAGCAGTCTCCTGCCATCATTATTTGCTACATTGAGATTAGTTTCTATTTTTATTTTGTTTAAATTTTTTGTTTTAATTTTCAGTTAATGAACTGGTGGATGTGTCCACATAAAAACCTAATTTTAACACTTACTGTACACTTTCATGTCAAAATTCTTCCTCCTTATATATTAATAATACCTGATGCTCATGTATTGGGGGGGGGGGACCACGGCACCCCCTCTTTAATAAGAGGCCACGCCGTCATCAGTGCTCTCTGTCTGCTCCACTGAACAGGAGAACACAGCAGCTCTGAATGCAAGGCTATACGACAGGTGGGGCGAGAAACAACCTATCCCACCGTCAGATGGCGTCAATGAAATTCACCCAACACACCACCAGGCAGACACAAGCCAGCCAGCTACTATTGGCCGTGCACGGCTCCCTATTAATCAGTCAGCAGGCAGGTGTCTCAGCTGTCCTGAATAGGGGTGATTAAGGGAGCGTCACATAACTAGGGATAATTAAGGGGAAACTCAACCCACTGCACATATGCATACAGTTGACATAGATAACAACATTGTGTGTGTGTGTTCAGCGTATGTTTGTACAGAGACCTGCAGAGATGGTGTTTGCAGAGAGGCAGGTGTTTTTCGCAAGGCACAGGATTGTGGTCAGGTTGAAGGTTTTCATGATGTACAGCCTGCTTTGTGACCACATCCTCTCCTCTAAAGTGCTACACCCCCTCTCTCTCTCTCTCTCTCTCTCTCTCTCTCACACACAGACAGACAGACAGACAGACAGATCCACTGATGCTGTAGGCCTCAGTAAACTGAATAATATGACATTATCACATCCACTGATGCTATGGGCCTCAGTAAACTGAATAATATGACAGTATCACATCCACTGATGCTGTGGGTCGAATAGCCGAAGTATAAATAATGGTTCAATTGTACGTTTTGTATTGAAATCTGCGGAGTAACTTGTAACTAAAGTTTTCAAATAATTGTAGTGGTGTAGAACGTACAATATTTGCTTTGTGAGATGTAGTGGAGTAGAAGGATAAAGTATTGAAAATTTTAAAATATTTCACTCAAGTACAGTACTTGAGTAAATGTGCGTAGTTACTTTCCACCACAGAGATTAACATCAGCTATTCTAATTAAAGAGTTCCTCTCTGTGAAACTGCTCACTGTCAGGTGAAAAAAAGTGGTCTTGACATTAAGCGTAGGAGGAGATGTGGTTTGTCTGTGGAGGCTGCCAACTACCAAGGAAAAAAAAAGAAAAGTCAGATTTGGTGATGTTGACATTTTTTGAATCCACTGCACCAAAGATGTATTTCTATTCATTGTTGTACTTTTCTCAGTAAAGAAAAAATGTAATTTACATCAATTTCCCAATTGTCTTAACTTCTAATCCATACCCGAACCATAACATGGTTCTTGTTGTAATATTATTACAACTGGTGTGTTGCAACACTGGTGTGTTGCACTGGGTGAGCTTTAATTGTTTCATATATATAACCCTCAAGAATGAAATCAACAGAGGTAGAAACAAGCTTCCAGTCAACAGGCCATTGGTAGATTGTAGATTGCACTGGATAGGCTGTATTCCACGATCCATAACCCTAAGGAATTAAATGATAGATAAAATAAATCAAGGGTTATATAGGCCCTTTAAAGTTATTTGTATGGGTACATTGAGTGGCCTATACACTTTACATTTGAGATATAATGTTAAGTTTAAATATAACTTTCAAATGAAATGAAGTAATTGTAAGTCACAAGTTAGCAGCAGTAATCACTTACTGGCATGTGTACAACTGCATTTTATGGGTTGTATGCCTGAAGATAATTGCAAAAGAGATTATGTCTTTATTTTATATAGACAACTATGTGTATCACATTAAACAAGAATATTAGACTAACTAAGACTGCGCAAATAATAACACAACAGACCACATGGATAACAAGCTCAAAAAACAAATATAACACCTCATTCAGGCATAATTAAATGTAACATAATTCAATTCAGACACTGTAGTATAGTTTCAACCATGAGTATTCCAACAATGTTAAATAACGCATCAGCGTGCGACGTGCAGGGCTCCAGTGCTTAAACGAAAAGACCTACACCCCTGATTATAGGCAATACTATAGTATGTTTCGGAAGTTTATCCTTGTTTATGACTCTAGTGGGAAATAACTCTAGAGTATATTTTAGGGGCAATGGGCCATCAGAAGAAAGATGGGGCATAACTATAATTTAAGGCCTTTGGCTGTCCAGCCTGGCGGAGATAACAAAAAAGGTTGTTGAGGGTTCTGCATTACACGTCCTTAATGACGTGTCCTCAATGACACGTCACTGCATCCAGTTGAGAAATCCTCCTCATCTTTATACTTTACTCACATCCTTTCATCAGCCTTGACTGACCTACTGAATCCTCAGTGAAACACATTTAGTTCAACCAATAAACTCGTACAGATTTGATTTCAAATGGTATATTGTACATAATCTCTTAAGACAGATTCAGAGCTCCGCAGCTGAATCTGTCGGCAACTCCCATTACAACGTGTAGAGTTGTTGTTATTAGGAATGAAAACAAAGGAGCACCACCGGAAGAGGAGGGCTGAAGGAGAGTAAACAGGCCGACATCTGGTCTCTACATGAGGAATTGGCGATGGGTTCCCAGGTTGCTGTACATGTGACGTAACAGTCATGCACCTTGTGAATCATCTCCCATCATGATGAAGACAGCAAGATGTTTCCTGTTTTAAAACCAGTGAGGACATCCACTGTGTGTGGAGCCTGCTGCAGCAAAACTCCACTTTTGTTGTTATAGTGGAATATTCTGTAGTTTGTTTTCATGTAGCCTACAGTTTAAAAACTACAGAAGGGTAAAATCATGGCAGGCTGACCTTATAGTACACCACGATGTAAACAATACAGCTGCAGCTAATACAATTAACCAATGAAACCATACACATGGTTGACCGCGTGCATATTCCCATGGCATGGGCCCTATACTTAGTTGACCCGATTCCCAAGGGCTACACTCTAAACGTCTTTTTTTTTTTATGTCTGCCGAAAATAGCCGATCTGCAAAATCACTCACACTCATCGTGTGGTCGAGAGAACGAGGCAACCAGGTGTTCACCGGAGACCAACAAAACCACTCGATTTTTCACTAATCGAGGGGTTTTGATGTAAATTCACACCTTTTTTTATTGACAGGAAGCTAAAGCTCCTCCTGCCCTAGTTAGAGAGTGTGAGCTCTGAGGGGCTGCTGCATGAACACAAACACGCACACACACGCATGCACGCACACACACACACACACACACACACACACACACACACACACACACACACACACACACACACACAATGTAAGTATGTATATTCTACCGTGCACACTGAGCACTGTAACGATAACAATATCGTTCACCATTTTATTTGTTATAGTTGTGATGTGAACTCTGCCATCCACTTGACTCTTTTACAACTATTTTTTATAGTTATAGTTATAGTGGTTGGTGTGAACGGCTCTTAACTCTCTATGCTAAAAAAGTGGAAAAGTACAGAAACAATATTACCTATATTTTCTGTCTTTCTCCCCTGCAGACATCCTGATGAAAATGTTTTAATTGATTTAGATAATTTTTTGACAGGGGCTAAACAGAAGGGGTTACACGGATAATAATATTTAACACATTATTTAGTAATTTAAAACCTGGTGTATTCATGAAGGACACGTCCCAGGTCACGTCTGGTGTGTGTGTGTGTGTGTGTGTGTGTGTGTGTGTGTGTGTGTGTGTGTGTGTGTGTGTGTGTGTGTGTGTGTGTGTGTGTGCGCGCGCGCAATCTGCATGCTGCAGCCCCACAGAGCTCACACTCACTATTTAGGGCAGTAGGTGCTTTAGCTTCATGTCAACAAGTAAGGTGTGAAACACAAAAACCACATGATGATGAAGAGATATGATGAGCTGACGTGTCACTAATAAACACACAGACAACAGCGAGTGTATCACAACCAGAATCAATCGGTGAAGATCGGTGAAGTTCCAGTTGAGAATCCAGCGTGAATGAATCCAGACATGGAAAAAACAGGGATACTGTTCCTCCTGCTGTGGAGCTCAGGTAAACACTCTGTTTTAATGACACTTGTTGCTTGATGTGGATGTGAAAGGATATGAGGCACAAAGCTAAGAAAACCACAACGCATTAGTACAGCTAAGAGAACCATGACGCTTATAAACATTAGTACTGTTGGATGCTTTACTGCACGTTAACATGCACTGTGTGTGTGTGTGTGTGTGTGTGTGTGTGTGTGTGTGTGTGTGTGTGTGTGTGTGTGTGTGTGTGTGTGTGTGTGTGTGTGTGTGTGTGTGTGTGTGTGTGTGTGTGTGTGTGTGTGTGTGTGTGTGTGTGTGACATGGCGTGAAGTAGAATGTAGTTGTGGCGTAGCCTATTCATAATGTTAAATTAAAATTTAACATTAATAAACATTAATTTTGGGGGGGTTTCTGCTTTTATTGATAGTCCACAGTGTAGAGAGACAGGATACAGAGTCATGGAGTGACATGCGGCAAAGGTTCGCCGGGCTCGGGAATCGAACCGGGGACTCAATGTTAGGCATCAGCTTATATGTCGTATACTATTCACACCAGGAGGCCATAATATCCTACCTGACCTGGCGGAGACTTGTGCTCCGAGGAGCACTTTTTCTAGTTATTCATTCATTTACAGTATTTTATTTATTACTTGTATTCATTTATTTATACATATATAAAATATGAATGTATATAATTTGTTCAGTATTGAATTTGTTGGGGTTTATATGGTTACATTGTGCCATCATGCCCGTGGCAGACAGGTGTGTGTGTGTGTGTGTGTGTGTGTGTGTGTGTGTGTGTGTGTGTGTGTGTGTGTGTGTGTGTGTGTGTGTGTGTGTGTGTGTGTGTGTGTGTGTGTGTGTGTGTGTGTGTGTGTGTGTGCGTGCGTGCGTGCGTGCGTGCGTGCGTGCGTGCACGTGTGTGTGTGTGTGTGTGTGTGTGTGTGTGTGTGTGTGTGTGTGTGTGGATTCATTGGCGTGTACAGATGTATATTGTGTCAATTATGCTCAGTGTGACAGCTACGTATGTAGAGTTCATATTGTCATCATCGTGAACACCATGGAAGCTGTTTGTTTTGACTTTTTGTATTTTGTTGTGATGCTCATGATTGAAACTAGGTCTCTACAGTTTGTGAATTAAATTACAGTCTTGCTTCTCAAAAGTTTTTATTTCAAGGACCCCCATCTGTGAGAGTGTACAAATGCAACCAAATGGACCCGTTTGGTTCCACTCTCAGAGTTACTGATCCATAAGGGCCCATTTGGTTCCTACTGTAACTGTCATCCATTTAGCTGGCGAGCCTGGATAGGCTATAGGCTGGGTGTGATTGATTGATTGATTGATTGATTGATTGATTGGTTGAATACTTTATTAGACAGAAATGTAAACAGCACGAGGTACAGTCAGACATTTGAGCTAAAAGGATAAAGAAAATCCTGAGGACTTGTTTCCATTGTGGTTCTATGTATTCAATTATGTGCAAAGCTCCTTCCAATTGGAATAACCTACCTGAAAATATTCGTTCCATTTCATATTTGAATCTGTTTAAAAATGTGCTGTCTTCATATTTTGGGAGTATATGTAGGCCTATATATTTATAACTTATGAATAACATTAACTATAACAGTAACATTAACATCTAATCTTTAATAATTACTCTAAATATACTGTAAACTATCATGACATTTCTGACAATTGATCTTTCTGATCCTGATTTAATGATCCATTTTCCTTTTCTTTCTTTTTTTATGCTTTATGTGTTCTGCTGTTTTGTTTGTTTGTTTTGTGTGTTATTTGTATCCTGTCATCTGTCTTGTTTGTTTACTTGTTTTGTCATATTTGATATTTTTGGGTTGATTTGGTTGCTTTTTTGTTGAAAATGTGTACACATTGTGTATCATGTGTCTAGGATCCCCTCGCAAATGAGATGCTACATCTCAAGGTTTTTTTTTCCTAATAAAGAATTTCAATCATCATTCAATTCATCAATATAGCATAAAAATAACACCAAAATACAATATCATCAACACATATAAAACTATATGTACAAAGCAGAAAAAGGGGGGGAAAAGAAAGAAGAAAAAAGTAGGCAGTGAGTGCCATCACCTTTCTATGGGAAAAGTGAGTTCACCTCCCCTTTTGGCCTCCTGATAGATGTTTTTTCAGGCCTTATTTGAAGGAAGCCAGTGATCCACATTTTTCTGGGATGTGTCAGGGCATTCCACACAGTGCAGTAGAAAGATAATTTACACATGTTTGTTCTGGTGGATGGCACCAGATCGTTGTTGTCGCTCCCTCTAGTATTGTGGCTGTGTGTGCGTGTCGGGCACTTTGGTGAGGTAGTTTGTCAAGTATGAGGGTATTGAGGGCATTGAGGTCAGAGCCCCTATATCCTGAAAACCAATCCCATTTTTAATTGCTTAACCCTGTCTTCTACCCTGAGCCATCCCAGACTAGCAAAATGCGTTGGAAATAGGTGGGTCATGGGCCCCAGGCCGATAAGTAGTTGAATCAGTTTGTTTTGGGAGGTCTGAAGCTTAGTCTTTAGTGACATTGGGATGTTGGAGAACCATAATATGGAAGCGAATAGATGCCATAATTCAAATGAAATGGCAAATTCGAAAATTCAATTGAAATAAGAGAAATGCTTTTTAATCTTCAGGAAATTAACATTTTTTTTTAGACAACATTAAATGTAAAATGCAATAGTGTTTACATTTAATCAACAGGTTTGCTCATTCTATGACGGAATTAAAACGATAAATAAAAGATCATTTGATTTTAAAATTAAACAAAATGCCCGTACCGCAAGCGGAGCTAATACCATTAGACGGCCCAATCTAGTGGTATCGGCCCAAGGAACCATCACGCCAGAAGGAAATGTTTGGATCGGGGCGGTGCATCTGATCTGGCGCAGCGCTCAGGTCCTGGACCTGGTGAGACGAAGGAGGAGCCCGGCCAGGAGACAACCCACAGTGCCTAGTCCCTCCACGTGCCAGAGCCTCCCCGAGTCCCGGCAGAGTACTTCCGGAGAAGCGGACTGAGTGGCCCTGTCTTTCCCTATAGGACTGACCGTGGGTGCTACTGGGACGTAAGTCGGGGCTTGATCAACCCTGGCTGGGTCACCTGGGCGAGGGTGTATGTTGTATGTTGCGAGACCCGAAACACCCTATGACCCCAGGCTACAACACTGATGATGCGTCCCAGTTGCATCCATGTGATGTATTTCTTTATCCCTGCTGAATAATGGACAATATTAAAATGAAAATGCAATTTTGAAAAAATAAAATGAAATAAGAGAAATGCTTTTTAATCTTAATTAACGCATAATTATTTTGAGACAAAAAATAATATATAATGCAAAAGCATTTACATTTAATCTTCAGGTGTGCTCATTCTATGACAGAACTTCTTTTAAGTATTCATCTAAGAATGAATACTTGAAAGTTCATTTGATTTAACATTTAAAAAAAAAAATGCCTGCTAAATAATGGACAATATTTTTCCATTTAAAATGGAAAGGCTATTTTGAAAATGTAAATTAAATGAGGCTAATGCTTTTTAATCTTAAGCTAATAAATGCATTTTTTTGAGACACAAATGAATGAGAATTGTCCACTTTTTAGTGGGGCATATTTTGAAAATGTTAAATCAAATGACCTTTTATGTATAATTTCAATTCCTTCATAGAATGAGCAGACCTTAAGATTGAATGTAAATGCTATTGCGTTATATATTCATTTTTATCTCAAACAATGAATTCATTATGTGAAGATTAAAAAGCATTTCTCTTATTTAATTTACCGACGTACAGGTTCCATCGTACGTCGGTGTTGTGCTCTGAAAATGCAAGCTTGCAACACGTTGCATCCATGACGTGTGGTGAGCTTATAGGTGTGCTATTTTCAGCCTGTGACACCGTTGTACAACAGAGCCTATAGTGCGCTTAACAGACACTGAACTACACCACAGTGCGCAGCCAAACTATGCATGGTTTGGATACAGGCACAGCTTCCTGGGAGTACATGGAAAGATTGTGAATGTTTTACAATTTATTCTCAAAATGATATGAAAATATTAAGTCATTTCAAAACCCCATTGCTAATGGTATGTGTGAGCCACTACTACTGTAGTTCCCCCCTGGCAGGTGTCACCTATTACACTATGTGAAGAGGAGACGATTACACATGGCTCAGATGTCCAGTTGCTGTTTCTCTCATTCTCCCTGCAGCCATATCATATTTTTGGCTGAAACTACCAGATAGCAACCAATGTAGTCAAATAATATAGTTCAATTATCAAACCAGTGATTTGATTTGATGATATATCAATTCATATTGATGGATAGTAATGTAATTAATTCAAGAGAATCGTCAAAACGCATGAGTGAGGGGGTACCATGGGCATGGCAAAACAGCTCCAGGGGTACATAAGACAAACAAGTTTGGGAACCACTGCATTAGGGCACAGACCCCCACAACTGTACAAATGGCAACACATTTGGTGCCAGTGCACTGTCAGAGTTACAGACCTGTAAGGGGGCTCCATTTGGTTCCTAACTATCAATCATTTAGCTGGGGACTCGCTTGAACCCACTCGAGGACCGCTGGGGGTCCCTGGACCCCACTTTGAGAACCACTGGTATCCCACGATCATGACATTAGAAAAACTGTTTTGAATATACATTAATTTTGGCTATTGATGATGTTATTGATAAAAAAAACATGTCCCAAAACATCTAACACGTATATGTAACAAGGTAAACTGTAGCGCTGTGTGAGCAAGTAAAGTAAATACAGAACGTCACGGGGAAAAAACAGCAAGCAACGTATGTTGCAGATTGTAGATCTTGTAGATCTGTTATTTTTGTCACGTGACGCCTTCGCTCAAGTCTGTCTTGGGCATTGATAGCACACTGGTCTTAAGAGCCTCAATATTGCACCGTATGATTGCTATTGGCCTGGAACTGGGGTATAAATACTTTGGAAAAGTTATGGAATTTTTTTGAAAATGAATTGGTAAAAATAATTATGTGGGAACCCTGTCTATGGTGAGGACCGACCACCATGGCAGGAGGCGGAGCAAAGTTTAGAAAAGCTCCCTTTCCCGTTCCCTCGCAAACCATCTGTGCTGGAGTCTCGGCCGCTAAGCTAAGCAGTTTGCATGTGAAGTTCACAGACATAGTAGCTAAACTGTTTAAGCAAACAGGCTGCATGCATAGGGAGCTCACAGACCCCTGCTGCAGCCAATCAGTCCAGTAATGACAGCCCAAGTTTATTGTGTTTATTGTTTAGTGTCACGTCATTATTATAATGAGTTCAACTCCTACTGACCTACTGGTCAGTCCATACGTATTAAATCCATGGTAAACTGCAACCACTAGTAGCTCATTACTTTAATCTAAGATGACATCAAAGTAGATGTTAACTATATAGTCACTCTTAACTCTCACAGGAAGCTCTGCAGACCAAATGTCCTTTTCTGAGGGCCACTTGACCCCTCTGCAACTTCTCTCATTTTATTGGACAACTTGTCAGGAGTGTTGCACAGCCGATTGAGTCAGAAGGATAATTCTATTAGTTTGTTAGTGGTGAAGGAGTGTGACCAAATCACAAAATCACAACCAACTTGTTAATTTACAACAAACTATTTCAGTCGGCTATTTTCATTTTATTTTATTTTTTACAGTGAAGCTCATTTAGTTTGTTATGTTTCTCCTCAGCTTTCCAAGCTAAACCAGCACACAACACGCGTAAGTCTGTCTGTCTGTCTGTCTCTCTGTGCGTGCGTGCGGCGTGCGTGCGTGCGTGCGTGTGTGCCTGTCCGTGTGTGTGTGTGTGTGTGTGTGTGCGTGCCTGTCTGTCTGTCTGTCTGTCTGTCTGTCTGTCTGTCTGTCAACTCAAAATGTGCAATGACTCCATTAAATCACAGCCCCCACTATAAAACGACCCACTACAACACTGATCATATTTGAACCAGGTAAATGTTGATATTTTGTACTTAAAGTGAATGAAAAAGGTGAATCAGTAAATACAGCAGCTTCACTGTGTCAGTGGTGTGTTTGACAAAGGGAGGCAACACATCACAACATGTTAAAAGATGGTGATTAACACATCCACAATAGGTTATGTATCTAAATGTTAAACTTATGAGAGAGAGAGAGAGAGAGAGAGAGAGAGAGAGACAGACAGACAGACAGACAGACAGACAGACAGACAGACAGACAGACAGACAGACAGACAGACAGACAGACAGACAGAGAGAGAGAGAGATGCTTAAATGGAATGAGATTGTCTTGCTTTGGGGTTTGTGCATTTTTAAAGGTAAATCACCTCAAATGTAATGTCTTACTTTCTCCAGAGGTGGAGCCCTTCCTCATCTTAGCCAACGGCACCAACCTGATGAAGATCAACTTAGACGGCTCCAGCTCCACAGTGCTCAAACAGGTGAAAACCATTAGACATAACAACACATCCTATGTAATAATCCTATACAATATTATACAAACACTGCTTTTGACATGCTGGAATGTATTCCAGTCTGAGACTAACACAACTGCTGTGGTGTGACAGGACTTGCAGAACGCAGAGACTCTGGACTTTGACTATCAGCATCAGATGATCTACTGGATAGAGGTGACAAGACGGTCAGACACTGATGATTATTTTAATGAGTATGGTCCTGAGGACCGCAGCATGATCAGTGTCATGCACATCAGCGGCAGTGACGTCCAGGTCAGTTCGACAATGACAACTATGAGGATGAATGACGGATACTTAAAAAAAATACATGCTTATGATTGTTATTCAGAGTACTTATACTATTATTTAAAATACTTTGTCCCCATGGGGGTCCCCAGATGTTTTTTTTGTTTTGCCACTCAACAGTAAACAAACCAACATACAGTATTTGTGTTTACAGGGTTTTACATACTGTAAGTGTTTATCTGCACATTTCTAAAGTGTCAATTTAAGGACATTAAGACCTTTTTAATATCTAGAAGAAAAGAAAGCCCATTACTCAGTAAAAAGTAACCACCACACTATATTATAAAACATTGTCAAACATCGACCAAATTGTCAAATATTACCTAAGAAAGATAACCTGACCCTGCCAGATGGGGGCGGTATTGAGTAACCAGGTTCCTCAAGACAGCTACATCTGAGATCGCTCAAGGGGTTGAGCTAACGCCGTACCGCTCCCGGTACGGACCAATCAGCGTGAGCTAAGGGCGGGATCTGGGCAAAAGCGGATGTGCCTTCTAACACACGTAGACACATCGATATGATTGGTTGTGTTTGCACGCCCACACTGTGATAGACAGACGGTCCCATCCAATCATCTACCAAGTATCTTGAAAAAAAGGAACAACCCCGTCATCGAATTGGCTCCCGAGATCCCAGATCCAAATAAGCTGTGAAACAAATGTGTGGAGCAAGCTTCTTGGATCTGGTAGCGTCAGGTTATAAGAAAGAGGCAAGAATTGTGATAATAGCTGATGTTCACAACGCCTCACGCTGAACTTGTAGATTGACTATTTTCACAACATTTGTGGAACCAGGTCAAACTATATGTAATGCTTCAACTCAATTCCAAGTGCTTGTCAGGGTGGGGGGTCCCCAGTTCGCACATACACGCACACACACAGTGTATATATTTCCCCTCCCCAATAAACCCACCCCCACCCCTGACAGCCCACTCTTTGACAAATTGCTCTACACTATCATATCTAAGAATGAAGGCATGGTGAGTATATTCAGAGCGCATACGTGATTCATTGACAGGTCCTTCACAACACGTTGTCCACCACACCAATGGGTCTGGCTGTTGATTGGGTGGGAGGAAACCTCTACTGGTGTGACCCTTGGCATCACACCATAGAGGTGTCCAAACTAAACGGGTCGTACCCAACAGTCCTGGTCAACACCGACCTGGACCGACCATCCGCCATAGCTGTGGATGTACGCTACGGGTAAGAGCACTGTGGTGACATCATGAACCTCACATAGAATGTATCAACCATCCTGTGAAACAAAATGGATACAAGAAGACTGAATCACATCTAACAATAAAACTGATGACATTGCATCATATTATGTTACTCTTGCAGATCTAAGTTTGAAGGGTCACTAAAAATATTTGTATACATTGTTTACTTCACTGATGCTTTTAAAAATGGACTAAAAACGTACCTTTAGTAGTAGTTTTAGTTTTTTATTGTAAAATGGGGTATAGTCAAGGGCAAGATTCAAAAAGCGCAGGAAAATAGTGAAAATACTCAATCATCAAGCTTGTAACGTCTTGGCGAGGCTTGACAACGACTTTATATAGACGTGACTTTATTTATGCTCAGCAGATACAAACATACAGACCGGTGCGTCTCCATAGCATAGCATAGCATACAGTGAGCTTTACGACACTGCCGTTAAATGTAGATCTGCTACGGGTGCCCGTGAGGCACAACCACAGTATATGACAAAGCTCACAACACATCACAATGTGACACGTTGGTATCTTGTAGATCTGCAATTATCCCTATTTTTTAAGAACTAAGGACATTTTTTATGATAGCCTTGTTTTATTTCAGTTAACTAAAAGGTTTTTTTATCCTTCTTTTTTCTAGTTTTAGTTATTTTGATAGTTTTCATATTGTATGTCCACTATATGAGGTTGGTTGTGAATAGTGACCCTGACACAGTGTCTCCCTGGCAGATACTTGTACTGGTTAGACAATGGCGAGGACAACCCCCACATAGGGAGGATGGGGATGGACGGCACCAACAGGAGAGTCATCGTGGAGGATACGCTGTCCATGCCCTACGGGTATATGCTCTACGGGCATGGACATCTGACGTTAGACTACATCAATGATCACATCTACTGGACTAACGAGAAGGAATACATTGAGTTTGCCAACCTGGATGGAACCAACAGACACAAACGTAACACACATGCACGCACACGCACACGCACACACACACACACACACACACACACACACACACACACACACACACACACACACACACACACACACACACAGTTTAGCCTTCTTTTTTAAATTCTAGCTTTTGGAGATCATCGGGTTTAAATAGTTTAGTTTAAGAAAAGCAAGGAAAGCTGTGAGAACATTATTTACTTTGTTATACTCTTTTGATGTATGTTATATTTCTTTGTAATGCTTTATTCATGCATTTCATAATAGTCTGCAACTGTTTATTTTGGGTTTTGTGCTTCTGTAGTTGTGAGTCAGGACGACATCTACGCTATTACTCTGTTTGAGGATCACATCTACTGGACAGACAGGGAGACCAGCTCCATCTATAGAGCCAACAAGACTGAGGGAACCGACAAGACCAGACTCATCAGCAACCTGATCTATCCACATGACATCCACATCTACCACCCCTATAGACAACCTGAGGGTCTGTACCACCTACTGTATACACCACTCTCATTATTTCTCCTCATGCTGTTTTATGAATTTTATTTATGGTGTATTATTGTATCATTTGATCTGTTTTGAAAAGTGTTGTATAAACAACCTGGTGTCCCTATATTCTGATCATGTCATTATAGGCAAGCTTACATGCTTGCTTGCATTATATGTGGACATATTTTAATATGTCCACATATATAAATATATATATATAAAAATATATAAATATATAAATAAATAGTGACAACAGCAGATGTACAAGCTCACAATGCTTCGCAATGGGATGTGTACTGAACTTGTAGATCAGCTTGTTAAGAATACAGGTGCTATTATTTTTTTTTACTTACAAAAGGTTATGTAGGTACAAAAGGTTTATAAAGCACTGTTGTAACATAATATATAGGTGTGTGTGCTCATATTCATTACATGTGTGCATGTTTTCTCCACCCTGCAGTGTCTGGTCATCCATGTCAGACCAACAATGGAGGCTGCATTAACCTGTGTCTGCTCTCACCTGGAGGGGGCTACAAGTGTGCCTGTCCCACCGACACCTACTGGTCAGCTGACAACAAGCAGTGCATGTCCAACTGCACTGCCAGCCAGGTGATTCACTTCAGCTTCACTTGTTTTACTCTGTATGACTTAACGTCTCATCTCACCCCATTCGGATGCTATCAATGCATTGAACGGAGATGACTTATATAAGTTACGTTTCGGTTTCGGTTTTGGACCATGACGGAGGCATGCAGTCTCAAGCGAACTGGTTGCGACGTTCGATTGAGCCTACTCAGCGCCGTCCGAGTTATGTACCGATAGGCACAGAATCGTAAATCATGTTGTGTGGACAGCTCTGAAAGTGATAATTTCCCATTCAATGCATGGATAGATCATCTCTGGTCTTGATACATTACTTCATTTTCATTTCATTTATTTATTTATTATTTGTTTTCAATAAACAAGAAAAAGAAAGAAAAGACAAAGAAATGAAGAGAATAAATAAGATTAGCGTCAAAGTTATTATAACATCATCAGTAAATGATGTTCGAAAGAAAAGAGTAGGAAGAAGTTGTATAAAAACATATCCGGTCCTACCCTTTCTTTGTATCTCAAAATACCTGCACAATAAATATTTAGGCTATCCAACCCAGTGTTTACCTATACTCACATTGAAAGCAATACAAACAAGACAATACAGTTGGAATGATGCACCTACTGTAACAAAACCTACACCTCCCGTACCTAGCTAGCCTAGCTATTCTATTTTATACGTTCATCTTAAACATTTGTTTAAACTCATTCCATGTCGTACTTTGTTTCAATTCCTCAGATTTGTTCCACAGAGTACAGTAACAGAAATATAATGATATGTTGCATTGGTCCTCCCCACTAAGTGTTGTTTGAACATACGGATTCCTCTCAAATTATGTTGAATCTCTCATTTGGATAAACGTTGGATATTGTTTGGTAATAATATGTTTTTTGCGTTGTATATTATTTGAACTGTTTACTGATTCTAAACAGAATCCTATGTCTCCCCCATCAGTTTGTTTGTAAGAACTACAAGTGCATTCCATTCTCATGGAAATGTGACACAGTAGATGACTGTGGGGACTGGTCAGACGAACCTGCAGATTGCTGTGAGTAAAGTAAAATGAGCTGTGTCCACACACACACTTGAAGAGTTTAACTGGCATTCCAAGTTATATCATCCCATCGGAAAAGTGTGTGCAACAACAAGAGCCTGAAACAACATACTTCACTTCACTGTATCAAAACATCAAAACAATGCAACATACAGACAATATAATGTGAAAAACGCAGACAATCAAACCTGGCCCGAAAACATTAATGACGGACGAACATTTTTTAACATGCAACGAATTTGGACCAGTTGAAGTTGCTTTAATTTATAACATGAAGACAGTGAAGATATCTCTCAGTTCAATTCAGTGGCCATGATGCAGTCATTTGATAGATTTAATTAAACAGAAGGTGACAAAGAATCACATACACAACTAGAGAGGAGCATTGTGTGATTAAAATAGCATGATTGCAAGGTGCAAGTGGTGTTTTGGGTGCATGGCTGTGGGTGAAATGGTCAATAGCACACAGGGTGAACTCTTTTATGGACTGGGGTCAGAGGTCATACATCTTTTAGGGTGAAATGTCTGCCAGTGATTCCCTCTGGATGGAATCTTACTCTTACTCGTTGTCTTCATCTGTGAGTTTTGTTCAATCTAGGATGACATCAAATAAATTAACTTTGTAGTCACTCTTAGGGCGGTTTCACATTGGGTGCGTTTGAAGCGAAGCGTTCCCCCTCCGTTCCCGAGTGCGCTTGGTTGGCCAGCATTCACACTGGCCAAGATTCGAGACCATTTCATTTAACAGTAATGGTAAATAGGTGCCTCATGGGGGCGCTGTGGACTATGACTCTTTCGGAGAGCGAATGTCATTCACAGAAGAAAAGTCATTCTAGAGTGAATAATAAAGTTTGACTGTGTTCCTGACGTTGTCTTGAGTTATAATAACAACAGATCAACAATACAAAACCAAAGCAGTGTGTGCACTGGTCTTTGAAACCTCGAAATGCACTGTCGTCTGTTAATATGATATTGGCGTCACCGACGCATCCTTTGTAATTTAGCAGTGACATCACGTCACGGACTAATCCTTGGTGTATTTATCCTTACAAATACGTTCGCCACACATGTGTTTTTTGTTTATTATTTTTCACGGCTCGCGCTACTCAAACACTAGCGGGAATATTATTTCTTGTCAACATTCAAGTATAACTATGAGAAGGTATAACCCAGCTAAAATAATGCGTCATTATAAAAATATATAAATGATATATGACAGTCCACTTCCTTCTCTTGGTACGGATGGATTCACACTGCCGCGTTCCGTTCCCGACTCCGCAGCAATCGGACCCGAAGCTACCTCCCGAGGTGGTTTCGGGTACGGAACGGTGATGCGTTACGGGGAACGGTTCGCTACGTTCACACTACCACAATATCAGCCAAGTGGCCCAGGGTGCGCACCCGGGACCATAGTGTGAAACCGCTCTTAGCTCTCGCGCTACTCAAACACTAGCGGGAATATTATTTCTTGTCAACATTCAAGTATAACTATGAGAAGGTATAACCCAGCTAAAATAATGCGTCATTATAAAAATATATAAATGATATATGACAGTCCACTTCCTTCTCTTGGTACGGATGGATTCACACTGCCGCGTTCCGTTCCCGACTCCGCAGCAATCGGACCCGAAACTACCTCCCGAGGTGGTTTCGGGTACGGAACGGTGATGCGTTACGGGGAACGGTTCGCTACGTTCACACTACCACAATATCAGCCAAGTGGCCCAGGGTGCGCACCCGGGACCATAGTGTGAAACCGCTCTTAGCTCTCACAAGGAGCTCTGCAGCCCAAATGTCCTTTTCTAAGGGCCACTTGACCCCTCTGAAAACTTCTCTCATGTTTGGACAAACTTGTCAGACGTGTTCCACAGCCAGTTGAGGTTGAGGGATAATTATATTAGTTTGTTAGTGGTGAAGGTGTGTGACTAAATTACAAAATGACAACCAACCTGTTAATTTACAACAAACTATTGCTTGTCAGCTATTTGTTATTTTATGTGTGCTCTGATAGAAATCACATTTCCTCATTCTCGCCCTGTGAATGTCAAATATATATAGCAAGAAAAGAGGAGAAACAAAGGACATCTTTTCCTGTATTTCAACAAAAAAAACGCAGCTACAACCAACCAGCTATTACAGTAAAGCTCATTTTGTTTTTTATGTTTCTCCTCAGCTCTCCAAGCTAAACCAACACACAACAAAACAGGTAAGTCTGTCTGTCCGTCCATCTGTCCGTCCATCTGTCCGTCCGTCCGTCCGCCTGTCCGTCCGTCCGTCCGTCCATCTGTCCGACTGACTGATTGCCTTTTCAAAATGTGGGATGACACCATTAAATCACAGCCCCACTAAAAAAACTACCCACTACGAGTTAATTGGAATTATATAGTCTTGCTTTGGGGTTTGTGCATTTTTAAAGGTAATCCAACTCAAATGTAATGTCTTACTTCGTCCAGAAGTGGAACCCTTCCTCATCTTAGCCAACAGCGGCAACCTGATGAAGATCAACTTGAACGGCTCCAGCTCCACAGTGCTCAAACAGGTGAAAACCATTAGACATAACAACACATCCTATGTAATCCTATACAATATTCTACACACACTGCTTTTGACATGCTGGAATAGTCTGAGACTAACACAACTGCTGTGCTGTGACAGGACTTGTTCAGAGTGATGGCTCTGAGCAAGTTCAGAGCAATGGCTCTGGACTTTGACTATAAGCAGCAGATGATCTACTGGATACAGATAGAGCTGACACAAGAGGAAGAGGAAGACCTCGTGGGCAGCATAATCAGTGCAATGCACATCAACGGCAGTAACGTCCAGGTCAGTTAAGCTAATCAGCTTAATAATGTGCAACATTGTTTTCTCACAAAGTAAACAAACCAACATACAGTATTAGCATATACAGGGTATCTGCACATTTTTAAAGTGAGGATTTCCTCTTTTGTCAACAAAAGTGCTCTCAAGGCTCTAGCTGCAGTCCTCATTCAATGCCATTTGCCCCTCTTGGTTCTCCAACATCTCTTTGTCACTAAAAACTAAGCTCCAGACCTCCCAAAACAAACTGATACGACTACTTCTCTGCCTGAAGCCCATGACCCACCTAATTCCAACACGCTAGTTTAGGATCATGGGAGAGGACAGGGGTTAAGCAAATATCACTGGGATTGGTATTTAAGATAGTCAAAGAGACAGTGCCCTCAATACACCCCTCAATAGACACACTCCCTGGATGCCAATTCAGATTTCTTTTACATGGGCCTGTTATAGCGCCACCAAGAGGCCGATTTGTGCAAAACCATTTTTTTCCCACTCCTACAGATTTGATCAAAACATCACACAAATCAGTACACAGTATCTCTATAGTCATGTGATCAACACGCATCTGTCCAATTTTCCATATTCCATCCTGATTGGCTAAATTTGGCTTCCAAAGTTTGCAGGATGGGCCGTTTTGAGCAAAATGCCTCAAATCATGAACGCAGATTGCGATTTCCGTGAAATTTCACACGCACATCCTCACTAGGCCGATCCCCACTAGGCCGAGGAAGAGATGCTACTTGAATTTTTTTAAATCAACCTCATGGTGGCGCTATAACAGGCCAATTTGCGTTTTTAACTATAACTGCACCGATCTGCGTGAAACTTTGCACGTAGACATTTTGAAAATAGCCGATCTACAAGCTCACAACGCACAGCTTGTATGATTATTTTGGGGGGTCCCCAGATCAAATATGATTATTCTGGGGGGGGGGTCACCAGTTCAAATGATTATTTTGGGGGGTCCCCAGTTCAAATATTATTATTTTGGGGGGTCGCGGTGTGTGTGCTCCATCATCCGTGAGGATGCGAGTTTGAATCTGACTCCTGGTCTTGTCTCACATCTTTCTCCTCTTTCTGTCCTTGGTTTCCTTTCTCTCTGGGTTTTCACAAACTTTTACATGATCAAGACCCCCATAATAGACAGAGCCTCAGACTGGAGAGGCCCCCGATTTCTAAATGTAAAATAAATAAATGAATGAGTGAATACGTACATATACATGTACAACAAATACATACACACACACACACGCACGCACGCACGCACGCACGCACACACAGTGTATATATTTCTTCTCCCCCCCAATTACCCTATGCAGTCAAGACTTTGAAAAGTTACACTATCATATCTAAGAATGAAGGCATGGTGAGTATATTCAGAGTGCATGTATGGTTCATTGACAGGTCCTTCACAACAAGTCGACCATCGCACCAATGGGTCTGGCTGTTGATTGGGTGGGAGGAAACCTCTACTGGTGTGACCTGGAGCATCACACCATAGAGGTGTCCAAACTAAACGGGTCGTACCCAACAGTCCTGGTCAACACTGACCTGGACGGGCCATGGACCATAGCTCTGGATGTACGCTACGGGTAAGAGCACTGTGGTGAGACCATGAACCTTACATTGAATGTATCAACCATCCTGTGAAACACCACAGATACAAGAAGACTGAATTACATCTAACAATAAATCTGATGAGATCATATTCTGTTCCGCTTGCAGATCTAAGTTAAAAAGTAAAAAAAAAAAAGCTTTTTTTTACACCATGTCTCCATGTCTCCATGTCTCCGCCAGGCCGAAAGGCGTGGTGAGAGTATGTTTTGCACCCTGTCCGTCCGTCCGTCCGTCCGTCCATCCGTATGTCCTTCTGTCTGTGAGCAGCTAATCTCCGGCACCGTTGGCCCGGTCACTGTGCACACACACTCCCTGGATGTCAAAGCAGAACCTCTGACCTCACATTTTTTGAGGCCGATTTTTTTTAAATAAAAACATCACGCAAATCGGTACACAGTATCTCTATAGTCATGTGATCAACACGGATCTGTCCGATTTTCCCTATTCCATCCTGATTGGCTAAGATTGGCTTCCAAAGTTTGCAGGATTGGTTTGTTTTCAACAAAATGCCTCAAATCATGAATGCAGCATGCGATTTCCGTGAACTTTTACATGCACATTCCCACTAGGCCGAAGAAGAAATGCCACTTGAAAAATTACAAATCAGCCTCATGGTGGCACTATAACAGACCGATTCTTGTTTTTACCTATAACTGCACCGATCTGCCTGAAACTTTGCACGCTCTGTATAGGCCAAGGAAAAACCTTTTTCACATCTGCCATTTAGAGCGCCACCAGGATGCTGACTTTTGTAAAACATTCTTGAGTGGTGCTAGCCACTCCAAGGACTGACTTTGTGTGTGTGTCTGTCCGTCCGTCCATCCGTCCGTATGTTTGTGGACGCCTAGACGGCCTCAACATGTTTGTGTCTGGCCTCAACAGCTGCGGCTGATTGCAACACAAAGATGCAACCAGTTACACTAATTATACACAAACAGGGGTGCCACACACACACACACACACACACACACACACACACACACACACACACACACACACACACACACACACACACACACACTTTTGAGTAAAAATACTTAAAATGTGTAAAAAATACTTAAAATGAGTAAGAATACTTAAAATTAGTAAAAATACTCAAAAGATGTTAAAATGAGTAAAAACACGTACAAGTCAGTAAAAACATTTTAAAGCATTTAAAATTAGTAAAAATACTTTAAAGTCATCAAAGTCTGTAAAAAGTAACTCATTTAAGTCAACGCACTTGAAAGTTACTAAATTGAGTAAAAAAATACTTGCGCACGCACATTCACAGGTTTCAATAGGCTAATAATAGCTTAATGAAATTAACTCATGAAAGGCACCACTCTCTTCACACTGGGTGTGATTTCTTTTAATATTACTCCATCAGATTCTGTCAAAAATCACGCAAATCAGTACACATTATCTCTATAGCCATGTGATCAATATGGATGTGTCCGATATTTCATATTCCATCCTAATTGGCTAACATTGGCTTCCAAAGTTTGCAGGATGGCTCCGTTTTGAACAAAATGCCTCAAATTATGAACGCAGCGTGCAATTTCCGTGAAATTTTGCACATACATTCCCAAGAAATGCCACCCTTTTCACATTGGCCTGTTATAGTGCCACCATCAGGTCTAATTTAGCAAAACACATTTCTGGAACAAAATGCCTCAAATCATGAATACAGTGTCCGAGTGCCGTACAAGGCCTAAGAAGAAATGGCACCCTTTTCACATTGGCCTATTATAGCACAACCAGGAGGCCACAAAAACCTACTTGACCTGGCGGAGACCTGTGCTCCAAGGAGCACTTTTTCTAGTTATAGTTTCGTATTTTAGCTTAATCAATCAATACAACAATTGTATTAAGGACACATGGTCCATAGCAATAATAGCACATAACAGACATGAATACACATGTTACCCCCGGGCATCGAACCTGGGTCTCCCACGCGGAAAGCCAAGATCTTAACCGCTAGACGAAAGGTAGTTATATATAGCCAGGGGGAGATATTAGACGTTTAGCTAATCAGGCAGAGGCTCTGAGCCACTACTGCTACATACAGTCTTACATGCCAATGTATGGTTCCACCACAGTTTAGAGTAAAATCTGAACCCAGTCCAGTGTTTGTCAGAGTTAAAATGACTCTATTTGTACATGAGGTTCTGCAGCACAGCAGAGCAGGTGGTTCACCAACACTGACAAACATTTGACGTGCACTGTGCATCGAGGCACTTTAAGCAGCAGTCTAATGCCATCATAATACTGTATGCTACATATTATTAGTTTTCACTTTTTGTTTTCAATTTCAGTTATTTTATTTTTTTTTAAAGCAGGTTTGCAAGTTTAGTTTAGTTTTTGATTTGTGAAAATGCTTAGCTTTAGTTTAGTTTGTATTTTGAGTTGTTTATTGTAATATGGAATAGTCAGGGGTGAGAAAAATGTCAGAAATTGTTTTGAAGATGAAGTCAATCTACAAGCTCACAACGTGTCGCATCACAACACGTTGTGAGCTTGAAGATTGGCTATTTTCATTTGTGAAGAAATATATTGGCTATTGACAAAGACTAAAACTAAGGACAATTTCTTAATCGTTTTAGTACGTTTTTTTATGGTAATTTTAGTTTTATTCCAATTTAGTAGAATGTTTTATTTTATTTTATTTGTATTCTAGTTTTAATAATTTAGTTAGTAGTGAACTATAATAACCCTGGTATGAACTCTTCATCATATTGTAGGTCCACTAGTACTGTACAGTACTGTTACTGTATGTGTGATTAGTTGTGAATAGTGACCCAGACACAGTGTCTCCCTAACAGATACTTGTACTGGTTAGAGGTGGGCAACAACCCCCAAATAGGGAGGATAGGGATGGACGGCACAAACAGGACAGTCATCGTGAAGGATAAGTTGTCCCAGGCCCGGAGCCTGACGTTAGACTACATCAATGATCACATCTACTGGAGCAACGGGGGAAAAATTGAGGTTGCCAACCTGGATGGAACCAACAGACACACAGGTCTCACACACACACACACACACACACACACACACACACACACACACACACACACACACACACACACAGGCACGCACGCACGCACGCACGCACGCACAGTGGCGCACATGCACACACACACACACACACACACACACACACACACACACACACACACACACACACACACACACACACACACACACACACACACACACACACACACACTAGCTAGCCTTCTTTTTTTCCATTTCATATATTTAATTGTTAATCTGGTTAAAATATTTAATTGTAAGAAAAGGCAAGGAAAGATTTGAGAGCATTGTTTACTCTTGTATACTTTAGCATGCATTTTAACTTTTGTTATTATATTTTGTTCATTCATTTTATTATGAATTATGTCTGACTCTATTTGGTTTTGTGCATCTGTAGTTGTGAGTCAGGACAACATCGAGGAAATTACTCTGTTTGCGGATCACATCTACTGGACAGACACGGAGAACAGATCCATCTACAGAGCCAACAAGACTCAGGGAACCAACAAGATCAGACTCATCAGCAACCTGATCAATCCATCTGACATCCACATCTACCACCCCTATAGACAACATGAGGGTCTGTACCACCTACTGTAGCCCAATACAACACTCCCATTATTACTCTTCATGCCAGGAGGCCTGGTGGTGCTTCATATTTTTTGACAGTACTCCCACAGATTTTGTCCAAAAATCACACAAATTAGTACACAGTATCTCTATAGTCATTAAACGAAACTTGTCTTTCAGATTTTTCATATTCCATCCTGTTTGGCTAAAAATGGCTTAAAAAATTTGCAGGAGTGCTCCGTTTTGAACAAAATGCCTCAAGTCATGAACACAGCATCCGTGAAATTTTGCACGCATATTTCCACTATGCCGAGGAAGAAATGCCTCTTGAACATTTCAAATCAGCCTCATGTTTTTTTTTACCTACTGTATAACTGCACCGATCTGTGTCAAACTTTGTATACGCACTCCCAAGGAAAAACCTTTGCCCTGCATTTTTCACATCTGCCTTTTATAGCGCCACCAGGAGGCCGACTAATGTAAAAAATATATATATATATTACCCCTTCCGATTTTATCCACATGTCGGTAGACATGATCTCTATAGTCATGTGATACAGACAGATTTGTTTGATTTTTCATCCTGATTGGCTAAGATTGACATCTAAAGTTTGCAGTAGTGGCTTGTTTTGAACAAAATTCCACAAATCAAGAACGCACCGTCCGATTGCGGTCAAACTTTGCACGCACATTCATACTATGTTGAGGAAAAAATGCCACCCTTTTAACATTGGCATGTTAAAGCGCCACCAACAGGTCTAATTTTGGTTTAATTTTTTAACAAAATGCCTCAAATCATGAATTCAGTAGTGTCCGATTGCTGCGCAAAGCCTAAGAAGAAATGGCACCCTTTTCACATTGGCCTATTATATCGGACACATCCGTCTTGATGTGCATGTTTTCTCCACCCTGCAGTGTCTGGTCATCCATGTCAGACCAACAATGGAGGCTGCAGTAACCTGTGTCTGCTCTCACCTGGAGGGGGCTACAAGTGTGCCTGTCCCACCAACACCACCTTGACAGCTGACAACAAGCAGTGCACGTCCAGCTGCACTGCCAGCCAGGTGATTCACCTCGGTTTCACTTGTGTTACTCTGTATGACTTTATGGGCCCTATTTTACGTGTCAAAAGTACTGCCATGTCTTATTCCTTAATTTAAGACGTGGAGAAGTGACCAAGACCAAGCACCATTTTGCTATTATGGGTGAAAGCGTCATATCGGTCTGGAGGCTATTTGGACTGTTGAAAAAACAGAGCTGGAGCGAGAGAGAAAAAACGTCCCCCTTTGAGGGCCGGTGGATCTGTCCTGTTTGTTTATAAACACCATCCGATCGCGGATTATAATGGATATAAAATGTTTGTGACCAGTTGAAAAAGGTTATAAAACACAAATTGTTGGCACTGGGTGAGTATTAGTGGCATTACTCTGGCAGGGAATGTGTTAATCAATCCAATCAGAGTATCGCCTACCATTCCCTTTAAGATCAGTGCAAGACGCAGTGCTATTGTGAAAGTAACAGTCACCGTGTGGAGAGTAGTGTTGCATTACATTACATTACATTACATTACGTTACAGTCGTTTAGCAGACACTTTTATCCAAATCGACTTACAATGAGTGCATTCAACATAGGTAGGCAAGGAAACTACCAATCACCAGAAGTCTTATGTTGCCATATATATATATATTTTTTAATATCATTTTTTTATCCCGCGATTTTGTAACCCTTTTTCACCCGGTGCCAATTATCTAAGTGATTCTGGGCGCTACACTCCCCTCACCAGCCTAGGGAGCCCAGGGTCGAGCTCATGCCTCCTTCAATGCATGAGAGCCAACTGACCTTCTTATCACCTGACAGGGGGGAGTTTCCCCGGTAGGACATAGCGCGTGGAAGGAACACGTTATTCCAACCAGTTCCCTTCCCCTCCATCAGGCGCCCCGGCTGTCATGGGAGAGGCGGTATAGCGACCAGGATTACTACATGTTTTTGTGAGGTTATTAACTACCCTGAGAGACATGGGGAGAACATAAAAACTCCACACAGAGTAGGCGCTTTCGCCAACCCCACCTAGGGTATGGGCGCTGATGACGCGGAGGAGAAGACACACCCCCAGCGCCCACAGCTTCCCTGCCGGGATCGAACCCAGGACTTCTAGCTGTGAGGCGACAGTGCTACCGACTGCACCACCGTGCCTTTATGTTGCCATATTTCGCGAGAGAAATAAGCAGCCAGGTTTATGAAAACAAGCCCAAAACTGTGTATTGGCCTATAGTCATGTGGCGACTATAGGCCACATGACCTATAAACATTTATATTGAAAATAGTCGATCTACAAGCTCACAACACGTCTTCATAGAAAAACAAGCTCAAAGTCGCTTATAATAAGCAGACATGGCAACACTGGTCGCGTGGAGAGAGGCGCATGAGAGAAAAAGGAGAAGAGAACACTCTCCACTTCTAAGCTAAAATCTGCTGTAATTTTATTACAGCCTTTTATTTAATTTTATTTCATTGGACGTGGTCTGACCACGTCTTAATGGTATGCGGTGAGTCTTTTTAAGTCAAGGTGCAAAATAGCACATACCGCATTGTGCCTTAACTAACATATGAACACTACCCCATGCGTAAAATATGCTGGCGAGTCTTATTCCTTAAGTGTTCAGCGCAACTTGCATAATATTGCACGTAAGATTGTGGCGTTATCACTTAATTACCGCCTAAGGCGTGGATTTAAGAGACCTTTGACATTTTGCACCTTAATCCCTTGTACAACGCACTGACTTTTGTCTTTTTATTGTTGTTTTTTTCCTAGCACCTTAACTAACATCCATAAGTAGCCTATATCATGCACAATATACATCTGCTGCTGTGCTCACGCACCTTTATATCTTATCTTAAGAAAAGATAACTTCTTTGGAGTTTTTTTTATCTCTTGTTTTATCTCCTTTCCCACTTGCCCCCCCCCCTCCCCTTCTTTTTTTTTTTTTAACGATACGATGGGAACTATGAACGAAAACAAATTTCACCCACTTTTTTACTTACTACTGTAAACCTGTGATGTGACAATAAAGCTGATTCTGATTCTGATTCTGATGTAATAGGGGGCCTATGTCTTATGTCTGGTTTTGATACATTACTGATTATACACATAATCCTCTGTCTCCCCCTTCAGTTTGTTTGTCAGAATGACACGTGCATTCCATTCTCCAGGAAATGTGACACAGTAGATGACTGTGGGGACGAACACGCTGACTGTTGTGAGTAAAGACTGAAACATTACCTCAGTAGTCATGCTTTAGTATTACTGTTTTAGCAATGAATCCTGCTATGTATTCTAAAAACACTGATAAATGCTTTATCACAACACAGTATGAAGCATTTCATAATGAGTTGAGTATAAGTATTAATGCATTATAGTCTCATAATACAGTATAATTACTGCTCTAAGCACAAATAACAATAGTCATAACAGAATTTATTTTTTATAATGACTATTAAGGTGAAGTATTATAATGGTAAATGCACGCACGCACGCACGCACGCACGCACGCACGCACGCACGCACGCACGCACACACACACACACACACACACACACACACACACACACACACACACACACACACACAGACAGATATGTTACAGTGAGACAGATTTATTTATGATTGTTCTCCTCAGCTCTCCAAGTTAAACCAACTCACAACTCAACAGGTAAACTAATTAAACCTGATTATGTGTTGTATTCTTCAAGGTCTTGTAATTAAAGTAATATGTTTGACTGCGTATTACTCTCTGTGCAGAGTCTGAAGATGTCAGGCTGGTGGGAGGAACCAGTAAGTGTACTGGTATACTGGAGATGAAACACCAGGGAGAGTGGAGACCAGTGTTGGCTTGGTTTGACTGGAACAGGATGTCATCATATGTGGTGTGTAGAGAGCTGGACTGTGGCCCTGCTGTTGTAACCGAATTTACTTCTAGTTCTACACCCAAACCTGGATGGATGATTCCATCTTCCTGTGTTGGCTATGAGTCTTCACTGGTGGAGTGTGGACCAGTAAAGTCTTATGATTCCACTCTCACACTGAAGGTCAACTGTTCAGGTAAAAAAAAGAAAATAAGAATGACATCAATAATGTAAAAAGAAAATAAGAATTACATCAATAATGTAAAATTTGTCTTACCATTTGATTTGATTTATTTGATTTCCACAACAGAATATATCGTCGGTGTCCAGGACGAACCAGCTAACTCCATTTTCAGCTCTTTTTTTTTCATAAATCAACGCTATTGAACACCCTTTACGTCTGTAAAAAAAAATGTTTGAACCAATGAAAAGTATTAAAAAGCGCCTCTGACAAAACCCAACTCCATTTGATCCTCAAACTGTCCGTCAATACCACGCAACTCCCCCTCTCGTCTCATGCTGCCTTTGCACAACACAGCAGAGCTCGCTGGCTGCGCAGTCAGAGAGGAGGAACACGGAGCAGCACATAAACAAACTCCCCGTAGTCTGTTAAAACTATGCAGTGTACCTGTTTATCAAACTTAGCACTAATGCTAATGTTATGAAAACAAGTAATTATATTTCTAAAATCTATTAAGTGTTCTGTTTAATGTCGAGAGCAATGTGACAAGAAGAAAGGAGTTCATAGCATTTCTGTTGCGCTAGTTCTACTACCTCTTTGCAGACGTTATTGTAATATTTAAAGTCCTGTTTATTATTGTAGGCCTATATAATAAGTGTCACTTCATAGATTTTAGAAATATAATTACTTGTTTTCATAACATTAGCGTCAGTGCTAAGTTTGATAAACAGGTACACTGCATAGTTTTAACAGACTACGGGGGAGAAAAACCCTGCTGCTCCGTGTTCCTCCTCTCTGACTGCGCAGCCAGCGCGCTCTGCCTGTGTTGTGCAAAGGCAGCTGCAGAGGAGAGGGAGGGAGTTGCGTGGTATTGACGGACAGTTTGAGGATCCAATGGAGTTGTTAGGTTTTGTCAGAGGCGTTTTTTAATACTTTTCATTGGTTCAAACATTTTATATATATATATATATATATGTACATATATATATATATATATATATATATATATATATATATGTATATATATATATATATATATATATATATATATATATATATATATATATATATATATATATATATATATATATATATATATATGTATATATATATGTGTGTGTCTGAGTCGACTGCCAATTTCTTAGTCGAATTATACAAATGATATTTTAAAACAAATATTCGACTGAGCGATTGGCCTAGTTTGTTATATTAATTAACTAATAGTTTGCCAAAAATAGGATATACATCATGATTTATTGGGAGAAACCAATAGTATATGTTAAATCAGACACTATAAGCACCCCTACAGCCAAAATGGAATGTTCCTCTATTGCATAACATATCTTTGCATGATTTGACTGAGAGATTGGCAGTCGAATCAGACTGATTCGACTGACAATCTCAGTCGAATCATGCAAAAAAAAGAAAAAGTTGCCAATAGTCGACTGCCAGTCGACTATTGGCAATTAGTCGCCAATCAGATTCGACTATACAAATCCTTAGTCGGGGACAGGCCTAAACTGTAGTTAATAAACAAGATAAATAATAACACAAATGCAGAAAGAAATGTAGAAGGAGCAGCTAAAGATACCAGCCAAACAATTAAGCTAGCATCTGTCTAAATTACATGCAATCTAAATATTATTCTGTGCATTTGAACCAAGTAAAACAATACATAAAATGGGAGGTTGAGAAGAAAAAAATCAACAGAACGAAAACTTGAGAACAAGACCAAGATAATATCAGAGGCCAGGGCAGGACTTACTGTACCTGGGAAGAAGATAAGCTCAGTATTTTCTGCATTGAGCTTGAGTTGGTGGGAAAAGGAGTGGGGGGCAGTTGAGTCAGCATAAAAGTGATAGGAGAGCTTGTGAGCAGAGATGACAGAGCCAAGAGATTTGGTGCAGAGAGAAAAAAGGAGAGGGCCAAGTAGACCCCAATTCCATATGTCTAATGAATTATTACTTTTGGTTGTTTTAAATAATCTTTTAAATTATAATTATTCCTCTCTCACGATATAATGCACAAGATGGGACACTAATAATAAAATGTTCTTCTAATTAACTCTCTCTCTCTCTCTCTCTCTCTCTCTCTCTCTCTCTCTCTCCAGAGTCTGTGAGGTTGGTGAATGGTACTAGTTTGTGTTCAGGCAGAGTGGAGGTGAAGTCTAATCAGTCGTGGGTCTCGGTGTGTGATGGTGACTTTGACCAGCAGGATGCAGAGGTGGTCTGTAGGGAGCTTGGCTGTGGATCTACTTCAGTCCTTCAGGGGGCGCTATATGGGGAAGTGAACACTTTTGGTCCGCACATAATGTGGGCCAAAGAGTTCCAGTGTAAAGGCAATGAGTCTGTTCTCCTGGACTGTGGAACCTCAAACTCAACTAGAAGAAGCTGTTCATCTGTTGGACTTACATGCTTGTGTTCAGGTAAAGACAATCTACACTTTGGAAACATTTTTTATTGTAATAAAAGTAATATTAGTCTTTAAAATGTAAAGTTTACTCTCTTCACTCTTTACAGTGGTTGATGATGTCAGGTTGGTGGGAGGAACCAATAACTGTAATGGTATACTGGAGATGAAACACCAGGAAGAGTGGAGACCAGTGGATGGTGGGTTTCACTGGAACCTGAAGTCATCATCTGTAGTGTGTAGACAGCTGGACTGTGGCTCTGCTGTTTCAACAGAAAGGAGTTCTGGTTTTACACATGAACCTGTATGGACGATTACACCTTACTGTGTTGGGTCTGAGTCTTCACTGAGTGACTGTGTCATAATGGAGACTTCTCATATCACACGGAAAGGTTTGATTACAGGCAAACCCACAGTGATCTGTTCAGGTAACACAATGACAGCAGTCTTTACAGTCTCTCATTTCATCTGTGCATGCGTGCGTGCGTGCGTGCGTGCGCATGTGTGTGTGTAGGGACTATTGGAGGCTTTTAGTCTCATGAGCGATGAGCCTTGATTTATTGATTATATATTTCCATTATGTATTAATTTATTTTAGAATGGATACATTTGTATTTGTCTTTTTGTGTATGTGTTTAGGGTTTCAATAACATGACTTTTAAGTACAGAGATACAGTTATACAATAATGTTAAAATGATAACAACCCCTGGGGGCTTGTTTCCATCGTGGTCCTAAACTTGCCTCTGATGTGTTAAGATTTAATTTGCATCCATAATGCATATTCTCTTTCGGATTAATACAATAATATAATAAAATCTCTCTCTCTCTCTCTCTCTCTCTCTCTCTCTCTCTCTCTCTCTCTCTCTCTCTCTCTCTCTCTCTCTCTCTCTCTCTCTCTCTCTTTCTCTCTTTCTTCAGAGTCTGTGAGGTTGATGAATGGGACTAGTTTGTGTTCAGGCAGAGTGGAGGTGAAATCTAATGAGTCGTGGGTCTCAGTGTGTGAAGGTGACTTTGACCAGCTGGATGCAAAGGTGGTCTGTAGACAGCTTGGCTGTGGGGCTCCTTCAGTCCTCCAGGGGGCGCTCTATGGAGAAGGAAAGGCTCCAATGTGGACCGAAGAGTTCCAGTGTGAAGGTAATGAGTCTGCTCTCCTAGACTGTGATACCTCAAACTCAACTAGAAACACCTGCGCACCTGACAAGACTGTTGGACTAATTTGCTCAGGTAAAACACAAACTATACCTTTTCATTTGGATCATCATTTTATAATGACAGTAATACAGTTTTGTTCTATTATGTTTGTATTAGTACTCTCTTGTCTCTGTTCAGTGTCTGATGATGTCAGGTTGGTGGGAGGAACCAGTAACTTTACTGGTATACTGGAGATGAAACACCAGGGAGAGTGGAGACCAGTGGATGGTTGGTCTGACTGGAACTTGCAGTCAGCATCTGTAGTGTGTAGACAGCTGGACTGTGGCTCTGCCATTTCAACAGAAAGGAGTTCTGGTTCTACACATAAACCTGCATGGAGGATTACATCTGCCTGTGTTGGGTCTGAGTCTTCACTGATTGACTGTGGAAAAAAGATGTCTGCTATTTCCTTGTACATACTGGAGGTGATCTGTTCAGGTAATAAAGCACTACTTCAACTACAGTAATAGGAAACACTGGGGAACACTAGGGGAATGCTGAACACACGTTCACACGCGAACACGCGCTCACACGCACACGTGATAATAGTTATTGTCCATGAAAGGGAGGTGCGCCGACTCAGCAGAGCTTGAGGCCGAGGAGACTTGCCCGAGTGCCTCCAGGCGCTAGTGCCCGCGCCGACCGGCCGAAGACTGCTAGTCGAATCAGCGCCATCCGAGTTGTAACCCGATAGGGGGATAATAGATATTTGATGTGTGTGTGCGCATGCACACGCACACACGCATGTGCATGCGTGTGGCTTCATTGCCCTCTAGCGTTGGTTCTACTGAATTGCCTGGGTGGGTGGTAAAAACAAGCGCTCCTTTTCCAATTTCCCTGGAATGCCAATTTCCCTGTAACATATACACCAGGCAGTGAATGGCTGATTGGGTTAAACCCTTGTTCAATCAGTCACCCAGTCACTCACTGCACTGGTGTAACTGGGGGGGGGGGCAGGACCTGGAAAGACACCCATGAGACAATTAATGAAACACTATGAAGCACTGAACATGTGTAATACATTGTAACGTTCATCTTTTACACGACACATGATGTCTCTGGTCTTGTTATTTTTTAATTTATTTTTTATTATTTTTATCAGCAAATGTGTGTGACACTGTGACTTGAAATGTAAATCTCTCTCTCTCTCTCTCTCTCTCACTCACTCACTCACTCACTCACTCACTCACTCACTCACTCACTCACTCACTCACTCACTCACTCACTCACTCACTCACTCACTCTCTCTCTTTCTTCAGAGTCTGTGAGGTTGATGAATGGGACTAGTTTGTGTTCAGGCAGAGTGGAGGTGAAATCTAATGAGTCGTGGGTCTCAGTGTGTGAAGGTGACTTTGACCAGAAGGATGCAAAGGTGGTCTGTAGACAGTTTGTCTGTGGGGCTCCTTCAGTCCTCCAGGGGGCGCTCTATGGAGAAGTTAACACTTCAATGTGGGACAAAGAGTTCCAGTGTGAAGGTAATGAGTCTGTTCTCCTGGACTGTGGAACTTCAAACTCAACTAGAAACACAAGCTCACCTGACAAGACTGTTGGACTCACCTGCTCAGGTAAAATACCTGCTGCACTTTTGGTTTGGATTATGATTTCATAATGAAAGTAATAATGTTTTATTGTTTACTCTCTTGTCTCTGTACAGAGTCTGCCGATGTCAGGTTGGTGGGAGGAACTAGTAAGTGTATTGGAATACTAGAGATGAAACACCAGGGAGAGTGGAGACCATTGGATGGTTGGTCTGACTGGAACTTGCAGTCATCATCTGTAGTGTGTAGACAGCTAGACTGCGGCTCTGCTGTTTCAAGAGAAAGGAGTTCTAGTTCTACACATGAACCTGTATGGTGGATTTCAAGTTCTTGTGTTGGGTCTGAGTCTTCACTGAGGGAGTGTGGAACAAAGACGTCTGGTAATTCCACTGCCAGACTGGAGGTTATCTGTTCAGGTAAAACAAGGACTTCAACAATTACATATTTACATTATCTCATCTGTCTGTCCGACTGACTGCCCGCCCGTCCGTCCATCTGTCTGCCAATTGCCCCTGTCTTGTTACAGATCTGCTGTTTAAGCCAATCATCACCTTTGTACCCTCCATAAACGGGGTTTCTGAGAGCCAGCAGCAGGGGCTGCATGTGTTCAATGGTTCCAGCTTCAGCGTCAGCTGCTCCATCCAGCCACAATACCCAGGAGGCTTCTTCCACCTCACCTTCACTGGATCCAACACGACACACACCTACACCCAGCCAGCTGTCAATCACTCTGCTGACTTCCTGTTTCCTGCAGTACACCTCACTGGATCAAACACAACACACAACATCACTGGATCCAACACAACATCACTGGATACAACACAACACACAACCTCACTGTATCCAACACAACACACAACCTCACTGTATCCAACACAACACACAACCTCACTGGATACAACACAACCCACAACCTCACTGGATACAACACAACACACAACATCACTGGATACAACACAACTCACAACCTCACTGGATACAACACAACACACAACCTCACTGGATACAACACAACACTCAACCTCACTGAATACAACACAACACACAACATCACTGGATACAACACAACACACAACCTCACTGAATACAACACAACTCACAACCTCACTGAATCCAACACAACACACAACATCACTGGATACAACACACAACCTCAATGTATCCAACACAACACACAGCCTCACTGTATCCAACACAACACAAAACCACACCCAGGCAGCTGTCAATCAGCTCTCTGCCACCTTCCTGTTTCCTGCAGCAAACCACACCCACCACGGGAATTTAAGCTGTGTTTATCACATACATGTTTTTTCCCATAACTTCTCCTCTAAGAGTGAGGTGCTCTCTCTCACTGTCACAGGTAATCTGGATTATGGTCTTTTCAAGTCACACTATGAAACTCAATCAAGCATACTTAAACATGACATGAATTCCGAAATATTAAGCGTATTCCATGAAATATACTTTTTGATTTGAGCTGTCCTTCACTTGATGTTTTATGTTCTCACATGTTTAATATATTTCTCTCACAGCTTCTCATCTCACATCTAACATCCTCAAATGTACAGTCACAGTGCTGCTGCTTTTTATCCTGATAACTGGTGGCCTCTATCGTCTCTGGAAGGTAATTATACTTCTTTATTCAACATAAGACTGCAATGTAAATGTTGTATTTATTTATCTAAGAGTCACGTCTGATCCAGTAAATTAAAGCTGGGTGCTGCTGTGTTTCTCCAGGTCATCAGAAGTCACAGTGAAGGAGCGCAGAACATTGACGCGGTTTACTATAATGTAGGACGGGAGAACGTTGAGATAGTTTATTATAATGTTGCTCGTTCTGATGCTGAAGCCGGACCCAGTGAAGAGACAGAATACCACCTGTATGAGGAGGTGGATCAGCAAGGAGGTGCAGAAGCTGGACCCCGTGAAGAGACAGAATACCACCTGTATGAGGAGGTGGATGTACAAGGAGGTGCTGAAGCGGCAGGAAGAGGCGGGAGACCCCCTGTGTATGAGGTGGATCTATAAAGGCCAATTTATAAGCTCAGTGTGACAAGTGTCAAAAGACACGTCGCAGTACTTTTCTCTCAACGAGTTTTGTGCATTCATACTGTCTGCGTTGCCACAGAACGTGAACACGGAAGTGGATGTAGTCTCGTTGATCTTCAACCAATCAGAGTATGCAACCGTGTTTGAAGATCAGATCAGACCTTGTATTTGTCCAACCTCATTATGTTTCATCAAGTTATTATAACTATCAGTAATTATTTTATAGATCAGTGGTTCTCAACCTTTTCTGGATCAGGGCCCGCTTGAAAATCTCAAAAGTGTTTGCGGCCCACCCATCTGACCACTTAACACGGCAGCTGAATGGCTGAAGGTTTATTTTAATGATCAGTAAATCAAGTGTGTTTTGACGTAGTTCTTTAAGTTCCTATTTATTGGTATCCACATTTAAAGTTAAATATACACCTTGATTTTTATGTAATGTTATATTATCAATACAATCTCCCACTTGTAATATCCCCATGGCCCACCAGTGGGCCCAGGCCCACAGGTTGGGAATCACTGCAATAAATAGATGTGTTATTAGTCATTCAGGTCATAGATTGTCACAGTGAATCATCAGAGTCTGAGATAGAGAACTATTGATCTCTGTATGGATCTGGTTGGGTTGTGCTTTCTCTTGGCACAATAGAATTTGGAGTTTTGTTCAAGTATGATGGATAGAGATTTTTACCATTGACTTCTTACTTGTATATGCTTATGGTAATTTTGTTGAGCATCACGTTTGAGGATCTGCTAATAATAAGGTAGCGTTATCATTTATGTCATTATTTTGCCTGACTTTTACATCAGTAGCCTACATATTTTTTTATGTCCATATTCTTTTAAACAAGCTTGTTATGAGCAGTAAACCTTAGTGTATATAGAAATATAGATGTATAGTTTTTAGATGATTTATGATCTTTTTGTGTATATAACTTTTTAAGGTTTACTTGCTACATACTATTACGAACTACACAGGATAAAAAAAGAATAAATATTTAGCAAAAAAATGCCTGTGTTTTGAATGTCTGGGGTCACTTGAAGTTTGTGGAGGAGAGATAGCAAGCCTGTCATGAAACTTTTGTTTAATTTATTGTACATGATTGTCACTCTGTGACTGTGACTAATAAACAAATAAACTAAACTAAAGCCAAAACAGGTTTGGGAACTAGCCACTGCTAGGGGCTGCTAGTAGGGCTAATTTATTGGTCAAATTTCCAGAGGCAATGCTGGGAATTTTACAAATTGTAAGAATTTTGTAGCCTGTTTACCAGGTTCCTTAAGCCTAACCCCTTTTATTTATTTGTGTCCCAATTCCTTTGGTGTATTGCCCACTGCTCCTAGTTAGGATAAATGCAGAGGACAATTTTGAACAATGTGCAAACTGTTTATACTTAGCTGCGTGAAAATAGTAAATGTATAAGCATGCAATGCAATGCAATGCATAGAGTTGTAAGCTCAGGGGCTCACACATACTCAACATTAGAGCAGGTTGAGAATTGTCATGTCAGAGCAGGAGGAGGAGGGGCCAACACGGACCAGAGGTTCTTATCATTTGCATCTGAGTATCGTGTACCATACTTAGTATTCAGCATTTGCCTCTGATGACTTGACACAGTAAAATCCTCAGTGTTAATCCCCACGAGGGTCCATTTGGTTACATTTGTACACTTTCAGAGTTACATGGATAAATTATCACATTAACATAACACCCTAACACAAATTGCTGTGTACCAGCTTTACAGTACAAGTTGATCTGTAATCACACAGTCATAATCCAAAACTTACTATATCCCAAACCTGGAATAAATAACAACCGAACAGATTGTTTTAAGAAAAAGAGTAAATATACCTCTATACAGTACACTTTTAGAAAGCTACTCAAGTAGTCATAAGTCATAAGATTCAATATATGATTTCTTAAATCACATATACAGGTACATTACACCAAATGTATTTTGGTTCGTCAACATTGTAGCAACAAGACAAAGAATAACAATAAAGTAACAAAATAAACAAACATATGTGTGCACATGTCTGTCTGTCTGTCTGTCTGTCTGTCTGTCTGTCTGTCTGTCTGCCTGCCTGCCTGCCTGCGTGCGTGCGTGCGTGCGTGCGTGCGTGTGTGTTATTGTCAATTCATATATAAAGTATCAGGTGCCTGTGTGTGTGGGATGTGTTTAAATAGTGTGTGTGTGTGTGTGTGTGTGTGTGTGTGTGTGTGTGTGTGTGTGTGTGTGTGTGTGTGTGTGTGTGTGTGTGTGTGTGTGTGCGTGCGTGCGTGCGTGCGTGCGTGTGCGTGGTTGCCTCAGGCAGAGTAGGAATGGGCTCTTACACAAGGCTGGCACACCCAGGACTGGGTGGGTGTGGCCAGGTAGTAACCAGGTTTTTTGTTCAGGCTGAACAGTGATATCATCAGGTGTTGGCTCAGCTGTCTGTACGTGGAAGTGTCTCTGTTCAAACAAACAGGTAAGATTTTCTTAATATTAATACATTATTTCTGCTTTCAGTAAACATTTATCTGGCTAGTATTGTGTATGTTCATACGACATAGTTAAAACAAGTTATGTCTTAGGAAAATGAATGCAACAAAGGCTAGAATTAAACAGGAAGCATACTATGTTATTGTCTGGTAGGCTACATTCTCAGTCATAGAAAGTGTTCAGCCATGACAGTCATGACGGGAGCTAATCTAAGCTATCAAATGTGTGACCAGGAAGGGAAACAGCCAGAGCACTGTGGATTGTTGAACCTCATGTAGAAATGCACTGTTCATGTACACATAAATGTGTAGCTGCTGCTATTACAATATTACTTGCCATATACTGTACCATTCTGCTGATGATACCAACGGTTCTTGAATTAGAATAAGTACAATAAAAATAAAAGGTCAATAGTTTCTAAACTTAAATTAACAATAATCTGCATTAGCATTTAAAAAAAGTGGAAGATAAAAATATTTTATAATTTTTTTTGGGGGGGGGGTGAATTAGTAAAGATGGTCATTGTGGGATGAAGGATGGTTGATTTAGGCAGTCACACTTGACCTGAGTCAAACTAATTGGACTCAGAGCCAGGTGAGACTACACACCTGTTGTGCATAGAGCTAATCGATGCACACAGGATAATTCCCCACACATCTGTTGTCCCCTGTAACACTTTAGCACCACAGTATGGCAAGCAGCACTTTGATTCTATCGTCCATTTAGTTCATTGGAGAGGTGGCGCCCTGTTCTATTCGGTTCCAAGCTATATAGCTCACATCATAAAGAACTTTGTAACCTCAAAGCCTTGGCTGTGTCTGTCCTACAATTAAGCCGGTTACACTGGACAAACTGCTTACCATTGCCTTAATTAATAGCCACAAGGAAATAAACAAGATAACATCATGCCATTACTGAGGCTCTGTTTGTGGAGATGACTGGTTTATACACCTAGTTCTGAGTCCAATTAGTTTGACTCAGGCCGGGTATACTGCTTAAATCACCCACAATCACCTTGTCAGATTAATTTCTCCTCATTGTTTACCTCTGCTGTGGAATAGTTCTATTCACACTTACAATGTCACAATCTCTGATATACACTTAGGACACCAAATTGTAGTTATCCCCTCTTCTGCATCTTGGACATTTTGATTTAGTTGTGATATTAATTTTATTTAATCATCTTGTGCTATTTGCAGCCAAAACATGTTCTGTTGCCAATGCCATGCTTTTTTTTTTTTTTTTTTTTTTATTATCCTAGAAAAAGTTAGCTGCAAAAAGAAATGTTCAACCAATTATTACTCTATTTTCTCTTTATTTACAGTCTTATTCCAAGTCACAAGTATTTCCGTTTGCAAATAATGGCAACTCTATGGGTAAGATGCTGTGTGTTGTTTTGAAACAATCTCTGGACTATTTATATTGTACATACACAATTGAGGTTTCTCTTTATTATGGCATTAGAAATGCTGAGATGTGTGAATACTGTATATTTTGTTACTAATTACTATTCCCTGTACTGGGCTTAAATGAATATCTGTCACTGTCTGAAATGTTATCCACATCTTATCTATTGTGGCTCAAATGGTTTTCTATTCTTTGCTTCCAATAGGATGATTTGGACAGTCTTGTGAATTCTCCTGACTCCTACACAGCATCGGTAGGTCCACCCATAATATGGTTCGATTTATGCAAAAAAATTAAACAAGGTGGAGGGGGACCTAAGCCCTTTTATATATTGTATGTACAACAATACAGAAGCATGTGCCCCCCCCCCCCCAGTTACAAGTTACAACCCCTTCATCGTGATTTGTCCTGTTTGTTGTAGGATATGAACTCATCTGCTTTTGTTTTTCCCTGTGCAGAGTGGAGAGAGAGGCACCGTTAAACCCAAGGCAGACTTCAATGCAGGGGATGATGTTGTGGCTCTAAGAAAGGCTATTGAAGGACTTGGTACAGTGCAAGAGTTTTATACTGCTACTACTACTGCATTCCCAACACATTTCATGAAAATACAGCCTTTGTTCTTTTGTTATGCTGTTAAAGCTGCAATCTTTGATTGACTAAAATGTATGTTAATACAACTATAACTAGTACATCTGCATTGGTTGGAAGTGGTCTCCCTACCTTTGAGACAATTAGACACTGGTGTCTGATAGGACACCTACTGGTTGACAAATAGTGCTGTCTGAAAGTGCAATATCTCCCCTGGTCAAGTGGGCATTCCCTCTTGAAAGAGTGATAGAAATGTGGTCTCCACGAGACTCCCAGGTAGGACATAAAAATGATGCATGTTGCAGCTTTAACAGTCAAACTAATGGAATGGGGTTAAAACATAATCATGATTCATAATGGCATACAAACTCTTGACTGAGTTAAAAGTGCCTTTTATTTGTGCCACATTTCATTAAAAACTACAGACTCTTTACACTCTGTATTTATGCAGCATTATTTATTTTTGCTGTGCCTCAGGAAAAAACCTTTTCTGTTGTCATTTGCAGGAACCAAGGAGAAGGTCGTGATTGATATTTTGACCCGCAGGACCAGTGCTCAGAGACAAGTTATCTGCGAAGGCTACCTGAAGGCCACGGGCAGAGTAAGCTCTATAGTCTGTGTGGAAATGTGTTGCTGAAGACTTTTGGGTCATAACCCACTAACCCGGTAGCACAATACTGTCCCTGAACAATTTGATAAAAGGCTCTGCCATAGTCAGTTCCATGATCTGATGGCTCTTCTCACTCTTGTCAGGTCATTTTTTTACTTGAGCAATGCATATACTACAGTACAGTATGTACTGTATATCAGAGTATATAATGGCTACTATAATATAGCCTCAAATGTATGTACAACATGGTTGCCAGTGAATCGGCCACAATTTCCAAAAGACGATTTATATTGCTAAGAAAAACCTAGTGTAGCAGTGGGATATTGTCATTATACAATGCAGAAATGCATTGGGATGTCCAATTTATTATACTGTATGTATTTACATGTATTTAGAGTTTCAGATAAGACTTTGCCCTTTGCTCATTCATTCGGTTTAGGAAACCTTTACCTCAGTGTGTCTTCCTGTGAGACTGAAAACATTGTGTCCAAGTTAAGTTTGACTGACTTTGTAGGCATATTTGTTGATTTATAGCCCAGTTAGTTAATTATGTTTATGTATAGATCACCTGCTGCCCATAATTGCAAATCAAGTGTAATTTTGTGCGTGTGTTTGTGTGTACTGTATATGACAAGCTGTCCCTCTGTGTTTCCACCAGACATTAGTGGACGACATAAAAGGGGACACCCACGGCCACTTTGAGGACCTTCTGGTGGCACTGGTCACCCCTCCTGCCACGTACGACAGCCATGAAGTCACCCGAGCAATGAAGGTTGGCCTCTTCAGATTCCTTTCTACAATGTTTTGTATCCATTTGACTTAAATCATTTTCCCATCCACAATATAACGTAGTTGTCACTCAGATATTGGATAATTTTGGGGTGGAGTGATGCTCTTTATTTGATATTTGTTAAACCTGTCCTCATCTTAGTTTACTGCCCTTTTGAATGAATATGCATATAATCAGGGTTCTATTTGTTAATAAAAATAATTAGCCGTTTACATATTTGTTCAACAAATAGTGAAAATAGCTGATCTACAAGCTTACGATGCTTTGCATCGCAACACGTGAGCTTGTAGATCTGATTTCTTCACTATTTAGTCTTAACACATTTAACAATTAAATTGTGATATTATCTAACATGTATTGCAAACATATCAGACAGTCAGTATTTTCCGAGGAATTGTGTGCATGCTGTATTTGATTAAGTCTGACCAGAAGCATGGATGAAATCATTCCCATTGGCCATAAAAAGTAATGACCAGAGGGGGGATATCAAAAGTGGAGGAATGGACTCCCCTCCTGCATATGATGGAGCATCAGTAAATATTCAGTATGTGTTCGCAGGGAGCTGGGACGAAAGACAGCTTCTTGATTGAAATCTTTGCTTCAAGATCCAACAAGCAGATAGCAGCTCTCTCCCATGCTTATTTGGAAGGTAAAGATTGACATAAGTCTTAAGTCTTATTTATATTCCGTTGCACAGCGCTGGCAATTGCCGACCAGACAATTTGCTGTCTACAAGCAACACCGTTATGCGACTGAGTATTCATTAATTTGCCTGTTACTTCTCAAACATGCCCAGATTGTGATTGATTTAATCGTTTGTGTAAATACCCCTCCCATCACCCCAACAGAAAATGAGACGAAGTTGATCCATGACCTGAGAAAGGAGGTGTCTGGAGAATATGGCAAAGCCCTTCTCCTTTTAGCTGAGGTATGGAGGAGAAAAAAAATCAACATTCGAAGACAAAATAATGTACAGCAAGATACTGTATCAGTGCTGTAGTTGCAGTGAGATAATTCTATAATTCAAGTCAAAAGGCTGGCTTAAAGTGATGATGAACCTTGGGTTCTAAAGCTACCTGGTCATGATTTAATTCAACTATTGTTTATAATTGTTGCCTGTGCTTCATGAATGGAGGAAATAGTTTTTCTCTTTCATTGTATGAAGTCGCCTATGTCTGTCTGATGTATCCCTCAAAACCACACTTTTAGCACCTGTTACTGAGCACCACAGACATTGATAAGTCACCTCTGTCGGTGTCAGTGATAATGACAATTATGTTTACCAATTAGGTGATGTAGGCAAAGAATATAAAAACATTAACAAACTAACAACTTGCTCAGGGAGCAAGAATATTTGGACGTAATATTTGGACGTAATATTTGGACGTTATCACGCCCAGGTATAGCTATATAACAGAATGTGGTATACAGTATCACTTAAAAAATGTAGTTACTGGAGAGCTGATGGAATAACACATAAAACAGTAAAACATATGATTAATTCAATCTAGTATATAAATCGATTATGTTTCAATGTGGGGATTTTGAAGAGGCTCCACAAAGTGTGATAACTGATGTAATGGTTCGTGTCTTTGTGATAACTGATGTAATGGTTCGTGTCTTTGTTTTGTCTCCAGGGTAAGAGGGACGAGGGCACCACAGTGGATAAGGAGAAGGCTCGAGAAGATGCCAAGGTATTATGATCTCCACCGTTCCTCTGTGTTCTGTCATGGTTGTGAAACATGGTTTTAATCCTGGCAGCCATATTTTGGGCATGTTATTAATTATCAAACTTTGTCTTGTTTTTATAGCTAATATACAAGCTCCCAACATGTCGCACCATGACACGTTGAGAGAGCTTGTAGATCAGCTATTTTTACCACGTGTATATTTCAGGTTTCAGTTGAAGACTACTGTATACTATTGTTAAAACCAAAACTCATTTTGCAACATTTCGAGACAGCAAAGTGAAGGCTAATTTACACTTCAGTAAAATGGGTCAGGCAACATGTTGCTTGACACATTACACATTGTTTTAAGACGCTTTTCTTGATTGGATTGTCAAGAGTAGAGACAGGAAACTGAGGTCAGAGAGAAGGGAGACATGTGGGACATATCTGGGATTTGGATTCGAACTCAGAAGGAGCATGTGGTCCGTGCACTAGCTGGCTGCACCACCAGGCACCCACGATAAAATGACACAATTTCAACTGAAACAAGGCATGTGACTTGAGGTCAATTGACAGGCAAAACTGAACCATGTCAGTCAGTACATGAATTGGCTGAGCCAAATATGCCAGAAATATAATTTAAAAACCTGAGCCAAACTGCAACCAATCACTGACATTGTTTGACCATGGAGGGTAGTGTCATCATTCCAAATAAACATAATGGCCTCTATCCAAATGTTTCTTTTATAATATTTCATGTTTTCTTTTTCCCGTAGACTCTGTACAATGCCGGGGAGAAGAAGTGGGGCACGGACGAGTCCAAGTTCATTGACATCCTGTGCCACAAAAGCATACCTCAGCTAAGACAAAGTACAGCAGACTTTAATTTCAGTCCATATGCTTTCAGTAATATTGTGTAGTTAATCGATCTCTGAGAGTGTACAAATGCAACCAAATGGACACGTACATTTGGTTGCATTTGTACATCGAGGACACCTGGAGTTAAAGCTGCACTATAACTTTCCTCTTCTACACCGGATTTGAACCTGATTTCCTGCACAAGTGCTGACATTTTTACCATTGAGCTAATAGAGCCTGTCTGCTTGCTCAGGGGATACATTTGTGTCAGATCCTGTGTCTAGATGAGACACACATGACACGATCTAAATGTCTCAATAGAAGAGCAGGGAGGGAGACAAAATACAACACCCTAATTGTATGAGTTATATTGTATTAACGTATACAGATTGGACAAAATTACATTTTATTCATTAAAAAGGTGACATAGTGCCGCTTTAACACTCACACTGTATAGTGACACTTTGATTCCATGTCTAGCTCTTGTGGAGTACAAGAACATCAGTGGCAAGACCCTACAAGAAAGCATCGAAGGGGAAATGTCTGGAGATCTTGAAGAACTGCTAGTGGCTATTGGTACTGTATTATGCTATTTGTACTATAGCAAGTATATAAACAGTGCGGCAGCACCCCTTAGTGGTGTATTAATGAATGGCAGGGGGAGCTCAGTTGAGATGGAAAGCCATCAATATTTAAAGGCTTTCATTCCAAAATATTGTATATTTAAGTAGTTATATTTTAAATAATGTGTTTATTGATCATTTTTTTGACTTACAATGACAACATCAAAACAATATTTTAAGCATTTTAAACCTCTATTTGATAGTGATAGGAAAAAAGGAAAGAGAGTAGGGAAATGATGGCAAACAGGAAATGTCTGGCCAGCCGGGAATTAAATCAGCGATGCTCTGATATGGGAATTTCCTGCCCATGTGGTATGTGCCCTAACCACCTGGTTATTGGGACACCCACTATCTCTCCTATTAGAAACCATTTATACAATAATGTTCCGTTGTGGTTTAAACCAAATTAGCTAACCTTTCACGTATATACAATATAAAACAAATGATATTTTGACCTCATGCTTGTTCTTAAACATAATGAATCTAACTGGTGTCTCTCCTCCAGTGAAATGTGTGAAGAATGTCCCAGCCTACCTAGCTGAATGTCTGCAAAAGAGCCTGAAGGTGAACTACTATCACACACTCAAATGATATCCTGCAGTGTAAAAAGAAAACTCTTGAGAGTGTACAATGGACAGCCTGGTCACCAGAGAAAACATGGTCCCTGTACAAAAACATTTTGTGTCAACTAAGGTGTCTAGATGTGGACCATGTCAACTAAATGCTAGATTTGTACACATAACTGAGAACCCTAAACCTGTGGCTGCAACATTGAGATATGCCTGCCTTGCTATGTTGACATGCAACGTGTCAGTGGTTTGCAGAAATATACAGTAATGTTTCTTCTCTGGTGATTTGAGATTAAAATTGAACCATAAGGAGGTGAAAGTTGTTAACCAATTAAAGTGAAAATACTATCTGAATATAGAGCTAGTTATTTATTTTATCCAGTTATTTATTGTATTTATTTATTGTGAAAATAAGAGTTAAATAGCTCTATATTCTAATGGCAACCATTGCTAGCGAACGGCCTCCCTGTCTCTCCAGCTATTAATTAAACAAATACCTTTTCAGTTTGGGATACCAATTTTATCCAATCAAATGTGTATTGCTTGATATCCATCCTATGTTAAGGGTTGTGGAACGGACGAGGCCACTCTAAACCGGATCATGGTGAGTCGTTCTGAACTGGACCTTCTGGACATCAGAGCAGAGTTTAAGAAGCTCTATGAATACTCCCTGCATTCTGCCATTGAGGTGAGGAACCCGTCATCAAGAGGTTAACGTTCTACCATTGGTCAATTGTCCTTGAGCAAGACACTGAACCCCTAACTGCTCCCAATGAGCAGGATGGTTCCTTGCATAGTTTCCTCTGCCGTTGTGAATGTGTGTGTAAATGGGTGAATGTAATACACTGTGTAAAGCGTTTTGGATAATGGTGGGGGCACTATATAAATGCACCATTTACCATTAATTTATTTTACCAAACACTGTGGTCCCTAAACCTGAAACTGCTACTGCTGCTATGCATTATGGTCTATTCTTTACACAACACACAGTATGGGCTCTCACTAAGATAATTGTAATTCAAAGTAGGGTAAGTGATCTTTTTTTGGTTAAAACTAAGTTTTTTTTGTGGGGTAAAAGGTCAAAGCTCTATATTCTGATAAAAAAAGAATCTCACTTATCCTACCTTTTTAATTTAATCATGTCTGTGGGTGTGTGGTGCTGGGATTCTGTGGCCATTTTGCAACTAGCAGTGACCCAGGTGGGTGGGGGATCTTCACTTCTCAAGAAAAAAACAGAGAAAAAAAGATACCACCTACCTGGCAAACAGTGTTGTGTTGCTCTGTCCTCCAGTCGGACCTGTCGGGCGAACATGGGGAATGTGTGACAGCCATCTGTGGAGGAGACGACTAACTCGGTCCAAAAGCCAAGAAGACTTCCTACGTCTACTACTAGCAAACTTAACATCACTTTCTATTCCTACCATCTCAAGTGTGGTTCATCTTCCAACTACTAATTCTGTACTTGCAATACACCTTTTAGAAAGATTGATTTCAATAGCAGCATGCCAACATGTGTTGATAGAAAATGTGTATTTGCTTGTCATTTCAGTCCGATTCTCATGGAAATTATGAAAAGACACTGCTAAAGATTTGCGGAGGAGATGATGACTGACAGACATCCGCTAACATGTAGTGTTATTAACTAAAGCATCTACTGTATGGAGTTTCTGGCACATGCCAGCATGTGTCAGCAAGGTCTATTAAAGGAATAATTAACCCCCAAAACAACTTTTTTTTCTCTCCTATCAACTACTCATCATGTGAAGCCTTGCATTCATGGAGAATGTGTGTGTTGCATACCTTCACGGTGATTGAAGAATCCAAAAACGAAGATAAGCTAATACTCTAATAAGCGAATAAGGGTCCAAAATTAACCGCACCTTATGTTACCAGGAATAGTCCCATTGAGATTCAAATTCTCTTTTACAAGGGAGTCTTGGCCAAAACAGCAGCACAAAAGGTTTCACTAACATAAAACATAACGGTACAGATTAGTAGCAGTGGTCATGTAGTCCTTTGTCCAGTTTTTGTTTTCAAAAAATGCTGATAGGAGTCCAGTTTGGGGTGACTTTGTAACTCACACCAATATGAAGCTGCAAATGCATTAAAAGCAGTTTCACCAAAGACCGTTTAAAAGCACTAGTGGGAGACTGGGAGTCAATATATAATATAACAAATCAGATGCATTTTCACTTTATTGTTCCAGGATAAACGGCCGTGTCTCGTGCACAAACGAGGAGCACGCCTGGGCAAGGGTGTGTGTGTGTATATGTGAACTCGGCTCTTATTGAACCCCACGTGCACACCCAGGCACTCTCCTCGTTCGTGCCTGAGACTGTTCACACCGGAAGTGTTTTAAACCGTAACGTTTGAGTGAGAATGCTGTGGTTTGGAAGTACTGCAGACACAGACTGGATACAAGAAACTTGGATTATGTGAAAACAGATTATTGTTTCGGCATGGCGAGAGAGTATGTTTTGCACACGTCCGTCCTTCCGTCCGTCCGTGTGTGTGTCATTCTGTCTGTGGACAGCTAATCTCCGGCACCGTTGGCATGATCACAGCGAAACTGTGCACACACACTCCCTGGATGCTAATTCAGAACCTCTGCCCCCGATGTTTCACATGGGTCTGTTATAGCGCCACCAGGAGGCCGCTTTTTGACAATACTGTCAAACGGGTCTTTCAGATTTTTCATATTCCATTCTGATTGGCTAAAATTACTTCCAAAGTTTGCAGGCGTGCTCCGTTTTGAACAAAACTGAAATCATGAACACAGCATGCAATTTCCGTAAAATTGTGCACATTCCCACTAGACCGAGGAATAAATGCCACTTGAAATGTTTCTAATCAGCCTCATGGTGGCGCTATATCAGGCCGATTCATGTTTTTACCTATAACTGCACCGATCTGTTTAAAACGTATGTGCACTCCCTAGAGCAGTAAGGTCATGGCAACGTCGGGAGTCGGTTTGGGATATCGCTGTCCCTCCCCTAGAGGCCAAGGAAAAACCTTTGCCCTGCATTTTTCACATCTGCCTTTTATAGCGCCATCAGGAGGCCGATTTGTGTAAAACATTTTTTTTATACTCTTATAAAATTTCAAACAAATCGGTACACCTCTATAGGTGTACCGATTATATATCATCTCTAATATAGTCATGTGATCAAGACGGATTTTTCTGGATTCTTCATTCACTGTGGAGGAATGTGACACAATCTACAGTCTAATAGTTCTCAATGGTCCACTCAAATGTTGTGCAGGCTGAGTTTATGTACTGTATCCATGTATTTGCTATTGAACGATTTGCATTTATTCCTTTATCTGTATTCCATTTAGTAAGTATATCTGCACTCTGCTTGTATTTATTTATGTTATAAGTGTTCACATTGTTGCTTTCTGTTTTATCCCTAATCTAATTAAAAATGAAATGAAATGAAGTATTATATTTTTTATAATGAAGATTATAGCTATCAAAGACTCGATGTAGAAAGATATTTCCTATGTCCAAAATAGACCATATATTTAATCATTTTATACTCACAAATTGCGAAAATAGCCAAGGTGGTGTATCGGCTATTTCCACTATTTTGAAATTTTCTTAATATTTATGAAAAATGTTCAGTCAGCAGAGGCATGGCATTTACCCTACATACGTACCCCCAGCAAGCTGAACCCACCTAACAGGTTAGGAGAGAGGGTGTAATATATGCTGCAAGTAAAGGCCTAAATTCCTAAAACATAATTTTACACTGGGCCCTGGGAATAATTCCTGCAAGACAACAGTCATTGTAGTCCAAAACATGATCCGCCTACATGTGACTGGAACTTCTATATTGTTTACACATTTTGTAAGCTAAATTTTGTTTATACATTTGGGTATAGTGTTTGCCATTTCAACCTTAGCAGTTCACAGCTTATATCAGTAAGAAATTGAATATTGTTGACTACTACTAGACTCTTAGAGCAGGAAATGCAGTCTAGCAGCAACTCTTCAATAAACAATGATTCTCATCTTTTTGTTTTTTTTAATGATCAGTACCAGTGATCAGTACTTCAAAAAACAAAACAATACAAAATACCCCTATAAGGCCACCGCATCACTGAACAAACATGGCTTCAGTGAAACAAGTACCACACAATATCCAGTATCCAATAAAGGTTATTGCTTTTCAGATCAACACCATCAGACAGACCCCCATCATATATAGATGATACTGTCTCCATTTCAAATCATAATTTTCCAACTTAAGCAGCAACTTAGGAGGACAATCGCGCTAAAGCAGCCAAGTGGCCAAGTGAGGTGGCTTTTCATTCCTTAACCGAGAGCCTCCTCTCTACCATAAGAGCAGTTATTCTCAACCTTTTTAATGTCAAAGACCCCCAGTTCGTATTCATTAGGCCACAGTCAGACCCACACATATATTTATCTCAATTTACATTGTAAAATCCTGTGAAGATGTTTTGCTTTTCTTACACTCAGTGTACTACTCTGTATTCTAATTCAAATACAATTTCAGAGCAACACAATGTTTGTGCATTTTAAAGTTGTGTTTTCTGTTCAAGATTTTTTTTTTCAAGATTAAAAAAACAGTTAAACACACAATAAGCTGTTAAAACAGTGAATGCTTGATGATCAGACTTCTAAGATAAAAGCAGATATCCGTTATCCAGGACTGTGTCATGGGGTGCAGCTGTGAGGACACAAGGTCACAAATCATGTTTCTGCAACATTTACGTTGGTAGCACCCCTTTTGGCTCCTTTAGAGGAAGTGAAATCGCTTTTGGCTCGTTTAGAGGAAGTGAAATTGCTGTTGGCTCGTTTAGAGGCCCCTCAATGTGTGAAGAAAAAAAAATCAAATCATGTGGATCTCTGATGAGAACATCATTGCTCCAATGTGACTCTTGGACTTCATGTGGCCATGTTTGATTAAGAATATAATATATATTTCAGATCATCTAAGTTATGAGACAAAACAAATTATGATTTGGAACTTTGATCCACATGGGAAAGGCATAGTTGGGATATCAGACCAGCCTGTGACGTCAGTCATCTATGACGTATTAAAGTAGGGTAAGTGATATTCTATGGTTAAAACAAAAAGGGTTTTGTTAAAGGCACTATATTCTGATTGTAATCATTGCTATAGAGCATTTTGATCAGTAACAGTGTTCCAGTTCCAATGTTGTCTGCTAATTCATCACTTTCAATTTAACCTTTTCAACCTGTATCCTCTGTCTGTTTTCTCTATCCTGACATGAAAATGCATTTTCTGTTTAATAAAGTGACATGGAGACCTCTGTTACTGAACAAACACTCTATAGAAATGAGTACTATGATCAGAATACAGAGCTATTTGACACTTTTATTTATCTAGATGGTTTGCCTCATACTGGCATTTTCACAGTTGGGGCAGCTTGTCCACAAGTGTGTCAAATCTGAAGCCCGTAGGAAAGAGGTTTGCGGCATGAGGGTAAATGAGCTGGTAGGACTGTTTGATTGTGATATCTGCCACACCGACAACGTCTCCAATCTCTATCTGGGTCTTCCTCTCGGCCGAGGCCTGGGAGGCCATGTAGATGGCGGCCGCAGCAATAGAGATGGGGCTCTTGCCAGGCAACAAGTCCAACTCCACAACCTTTCTGGCGATGAAGGTGGCGGCCATCTGCACCTGCTTCGACAGGCCCAGGTTGGTGCAGAAGCGTGACATGAAGTCCCCCGTGGTGATGAGGTCCACGCTGGTCTTCAGTGCCTTGACGATCAGTTTGAAACACCGTCCGACCTCTTTCTTGGAGATCCGGGAGACGGCACAGATCTCTTTAAAGGTTCTGGGGACTCCTTCCTGTCTGCAGGCAATGTAAAGGCAGGCTGAGGTAATGGCATCATTACTCCGCCCATTCAGGATCTTCTGCTCGTAAACCTGTTTGAATAAATTGTTTGTTCTGTCTATGATGTTCGTTGGCAGGTGGATGCGGTCTGCCATGGTAGTGATCTCTTTGAAGGCATTGAGCATGGCCCGGTTTGAGCTGCTCATGTTGCGACGGTTGTGATACTTGGAGTTTCCGAACTCGTCGAAACTGGCCGGGCCCGTTCCCTTGCTGATTATGGTGGTTAGGTCACCCCCGTTGAGAAGTGGATTCTGGGGATATCCCACTCTGGACGGGTCTTTGGTGGCCTTCTCGTTGGTGAAGGTCCGCCACTCAGAGCCCACGTCGATTACGCGGTCACACACTACGAGGCCACACTGCGTGCATATCATGTCCCCTGCTCTGTAGTCCTCCACCAGCTGAGCATCGGGGTGGTTGCGACACTGAACCTTGGCAAAAGCCAGAGCACCTTGTTGACGCCAGCCACTTTTCGACGCCATGTCCTCCCTTGCTCTTATCTCTTTATTATACAGTATATACTGTATCTATTTGTCTCTACACATTGGCTGTATATATTTGCTGTATGCTGTTCGTCCTCGGACAATTTTGACATCTAATGGTATCGTCAGACCTTAAATAGACATCAGTCTTGTGTGGTCTGACCTCCATACAACGTAAAGGGTTAGTAACGCCAATTTGCGCAGTTGTCCTTGCAGTCATGGACAGGCTGAAACTTCATGAATAGACTGAATCTCCAAATACAGAGATTCACAATGTCACATACTGTCATAGCACTGATGTCATAGATGACTGACATCAAATAATTCCGCCACAGGATGCTGCGGCGCCCACACAGAGAAACCCTGCTCTACATTGCCACCGGGTTTGGGAGGGGGTGGGTGATAAGGAGGATGATTCACTGCATTCACTGGTGCTGATATAATCTGATATATATTGATATTTTATTCTGAAGGCTAGAGTGTAGCCAGTAACAGGAGTCTCCCCATCTCTCCAGCTCGTTAGCAAACAGAGAATATATTCAGATCCAATAATGAGAGAGAACCCAACAAAGACCATAATCAGCTTACAATTTGTACTGTTCCAGTTCCAAAATACCTAAATTACATGCCATAAAATAGATAGTGGTTAAATACAATTATTTTCTCATTGAATATTCCACACCTGGATGGAATACATGCTAATGACCATAAACCCTGTTTCCAGTTAGTTGTCTTGTCAGCAAGCGAGACCATCGTTTGCTGACAAGAGTATTGAAAATAGCAGATCTACAAGCTTACAAAGCACTGCAATATGACACCTTGTGATATGGTTGTGAGCTTGTAGATTGGCTATTTTCGCACACTACCATTGTACAACGAAGTATAACACAGGGCAATCCGACTAATCGATGTAGAATCTTATTTTAAAAATCTATTAACCTTTTTGTGTCGATGTATTGTTATATATGAAAATAAAACCTTGCTTTTTGATAATTCGATTAACCTACATGAGCAAAACTAAGTTGTTTATTGGTTCTAAATATCGGTTTTGATATACTTTTTTATATAAAACTTTTACATGCCCATTACAGACTTTCTGTTAAATCTAGAGTAGCCAATTATTTTGCCCCTTTCAATCTAGGGTCAGGATCGTTAGGCCAATTAGTCTGTGTGATTGACAGGAGAGATAATCAAAGGAGAATGGTGCTGGTTGAATATTATTGTACTCCTCTGTTGCACTACTATAGTGCTACAGTTTTATACAAAGATAAGATTAATGCATTTTGCAAGAATTTCACTCTTAAAACAATCACTGAAATGCACAGTGACAGTGAGTGAAACATTCTGTGTAGTAAAGGCACTGCTTCTGTTTCTCCAACTGTTTCTCTCATTTCCACCAGGAACATGATGGGGGAAAATCTCAAAAGGAATATTGTCAAAGTCTGTGGGAAATCTTTTAGTCTTTGACCAGATGTGAGACTATAAGTCTTAGAAAAAATCTTTGGAAAGTCTTCTAATGTAATGCCATTAAAATGATCATGAACATAATGTTAGGTTTAAGCCTGAAGCTGTCTAAATACAGATGAAATGGTTGCTTTGTCTACTAAAACTAAAACAATCCTGTTTGTAGTATATTCATAATGTGTGGTATAAAACCATCTGCATAGACCAGCATTATTAAAATTAACTAGAAATGCGGCATCAGAAACTAACTGAAATACAAATCCAAACAGATGTGAATAATTTAGTTGAAATATTGACTTCTCACCAGTACACCATCTGTTTGTAGCTTCTGAGGTTGCACTTTGATATTACACACTCCAGGTGAGCAACCGGGGGCTCATAACAGTCATTTTTGTGAAAGCAAACAGCAACGTCGATTTCACAATGTACCTGTGCTAGTGTGCTTATAGCATGTCTTGCTACACCTTTTCAACATCGCATTCAGTAACATCAGTAGCAAAGTAGGCTAATAATTAAAGCATACAGGTTCTCAAAGTGGTGTCCGGGGACCGCCAGGTATCCTTGATGGGGTTCCAGGGGGTCCCCACAAAAATCTTCTCTTAAGAGGGTTCTTGAGACAAAATCTTTTCAAATGAGAGCCAAATATGTTTTTGGGAACCACTGCACTACACTAATACACACAAATTGTTAAAGACAATAACAACCTCCTAAAACATCAAGAAGCACGTTCTGGGTGGTTTTTAAATCTGGTGCCATGCCTATTTTATTCACTTGTTTCCTAGGCTGTGTGTTTTCCACTTCCTGTCGGATTTCATTGGATATCATTAGTCATCTGACCAGTTTCATTGGATTTCATTGGATCAAATCGACAGGAAGTGTTAAGCCTAGGAAACAGGTGAATAAAATAAATAATAATAATGAAATCTACAGAAATAACTAGGCTACTGCAGCAATCATTCTCATGTGTTTGCTTTGTGTTTTACTGAATCGATGAAAATGAAATTGAATGAAATTGAAAATAATAAAAATCAATACTACTAACAAAATCTAAACTATAATCACGTGAAGTGCACGTACATGTGTGAGTCTGTGTGTCTGTGTGAAGGGCCTAGGAAAGAAAACCTAATACCCGGCTGGGCAATATGAATACAAACCAATATCACAATGAATTATTTCAAACTTTGCCCCAATTATGATTAATGAATTGTAATTTTTTGTATTGTGAAAATAGCAGATCTGCAAGCTCACAATGTGGCGGATCGCAAAAGCTTGAAGATCAGCTATTTTCAAAACATGGTGTGCCTCCACAATCAAGTATAATACTTAAGTGGTTAATCAGACTAATTGATTAATCAATTTTAAAAAATCTATTATAATCTATATATAAATGTAAAAGAAATGATATAAAAAGAAACCAGTTCTCGATTACTCAATAATCTACACGAGCAAGATTAAAGGTAGGGTAAGTAATTTACTTTTGTTAAAACAAGTGTTAAATAGCTATATATTCTTATATTACTCATTGCTATAGCGTGTTTGTTCAGTAAAAGGAGTCTCCCATGTCTCTCCAGCTCTTTATTAAAGGTAGGGTAAGTGATGTTTTTTGGTATTTTTTTTGTTTTTGTTAAAAAGGTTAAAATACTATATTCTGATAGTAATCATTGTTGCAGAGCGTTTGTTCGGTCACAGGGGTCTCTCCAGCTCTTTTAGTAAACAGAATATACGTATATTTTCAGGTAGGTGACAACATTTAAGCCAATCAGGAGAGAGCACTGAAAATGCATTTTCTGTTAAATAAAGAGCTAGAGAGACATGGGAGACTCCTTTTACTGAACAAACACTCTATAGCAATGAGTGCTATCAGAATATAGAGCTATTTAACACTTATTTTAACCAAAGTAAATCACTTACACTACCTTTAAGTCGGTTATTCATTCTAAATATTGCTTTGATATATTTTCAGTTAATTGCCCAGCAATAGAGAACCGAAAGTCTGACATGTCTGCCGCTAGCAGCTGATATGCTACTGGGTCACAGTTATTTTTTAAATTGAAAATACCATAGGGTCTCAATAGCATCGTGGCATACAAGAACTATGTTCCAAAAATAAACACATGAGCCCCGACATTTTACTCATGAAGCATTAACTGACGGTAAAAAAGTACTTATTTATCCAAAGAGTAAGAAAATAGATACATGTTTTCAAAACACAGACGTTGTCAAATGTAACTCAATATTATCATATTGTTTTATTTTTGGAACACAGTTCATAGATGACCCTATGGTATTTTCAATAGAAAAAATGCTTAGATGTTCCATATACCAGGGCCAAATGTTGTATTTATTCGGCCCTACCTGGGCCAGATGAAATAAAATAAAACCCTGCCTAACTATGTCACTGGAAGGTGGTTTTCTGAACTGTCCACAGACCTCCTCTGCGACACAGAGTGAGTAGACAAAAATGGTGACGTATTATCATGAGCATTAGTAAGGACCAATTATACGAAGATAGGTTGAAAATGGGTGACGTCATCCTTAAAGATTTACATAATCATTTCCCCTGTATGAGTCCTCATGTGTCTTTTCAGATTTGTATATACACCAAAGCCGTTGCCACAAATTATACAACTAAATGGTTTCTCCCCTGTATGAGACCTCATGTGTGTTTTAAGATTTGAATTTAGACCAAATCCTTTGCCACACACTGTACAGCTAAACCTTTTCTCCCCTGTGTGTATTATCATATGTCTATTCAGACTTCCACTGTGATTAAACAGTTTGCCACAAACTGTACAGCCAAAGGGTTTTTCCCCTGTGTGCGTCATCATGTGTGCCTTCAAGCTGCACTTTTTACTAAAGATTTTCCCACAGATTTTACACATAAAGGGTGTGTCCAAGGCAGGTCTGATCATGTATGGAGTTTGTATTGATGTCAGATCCTGGGACAGATTGTTGATCATACACAATCTTTGTCCTTCCACATGTTGTGTCATGTGTGATCTCATTGTGTTTACAGCTATCTGATCTTCCCTGGTCTCCTCCCACACATCACTGTCTTCAGTGTCAGATTCAGAACAGTGTGAGGAGAGGAGCTGAACGTCACTAGTTAGTTGTGATGCTCCACAGTCCTCTACATAAGCTTGTGTTTTCACATGTTCAGCTGAGGTGCTGGCTAGATGTTCTGTCTCTCTGTTTTCCTCATCATCTTCTGTTTTCACTGCTAGTAATGTCAACGATGATCCATCAGCTTCCTCTGGTCTTTGAAGTAACTCCTGTTCTTCTTTAATCTGTGGAGACTCTTGTTCCTCCTGGACCAGATTGGGGCCCCTCTCCTGCTGTCCAGGAGAAACCTCATCTTTACAAACAGGATCTAATGGAATAGAAACTGAAATAAATTGTAACCTGTTAGATACCTAATATGTAAAATAATACATCTATTCATACAGAAACTTCTCTAAATGGGCATTCTCATTACAATGTTATGTGCCGAATTATAACTCTGGCTTTAGTAGAAGGGCACATAACTGAAATTTAAAAAAGAACAGGCTGTACACAATATTATCAAAGTTTTTATATAGTTATAATTGGACCAATGGATCAATAGTATTTTTAGCCAATGAATTTTATCCAATCTTTATAATTAATCTAAAACATATAATATACATTTCTTTAATGATTTCCATGAGTTTTCTGTTTCTCAAAATGCTAGAAAACGTATGTTTTCTAGCATTGGAAAAACGCAATTTGTGGACGGTATTTTCTCTTATCTCAGTAAGTAATCTTTCGTCAACTCTTTGTTCTTAACCAAGAGGAAAGCAAAAATCACACCCAGTGTGAAGAGAGTGGTGCCTTTGAAAGTGTAACTGGTTGCATCCTTGTGTTGCAATCAGCAACAACATATTGTCACGTGTCACGTGAAGCTTGACCAATCATACGGACGGACATACGGACACACGGACAAAGTCAAATGTAGGAGTGGTTGGCACCACTCAAAAATAAGGAAATATTGCTAAATCCCAGATAAACACAATTAGAAAAAATCACACCCAGTGTGAAGTGGGCGGTGTGGTCATCACAGTGGTCATCACAGTGATGGAAGCTCACTTTAAAAAAGTGTTTTTTTTTAAAGTGCATATTCCTATTTATAGGTTATTAATTTCATCATGTGTCTCGCTAGCCAATCACAGTGCTGAATAGAGTCAGCCAATAGTCAGCCAATCACAGTACAGCTAGGGGTGTACTAATGTAGAGGGGTGTGCTATTATGTGCCAATCACAGTACAGCGAAGGGTGTACTAATGAGGTGTCCCAACCCCACTTATAGGGGCGGCTACACCGCCCAAAAAAGCGTGGATAAGAACAAGATACATAAGAGAAAATGAGAGTTGAGGCATTACAAATATATTGTGAAAATAGCAGATCTACAAGCTCACAACACCTAACGTTACGAGGCGTTGAGCTTGTAGATGCAGTACTGGTCTTTTTTTCTTATCTTTATTATTTGTTGAGGCTGTCAAAAGGTCTTAAAAGTCCCCCCCCCCCCCCCCATCCCCCCAAAGAAAGAAAGAAAAAATCATGTGGGGGCCTTCATTTTAACACTATGGTGGGGACCCCCCTGGTTGAGAACCACTGCCCTATGACATGAAATGTATTATGTTATTAAGTGTTACAAACCTGAAACGTGAGCTTTGATTGAAGCATTGATTAGATCCAGCTGTGTTTGCTGCTGTAGCTCTAAGTGTTGTTGGTACAGTACCATGGTTCTGACGAACACAGCTAATATGTCCTCGGCCACGGTAGTCAGACGTTCATTGACGAACAGTCTCAATGTTTCTATATCAGCCATATTCGTTTTTTTTTTTTTTTTTTTTTTACAGTGTATTCAGTTGTTCTTTTTTCAACAGTAGTAAGACTTGGCTTTGTATGTATCGCTGTAAACTATGCTGATAATACTAGACAGTTTTTTTTTTATCAGAGCCTGTGAAAAGGATCTGTAACCCCAGACATCTGTGTTTGCTGCAACAGAAAAAAACAAAGGCACTTCCTGGTCGACGACGCAAGGTTGCCAGATATTGCGAGAGAAATAAGGAAGCAGGTCTATGAAAACAAGGCTGCATGAGCACTATTTGCATCGGTTATTTGAAAATAGACTAACCTTGAGACAACGTCTCGCGCATGTCCATCAACTCAGTTGTCAAGTTACACGAGCGTAAGCACTTAACTTCCGGTCAAGTTACAGATTGGTGTTGACAAAATAATACAAATAATACAAAATAATACAAAAAAAACCAAAAACAAGTACAATATTTTCCTCTGAGATGTAGTGGAGTAGAAGTAAAAGTATTGACATTTGGAAAGTTCAGTAGGCTACTTGAGTAAATGCACTTAGTTACTTTACACCACTGCCATTTACACATACTCAAACAGTACTGTATATTACATTTGTATGTGATCTACACATCATGTGGATAGGACTGTTTCTACTGTATGTGATCTGCACATTTGCCTGAGCCACTGATTATATCTCGCCGAGCCGGCGAAAACTTCTGGGAACTCAGATTACTGATTATATAATCAGTTTTGAACAGCAGAGGGCACTGGTGAGCTATGAGAATATCTGCCTTCCACTGCCTCCATCCTGACACAATTAGGGTCCAATATCCAATGGGCAAGCAGTGGTGGGTACACAACTCCATAATATGTGAGTCAAAGTATAGATACTCCTGATATAATTAATGTATTCTCAATAATTTTCACTTATATCTATATTTTGTTATTATAACATTTCTACTTGAGTTAAAGTGACCTACAGGAGTACTTGCTTTTAAAATACTTAATACTTAATTTCAAAGTGCATTTTCTTTTTAATATCATGTATTGTTTGCACAGTGCATTTACAGAACCTCGTAACTCTCTGAAACCACCTAATGAACGCATTTACTTGCATGTATAGAACCACTATGTATAGAACCACTATGCTACGCTATGCTAAGATGTTACTTATGAGTTATGACTTTCAAAGCTGTGAATGAACAGGCTCCCAGTTATATCTCTGACATGCTGGAACCTTCCAAGCCTGTGCGCAGCCTCAGATCCTCAGATAAGGCCCTCCTGGAGACTCCCACACCCCAGCTCATCACGAAGGGCCTGGCTTTTGCAGTCTGGGCCCCTAAGCTTTGGAACGCCCTACCTGTTGACCTGGTGCAAAATCAGTGTCATCTTTTAAATCTCTTTTGAAAACCCATCTCTACTAATCTACTAAGTACTTTTCTTATTTATTTTCAGTTTCATTTATTATATCTGTATGTGTCTTGTTTACATTTTGTGCCTACTGTGTGTTTTATTCACTGATCTTTTGTTGTAGTTTATCTCTAACGCTTATCATGTTGCTCTTTTATCCTGCTCTGTAAAGCACTATGTGACAATGTCTGGAAAAGTGCTATATAAATATGAAAATCATTACACAACCCCTATGGCTGTGGCTCCCGTATTGCGAAATGGCTTAACAAGAAAGAAAGAAATAAAGAAATAAAGAAATAAAGAAATAAAGAAATAAAGAAATAAAGAAATAAAGAAAGAGCAGATCACAAGCTGAGCTATACTCACTATACTAGGCAGCAGGGGAGATTGAGTGGCTCTGCGAGCTGAGCCACTGCTGATGGTAAAACCAGGGCCAATCAGTCACTCACTTCCTATTGAGGTGGAGGAGACCCTGGAGGCAAAGTCCAGTTCCTCGTTAAACCCATGTAATGACCCAGCCCTTCACTCCGCTGCCCTGCCTCTTCACTGCGAAAATGAGGGAATGAGGACAGCAGAGGCTGCCAAACTGCATCTTTATCTCCAGACCCACTGTGTGTGCGTGTGTGTGTGTGAGAGAGAGAGAGAGAGAGAGAGAGAGAGAGAGAGAGAGAGAGAGAGAGAGAGAGAGAGAGAGAGAGAGAGAGAGAGAGAGAGAGAGAGAGAGAGAGAGAGAGAGAGAGAGTGTGTGTGTGTGTGTGTGTGTGTGTGTGTGTGTGTGTGTGTGTGTGTGTGTGTGTGTGTGTGTGTGTGTGTGTGTGTGTGTGTGTGTGTGTGTGTGTGTGTGTGCGCGTGTGCGTGTGTGCGTGGAGTGTGATATATAGTAGTGACATAATTTGAAGGGAATACCAGGGCCACAGGAGACGTCCCATTTAGCACACCCAGGATTTAACACACTGCTATGAGACAGTTTATGCGGTCAGAACCCCATAAAGTCTGAGCAGCTCTATAGAGACGAGAACGGAACAGAAAGGGAACTGTGATTTTAGTATTCTGGCCAAAATCTGATTTTTTGTTTGTTTTTTGTATATCTCCCTCGCAAAGAATTTCAACAGGAATTCAGTTCAAAAGTAGACCACTACATAGCCTATCCTTTTCAATTTCAAGGACCCCCAATTTGATAAGATGTATTTTTTTTTAATGCAATGGAAATGTTTTTACTGTTAGACATGAGTTGTTGGCCCAGAATTCCTTTACTGGCAGTCACTGTACTGTTAATAGAGATAACAGTGAAACTCAATTCAACTCAACTTTATTGTCACGTAACATTGCATGTTTATGGGCGTAAAGAAGTGGCCGAAATTCATACAAGCACTGTCATTTGCAGTTTCAAGGAAGTAGAAAGAGATAGAGAAGGAAAGAAACAGAAACACAGATCAGATATCAACATGTGAAATATATATCGTACATAAGGTGCATGATAGCCTAGCTATACAGTGTGTGGTAAAAATAGCAGGCAGTGAATATAGCAGCAGATGGAATGACACACTGTATGTACATACTATGTCATTTCCATGCCATGATATGTGCATCATGGTTTAGGACAAATCAATCAATGTACATTCTCTAGTTACATTTACTTGTAAATGCATTAATGGTGAAGATTAACCATGAATCATTTAGCTGGGGGAAATCTGGGAACCCCCTCAAGGACCCCCTGGGTTTCCCACTTACTTCCCCAGACCCCACAGCTTACTGTATATCCTTTAGATTAGGACACTGGTTGTTAAAGTAGGCTAGGCTCCGGCCCCCGGGGACACTGAGGGTTTTACAGTATGCATTTGATGTATTACCTTGTGTTATCCTTGCTTTATTGTAAATCGTTCTGGATTAAGAGAGCGTCTGTAAATGCCTAAATAGTAAATTGTAGAGAAAAAAGAGTACCAAATGGGAGTCTGTGGCCTATATAGCATACCAAATTGGGGGTCCCTGAAATAATAAAAAAAAGGCTGAGAACTACTGCTTTAGGACAAATGTCACCAGCAGGTGGCATCATTCGCTTCAGAAATCAGAGAACAATAAGTGTGTCAACAGAGACCCTCCTGTGGGGCAAAGAGGAGGAACAGGATGTGTCCAGACACGGAGTTTGGAGTCATGTGACTCTCTCTGCTCCTCATCTCTTATGTAATCTGTGTCTCTGCCATGTGCTTCCCATATATTACAGGCAGTGTGACCTAAATGTGAACATTGTGATCAGTTGCCACCAGCGGACGCCTTGTCTTTCAAAAGGGTATTTTCCTGTAGAGAGCAAAGTGAGCACATTGCATTTGGCCAGCCAGCATAATCAAGAAACAATAGTGTCTCCCCAGACTACCAGTGGTGGAAAAAGTACTCAAATATTGTACTTATTAAGTAAAATTATCAACACTGCAATATAGAAATACTCTGTTACAAGTAAAAGTCTGGAATTCAAAATGTACTTGATTAAAACACAAAATGATCATGACCATCATGATTTGTGTTGATTGATTGATTGATTGATTGATGTACTTTATTTAGTAAGACATGAGAACAGTACATGACAGTAGCCTACATAACAGTACATGGAAGTACAAATTCACAATACAAGGTCTACTAAACTGGAAAACTCATTAAGCACTAAGCTTGTTTAAGATGAGATCCCCATGCACACAAATCATGATGACATATAAGAGACAGACAGATATACACACTACTATACAGAATGTCATACAATCAGTTTACAGGTTACTGGTATGAAGAGTGAAAAATATGTACAAAAGAAGAAAGAGAGAGGGCGGGTAGGGGGGTAGGTTAGGTTAGGACATGGGGTAGGTTAGGACTTGGACAGGGGCCATTTTTGAATTGCAGCCTCCTGAAGGTGTATCTTTAGGGCAGTTTTGAAAGTGAGTAGGGTTTTACACTCCTTTACTCCTTTTGGTAGGGCATTCCACATGTTTGATGAATAGCATGAGAACGAGTTAATTCCCTTTGTTGAGCCAAATCTGGGTTGAACATGATTTGTGGAGCTGCCTCTGGTGTTATGATCATGGACTTCATTAACATTTTGGAAGTATTTTGACAAATACAGGGGGATCCCAATGTTGTGGTGTATCTTGAAGACCAGGCCCATAGCAAGTTGCTGTACTCTGTCCTCAACCCTAAGCCATCCAATCCTAACAAAATGTGCAGGGGTTAGATGGGTTTTGTGATTGAGGCCAAGAAGTAGCCTTACAAGTTTGTTTTGGGATGTTTGGAGCCTTGTTTTTAAAGCCTTGGAGGTGTTGTGATACCATGAAGTGCATGCATAATCAGTGTGCGTGGGGATCTCATTTTATACAAGTTTATAGTTAGTGCTTTATGAGCCTTCCAGTTTAGTGGACCTTGTATTGTGGGTGGTGAATCTGTACTTCCATGTACTGTTAAAGTACATCAATCAAACATCAATCAAAAGTACAACAGTATTGTCAACAAAATGCACTTAGAGTACCAAAAGTAAAGTACTCATTATGCAGAATGTCCAGTTTCAAGTTTTCAAATGTATACAAATCTTTTGAAAATAGCAGATCTACAAGCTCACAATGCATGGCATTGCAAGGCATTGTGAGCTTGTAGATCGGCTATTTTCAAATGGCCGAAATATTCTATTCGAATGTAGTGGAGTAAAAGTACAATATATAGTACAAGGAATAAAAACTGGGAATACTCCAGTAGAGTAAAACATACCTCAAAATTGAACTGAACAAGTACAGTACTTGCACCGCTGCAGAATACACACTGATGCTTTTTGTTCAAAATTAATATCCTGACAACTTTGACACATTAATTACTCATATAGGCTACTGTCACAGAACATCCTTTTTTGGACTAGTGGGAAAATCCCATTAAAACGAAGCGGCGTTACAATCAATCATGTTTATTTGACACCCACACAGGACAGACAGCCGTAACCTATGCCCTAAATACTAGACCCATCATAAACCCTTCATTACGCGCACGACAAAATTGTGTGTGGGGTGGGTGGGTGGGCAATGGGTATTGTAGGCCTATTCAACAGCCAAGATAATAGATCAATAACTATCATTTTTTATTAGTGTTAGATCGACTGTTTTAAGTCGTTCTTCAACGTAAAGCCTAAAATCTCTACTCCATAGTACGGTGTCGCTTTGGCAAAAAAAAAGAACAGATCTACAAGGTAACCTTAGATGTAGATCGTGTAGATATGTTCCTTTTTTTGCTTGCCGCAGCACCTGGTTCCTATTTGCCACTTAGTGCTCAGGATCTGGTTTAAACCCGCCTACTGTATCCGGTAATTACCCCGTACAAACACACGCACACACGCTGACCGTTTCCGTATCTGCTCTAAACCGGATCTACAACTCAGCAAAGTGAATTGGATCCCATCCAGTCTAAACTAACTTTTGACAAGCGACACCCCCTCCTCGCGTCATAGACTGACGCCACCACCACCCAATCAGCAACGAGCACAGCGTCTCTTCCACCAATTGGAACAACGGAGAGGGCGGAACCGCTGGGGTTAGGTTGTCAACGTGATTGGCTCATAACACAAAAAAAAAACACCCACTTCTCAGCGTTGCCAGGTCTGCTTATTATAAGCGACTTTTAGCTTATTTTTTTGTAAAGTTGCTTGTAAATATTGGTATTTGCGGGTTGCGTTTTTTGGGCTTGTTTCTAAAGTGTAGTTGCTTATTTGGGCTTGCTTCACAATTTTTAAATCATTTTAACCAGTGGTTCTCAAATACTTTTATGTCATGTCATGGACCCCCAAATTAATATTTATTCGTCCCCCTAATTAACCCCCATCTGAAAATGTTTTGTGCCAGGGAGCCCCGAACCAGATTTGTATCGTTAGAATGTTTGAAAAAGCTTCCAAATATTCCACATGTTGTATAGGTTTCCTATGTATAGGTTTGCTCATATCAATGGCCTAGTGCCCTAGTTGCTTCTTTTGGGCTTGTTTTCCTAGACCCACCTGGTTGCTTATTTCTCTCGCAACATCTGGCAACACTGCCTCTCGCTCGCGCGCTGCTGCCAGCCCAGGGAGACAGAGACAGTCACGAGAGTTCTGCCGAGTTTTAACGGTGAACTTGAACGAAGAAAAAAAACAACACAATAATAATAATGAGCCGCAGACGGACGAGAGGCGGTGGCGGCGGGGAATAAGCCGACAAAAAGGACCGAATGTGGGTGAATTTTCGCAGTAAAAAGCAGGGCTCTTTCTCGTCTCTCCCTATCGGTCCCCCGGGTCGCGTTGTGCCTTATCTTTGAGTTAACCGCCTTACATGTGGCGTTGCACGGTGGCCGCTCGTAACACTGAGCTCTCGCTCCTTCGGAGGAGGAGACACCACTGAAACTGTTAGCCGAGCTGAAGCTAACAGGCTAATAACGCCGCGGCGAGGAGGAGGTGGTGGTGGTGGAGGTGAAGAGGAAGACGTGGGGGGATAATAATAATAATAATAAAAGCAAAAAAACAAACAAAACAAAGGCATTTTCTTCCCCCCCCCGGCTGTCCGTTTGGGGTTCATTATTATTTCCGGGGGTTTAACCACCAGCACAAAGCCCTCTTGTGCCGACGTCGTCTCAGCCCGACAACAGCGTTGTTGTTGGGGGCTTCTTCTTCTTTCATTGTTGTTGACTGACTTGACTGCAGCGGCAGCAGCATGCTAGCTGCAGCTGGAACACGGCTATAGTAGCGTGATGTGTCATGAGTGACTGAGAGGGAGTGACGGAGCTTCACGACGCAAATCGGGGGAAACAAACAAGCGGTCATCTGGGGAGTCTCACTGGATGCTGCTGTCATTCTTACCCCGGCGGTGAGGTGATCGGGAGGGAGTGGGACCGCGATCTGAGGGGGAGTGGGACGTGATCTGGAAGCTCTTCACATTCACAGCACAGGCCGACGGGATAGACTGGTTCTGGTCATGACGGTCGAGTAGCTCCTCCACCCTCTCAACCAGGAGCCTCCACAACGGAGCATGCAGGAGGAGGACAGAACACTCAGTTGATAGGGGGGGACGTCGAGAGAAGAACGTCGCCGGTACGATTCAAAGAACTTTCAACGCCATTCAGTTGATTTCCCCACAAGGGTTTGATTGGCGTGTTGTTGCTCAGAAGAGAGTAAAGAATAATGAAGAAGTTTTCGCGGATGCCAAAGTCCGAAAGTGGCGGACTGGGAGGAGGTGCGTCCGGGTCGGGGTCCTGCTCCGGAGTCAGCAGCTACTTGGGGAAGGTGTTCGCCGTGGGCCGGTATCAGGTCACCGTGGAGGAGCTGATTGCAGAGGGTATGTACTACTACTATGTAGCCCGCCGCTTGTGGTAACATGTCTGGCACATTGTGCCCCCATTCATGGGATCCACACTTCATTCATTGATCTATATATACCAGTGGTTCTCACACTTTTAAGATTTCAAGGACCCCCCCTTAACTCTGACAGTATACAAATGGAACCAAATGGACCCGTTATACGTATACTGTCAGAGTTACAGATTTGCAAGGGTCAATTTAGAACCGACTAAAAGAACCCTGAGAGTCCCTGAACCACTCACTGATCTATACAATTCAACAATGGTCAAATGCCTTCTTTTTGCACTACAGTTAGTTTTAGTTTATTACTGTTACTTTTAGTGTAGCAGTATTTGGTGACTTTTCTCTTGGATATATTGGATATATATACTAAACTGAGCCACCCAAACCTCAGCACTACTAAATATCCTGTGTGCTCCAACTGCTTCACTGGAGAGATGGTCCTCACCCTCTATAGCCCTACATGTCACTAGTAATGCAACTTTGTTTAACATGTGAATAGCTAGCCTGGTATTAACTTAGTGCATGCAGCTTTATATACATACTGTTACAATATAATTACATGTTTTGGAAAAGAGAGAGACAAAATAAGGAAGTGGGGATGACATGACTTAGTCCATGGTTGAGCTCAGTGGCTGTTTTAGCAATAGCATAGCAAGCTGATGGCTTTCAAGTGATTTGAAAGCTATGTTTGACACCTACACAACGAAGGTTTAATGGGGACTATACAAGCAGAAAGTGGCAAGCCACACCTGCTTAACTCTAACCTTGAATGCCCGTTGTCAACAATGACACTCATGTCAGTGGCATTAACACAAACAGCAGTGATTGACAATGTCCCTTTGAGTTGCGTAACATTGCAAACATGCTGTGGTAGTCATGATCTTACGAGGGGCGGAAGAAAAACAAAAAAACGTCTCTATGTTGTCTGTCATGTGTTTTACAATCTAATCGTGGGAAGTGGCTCTCGCTGGAATCTTCACTTAGAACACAAAGTACAATCCTGACTGCCTGCTCCTCACCCCGTCCTCGCAAACCCTAGCATTACTAATCTGGGGTGAACATTCAGTGAAAATAGCCGATGTACAAGCTCAGTTTGTAGATCGCTATTTGGTGTAGAGGGAACAGGTAGCGAACCAAGTATAGGGCCCTGGGGAACCCCGGTCAACTAAGTATCTAGGGTTTAAGTGGTTAAGCACTGGTGGACGCAGTCACCCCTCTTCTCATCACTGACACCTCTCGGCTCACAGTGCTGCTGTCATACTCTATGATGGAGGACAGTGGGCAAGGGCAAGGGAGGCTCATCAGTATGCGCGGTCCGGCTCGGCCCGGACATCCCACAGCCGGGCGGCGTCTGTCAGTGGGTCACTCGTGTGACTGCTTTCAGGGGTGCACAGTGAATCATGGGATGATTTCCTAAAGTCTCATCTTATTCAACCATTGGTCAGCAGTTTTTCAGTTTAATGAAAAGCATGGCCGCTGCCTCAAAGTGTAACGGAAAACTGGTGTGCCGGGCGGCCCAGGTAGGAGGAAAGTTTCTCTCATTCTCTGAATCGTCAGGTACCTCAGTTAAGGACATGGGTAGTGGAATGGTTGTTTTATAAAAGAGGCCTCAAAATTGTGTATGGTAAGCTATTTTCTCTCTCCTTTTAACTTATCTGCAGAGTAGGACAGTTTCTATTATGTTGAGCAGGAACTCGTAGTCATTTCCCTCTGTGGTTTCTGTCTGATGGCTGTGAGAGAGCCCAAGAAATGGGTACAGATCTAGTAACAGGATGCATCTGTGAGTGTGTCACCCGTGCTCTACTAAATGTCTTTGGTCTTACCCATCCTTTTGTAGCCTTGACATCTTAACAGGCTCTCTCAACCGCAACACAAGCCTAGTCTTGAAATCCCTCTCTCAGAAAAAAGTTGTAGTGCTGAGGAGGACCAAATTCACAAACACGTTTTGCACAACACAGATAATTTATTCACTAAGAAATGTATGCAAATTGGCTTGTAGCACAAACAAGCTGCAAGATGAGCCCTGGCCTGCGTCAGCAAAGACCACACAGTCATCAACGGGCAAGGGCAAATTGCGTTACTTTAGCTTTGAGACTGACTATAACGAGGCAAATGGTAAATGAAAGGATCGTCCACACATACAGTGCCTATAAAAGTTGCATGCCAATTCCATTGCATAGTACAGCTGAATAATGGAATAGCTACTAAAAAAATATCTTCGGATAGTAGTACAATAATAAATGGTCTGACTGTTCTTTGAGCATGTAATTTATATCACCATTAAAACCTCTTACTTGTGCAACATTAGTTTCAATAACTGTGGTCTGAGCACACATTTACGTGTAATTAGCATTATGCAACCATGGCAGACGCATAGTGGATTTATTCTATTGCCTGTGCAATTTGGCATCGTTCTAGTGCCACTGCAAAGCTTAGTGAATAGCATGGCTTATTTTTACACTTTGAAAGCAGCAAAAACTCTTTGTGAATTTGAGGCCAAGTTGTTAACTGTTAAAGGGAAACTTAAGCCAAAATTGACCCAGGCGTAATTTTCCAGTCTTTTCCAAATTCCAACCACAGCGATGGTCTTGACCAAAATGTAGCCTAATCAAATGCTTAAGGTTAGAGTGCTGCCGACTTTCTTGTCGCACATATTTGGTAGCCTATAATGCATAAGTAAATAATGGAATGACAATAATTTAAGACGTTGTCTTTTGTTAGTTTTGATTTTAGTGGTAGACTTCACTTCACTGTTTTGCATTGGGTTGCTGGCAAATACGTTATTTGATGCACTAGTAGCTTTTGCACATGTCATGCAGACAGAATTGATCTAGAGAACACATTTATAAACTATTCTTTTGTTTGTGTGTTTCCTCTCCATTTGTTATCACAATTCCCCTTTTAACAACAAACTATACGGTCCCTCTCACTGCTATCCCCAGCAGTTGCTCTGTGGAGGGCGTAACCGCATGCCTCCTGGCTCAGATACACATGGAGTCGACAGCTGCTTCTCTCACCTGACAGTGAAGAGCTTTGCAGGGACGCCGTTATGCGTGCAGAGCAACACGCTATCCCTCCCAGTTCCACTCCTCACTGAACAAGCCAACCTGTAGGAGACGGAGTTGCTAGTGCGTCATCAAAGAACACAATCCTCATAGCTTCCCCACCTGCGAACATGGAAATTGTGTTGGAGACAAACCCTAGCCTCCACGGTGGTGGGCACGTACTTTACCCCCTCGCCATATGGACGGCCAATTTACAAGCTGTTGATTGTGATAGATGTGCATGAGGTTACTTGCACAATGAGTTTGAGGTTCAACATTGTTTTAAGGTCACTTCAGCGGCAAGGCCTTTTTTTTAAATCACTCAAACCAGCCTAGGGAAACTTAGTTTTCTTCTCCCAGGCTCACTGCCAATTTCTATGCCTTTTCCCTTACCAACGGCCTGCTCAGGGGCATTATGTGACTGGACATTATCAATCCACTTAACAGGGGGGGATTCAACCACAGGTGCATTCCCCGTGCAGTATGCACATTGATTTTTTGTCTCCCATCATTAGCCATGACGTTTTACCATGGGAATAAACTAGAAATGCCACATTGTTGTTGTTTGCCTCCACCAACCAGTTGCAGTTTACATCCATGTCTGTCCAGCCTCACAGTAATATAGGTATATGTATAAATCAATGTATGTTATCATTCTATTGACATGTATGACATTTTGAGAGATCACAGTGACCTTGACCGTTGACCACCAAATTCTAATCAGTTCATCCTTGAGTCCAAGTGGATGTTCCACATTTTGAAATGTCCTCAAGGTATTCCTGAGATATAACGTTTAAGACAATGAATGGACAGACACTGAACATCTAATGCCTCCGTTCAGAGCTGTTGCAGTTGGAGGAATAAAAAAGCAGAATTACCATTGAATGTATAAAAATATCCATAATGAACACTGTAATTGCACTTCTTGATTATTATGAGCATTAAAAAAAACATTTGTATAGGAATGATTATCTACCAATCTTTTTATATATAAGCAGTTGATCGCTATAACCGTGGTTACTATATGCGGTTTACGGTTGCTGTCTTTTTTTAACATGCCTGCTGGCCAACAGTTAAAATACATAGCTGCCTAGTGCCTATAATGCACATACGGTATGCTAGCAAGGACACGTAGGACTTGGACTACTGTAAACTACATGAATCATACACAGGAACCTTTGTATACAAGACAATGTTCACATCTACAGTATTTGCAAGTTCTTGAAGAAATGTCACTTCTAATTAACTGTAGGACATTTCATTTGTAGTCTGGATTACTAGTTTCTCTTCCTTTGCCTTTTAAAAACTAAAACAATCTTAACCTAGGTTGTAACCTATTACTGCCTCAGCTAATTGAGGTCACCTTGATCTTGACCGATCTTGAGGATCGGTGCTTTTCAAGGTTTGTGCTACGAACGGATTCCCTGTGTTTTGCGTGCCTTGCATTTAACCTTGTTCACAGAGCACTTCAAAACGTGTCTGTCTGAATGCAGTGTAGCTGGGGTTTTCAGGTTATGTCATCTGTGCATCTGAGGTGAACGGGTGAAGTATGCCTGTTAGTAAAGTTTTTTTAACAGGACATGCTGACGATGCACAATTTGCCGTCAGCAAAATCTGAGACCTATACACAGTTTCATAAACGCAACTTGAAGCACTGAGGAGTGGGGAGTAATTGAAGCTTTTCAGTTGCAGGGATATGATGTATATATGATGAGCCACAAAATCACATTAGACAATCGCAGTAGACACGCAAAGGGCTGCTGTGTTGGAACATAAGGCTTTTTCATCATGTCTTGAATGGCTTATAACTAAGATAGTGTGCAACCAAGTGGGCTTTTGGCCCGTGCATTGCTGCGATTTCTAGAACGCTGTTATCAATGCAAATCAGATTACAAATTATATTCTGTCAATGCTGGACCGGATTGTGAATAGGATGTGAAAGCGTCCGGTTTGAAATTTCCTTAGTGTCTTCTTTTATTAATGAACTGAAAACAAACCAGAGCAAGCCTAATTAGATAAGCCACTGGCACAGTGGATATTAGAATTTAAGTATGCTGATAAGTAGGCTAAACATATCATTAGTAGTAAACACGTGGATAACCACTTTAACCCTGATGTCCCTATGTTGGGCACGTCATGATAGGCACATTTTTCCCATAATATAAATAATAATCACAATTTAAAAAATATTCAAAAATGGCAAATATCAGATCTACAAGCTCTGAACACTTCATGATGCATTGTGCGCTTGTAGATATGCTATTTTCATGATAAGTCATACAACACAGTATACAGGGCATAAGTGGTAAAGTACAACTGGATACTTGCTGCAGTGTATATGAAAAATGAGCTGGGGCGGATATTTTGATGTATATTTTTTATCATGCAGGACACACACTTGTTCTGTTAATGTTTTGTGTATGACCTATTTGATCCTCCCCTTTTTCTCTCAACCATTGTGAGAGTACATCCCATCTACATGATTAGCATACTGTACTGGCCATGAATGGGCGGATTGTGTCCCCTTTGTTGTCTTGTTCTAGCACCCTATAAAGAATGCTGGTACGGTGCAGTACTGGGTCCCATGATGGGGATAGTTGTCTTTGTGCTTGCTTATTGAGGCCTTCTGTATCTGCCTCTCTACACGACCACTACCCCTTCTTTGTGCTATTCCAAATTAATTATTTTTCTACCAACGCATTATTGTCCAATCTGAGGAGGGCATTGGACTCAGCCAAATCTGGGAATGAACTCGGCCATAGACCAAAGATAACAGTATTACACTATATAGCATTTTGAAATGGAAATGCTAGATTTCTCCTAGATCAATCAAATGAAAATGTAGGGATAACAGGATGTTTTAAGTTACAAATTTATAGCAATAAACCAGTATCACTAGAACTGTCACTGATGGAGTGTTTTCCCTAAGGGTGCTTTCACATTGCATGGTCTTGGCTTTCTTTCACGTTCATTACATGTCTGATGATAATTTTTACTTGCCATTTCTGCACTGCATATATTGATTAATTTAACTCCTGCGATTTAACACATGACATGGACAAAATTGTTGCTGTAATTGATTTCTGTAAAGATACTATACACTAACAATGACCTTTGTTTTATTTTACACATTTGTAGCTGTTATAACGGTCTCATGTTGACCAGCCAAGATGCAGGAAAAATGTTCAGACAGACACTGCCGGAACTCCCATCAACGGTCGGCTCGCAGATGGCCGCCCTTGACCCGTTCCCATTGAATGACCCAATACACAACACAACAAGTTTATGCCACGACACTAACACTGACAATATCGTACATTATGTGGTCAGACTGGTCACAATAAGAATGTGTCAGTGAAGTGCTCAGGACCATTTTGGGGATTGAGATGATTGTTATAAGTGAAATGGTTACATTGTTACGCTGACCTTGACTACATTTATGAAGCCACTACTAGACGCTTGAACCTTAGCATTCCTATTCTGGGGGGAACAACCGGCAAACAACAGATTTAGAAGCTCTGTGCGCGCTGTGAGATTGTAGATCTGTTATTTTTGGCAAAGAGATTTGGTGTAGAGGGAAAGAAAGAGCGGAGCAGGTACAGAGCCGAAATCCAGACTAAGATTTAAGTGGTTAAGCTTAACTCATTTGTTCAGGCATCTCTGGTTGCCAGTTTGTTAGATGTCCAGTACTGAGTTTTCAGAGAGGCAAAGTACAGGTGTGAAACCGATTCTAGACTTATGATGAGCAGGCTTCTCTGCTAGACAGTGACTGAGTCTCGAGTCTGAGCAACAGATTACCATTCGGACAAGTGACGAATGACTCCTCCACCCGTAACCACTGAGGTTATGGGCACAGTAAACATGCTCTGGTGCCAGTGAGTACATGAGAGGAATGACACAGGTATTTGGCCAAGACATATTTCCCATAACTTGGAATGGCACTGTACATACAGTAGGCAGTAGGTGATAAACAGTGACTTGACATAAATACAAGAATAGGGTAGGGCTGACCTTTTTAAGCAATTTTTTGGACGTCAAAGCTTTTGAAGCAAAATTCACATTTTAATGTGAACGTTGAACAATTCAGGGAATTAACCCATTCAATCCAGGAACGCATCTGTGTCATTTTAGATTTCTTTGGCTATTAGAAAATAGCAGATATACAAGCTCATAGCGCTATGAGCTTGTAGATTTGCTATTTTTGAAAAATTGTGAAAATTTACATAATAAATAAATACATCACATGGATGCAACTGGGACGCATCATCAGTGTTGTAGCCTGGGGTCATAGGGTGTTTCGGGTCTCGCAACATACAACATACACCCTCGCCCAGGTGACCCAGCCAGGGTTGATCAAGCCCCGACTTACGTCCCAGTAGCACCCACGGTCAGTCCTATAGGGAAAGACAGGGCCACTCAGTCCGCTTCTCCAGAAGTACTCTGCCGGGACTCGGGGAGGCTCTGGCACGTGGAGGGACTAGGCACTGTGGGTTGTCTCCTGGCCGGGCTCCTCCTTCGTCTCACCAGGTCCAGGACCTGAGCGCTGCGCCAGATCAGATGCACCGCCCCGATCCAAACATTTCCTTCTGGCGTGATGGTTCCTTGGGCCGATACCACTAGATTGGGCCGTCTAATGGTATTAGCTCCGCTTGCGGTACGCTGGAATGGAATGGCCCTCCTAAAGGCCTCACCGCGGGTTTGTTGGGGTTCTTCCTCACGGAAGACACAGCATGGGGCGCTAACCCATACTGCTCCCGGGATACCGTCTACATTCCGGCTGTCAACAGTCTCTCCTGTGGTCACCAAACTATTCCTGGTTGTCACGTAGTCTATAAATTCCTATGAGCCACTATAAATAGAATAACTAATAAATAAATACATCACATGGATGCAACTGGGACGCATCATCAGTGTTGTAGCCTGGGGTCATAGGGTGTTTCGGGTCTCGCAACATACAACATACACCCTCGCCCAGGTGACCCAGCCAGGGTTGATCAAGCCCCGACTTACGTCCCAGTAGCACCCACGGTCAGTCCTATAGGGAAAGACAGGGCCACTCAGTCCGCTTCTCCAGAAGTACTCTGCCGGGACTCGGGGATGCTCTGGCACGTGGAGGGACTAGGCACTGTGGGTTGTCTCCTGGCCGGGCTCCTCCTTCGTCTCACCAGGTCCAGGACCTGAGCGCTGCGCCAGATCAGATGCACCGCCCCGATCCAAACATTTCCTTCTGGCATGATGGTTCCTTGGGCCGATACCACTAGATTGGGCCGTCTAATGGTATTAGCTCCGCTTGCGGTACGCTGGAATGGAATGGCCCTCCTAAAGGCCTCACCGCGGGTTTGTTGGGGTTCTTCCTCACGGAAGACACAGCATGGGGCGCTAACCCATACTGCTCCCGGGATACCGTCTACATTCCGGCTGTCAACAGTCTCTCCTGTGGTCACCAAACTATTCCTGGTTGTCACGTAGTCTATAAATTCCTATGAGCCACTATAAATAGAATAACTAATAAATAAATACATCACATGGATGCAACTGGGACGCATCATCAGTGTTGTAGCCTGGGGTCATAGGGTGTTTCGGGTCTCGCAACATACAACATACACCCTCGCCCAGGTGACCCAGCCAGGGTTGATCAAGCCCCGACTTACGTCCCAGTAGCACCCACGGTCAGTCCTATAGGGAAAGACAGGGCCACTCAGTCCGCTTCTCCAGAAGTACTCTGCCGGGACTCGGGGAGGCTCTGGCACGTGGAGGGACTAGGCACTGTGGGTTGTCTCCTGGCCGGGCTCCTCCTTCGTCTCACCAGGTCCAGGACCTGAGCGCTGCGCCAGATCAGATGCACCGCCCCGATCCAAACATTTCCTTCTGGCGTGATGGTTCCTTGGGCCGATACCACTAGATTGGGCCGTCTAATGGTATTAGCTCCGCTTGCGGTACGCTGGAATGGAATGGCCCTCCTAAAGGCCTCACCGCGGGTTTGTTGGGGTTCTTCCTCACGGAAGACACAGCATGGGGCGCTAACCCATACTGCTCCCGGGATACCGTCTACATTCCGGCTGTCAACAGTCTCTCCTGTGGTCACCAAACTATTCCTGGTTGTCACGTAGTCTATAAATTCCTATGAGCCACTATAAATAGAATAACTAATAAATAAATACATCACATGGATGCAACTGGGACGCATCATCAGTGTTGTAGCCTGGGGTCATAGGGTGTTTCGGGTCTCGCAACATACAACATACACCCTCGCCCAGGTGACCCAGCCAGGGTTGATCAAGCCCCGACTTACGTCCCAGTAGCACCCACGGTCAGTCCTATAGGGAAAGACAGGGCCACTCAGTCCGCTTCTCCAGAAGTACTCTGCCGGGACTCGGGGAGGCTCTGGCACGTGGAGGGACTAGGCACTGTGGGTTGTCTCCTGGCCGGGCTCCTCCTTCGTCTCACCAGGTCCAGGACCTGAGCGCTGCGCCAGATCAGATGCACCGCCCCGATCCAAACATTTCCTTCTGGCGTGATGGTTCCTTGGGCCGATACCACTAGATTGGGCCGTCTAATGGTATTAGCTCCGCTTGCGGTACGCTGGAATGGAATGGCCCTCCTAAAGGCCTCACCGCGGGTTTGTTGGGGTTCTTCCTCACGGAAGACACAGCATGGGGCGCTAACCCATACTGCTCCCGGGATACCGTCTACATTCCGGCTGTCAACAGTCTCTCCTGTGGTCACCAAACTATTCCTGGTTGTCACGTAGTCTATAAATTCCTATGAGCCACTATAAATAGAATAACTAATAAATAAATACATCACATGGATGCAACTGGGACGCATCATCAGTGTTGTAGCCTGGGGTCATAGGGTGTTTCGGGTCTCGCAACATACAACATACACCCTCGCCCAGGTGACCCAGCCAGGGTTGATCAAGCCCCGACTTACGTCCCAGTAGCACCCACGGTCAGTCCTATAGGGAAAGACAGGGCCACTCAGTCCGCTTCTCCAGAAGTACTCTGCCGGGACTCGGGGAGGCTCTGGCACGTGAAGGGACTAGGCACTGTGGGTTGTCTCCTGGCCGGGCTCCTCCTTCGTCTCACCAGGTCCAGGACCTGAGCGCTGCGCCAGATCAGATGCACCGCCCCGATCCAAACATTTCCTTCTGGCGTGATGGTTCCTTGGGCCGATACCACTAGATTGGGCCGTCTAATGGTATTAGCTCCGCTTGCGGTACGCTGGAATGGAATGGCCCTCCTAAAGGCCTCACCGCGGGTTTGTTGGGGTTCTTCCTCACGGAAGACACAGCATGGGGCGCTAACCCATACTGCTCCCGGGATACCGTCTACATTCCGGCTGTCAACAGTCTCTCCTGTGGTCACCAAACTATTCCTGGTTGTCACGTAGTCTATAAATTCCTATGAGCCACTATAAATAGAATAACTAATAAATAAATGTGACAAAGCTTTGATTGAATATATATATATATATATATATATATATACTTTTAAAAGCATTTTCTTTTAACTCAAATCTTTGCTTCTGGGGATTCTACAAATGTCTTCTTAATCCTAACAGTTTCAAAAGAAAAACCTATGTTGCTATAATCAGTGGTTCTCAAACCTTTTCCATGTCAAGGACCCCCAAAATGATATGTATTTGGCCGCCAAAATATTCTGTTCCAGGGACCTCCCAGAAGCAAATATTGGAGTAAAAAGGTTAGCTTTTAAAAATATATATATTCAAAGATATTTTTCAAAAAATAGCAGATCTACAAGCTCATAGCGCGGCACTCATGAGCTTGTAAATCTGCTATTTTTGAATAGCGCTATGAGCTTGTAAATCTGCTATTTTTGAATAGCTAAAGAAATCTAAAAATGACACAGATGCGTTCCCGGTTCTAATGGGGTAAGTGAGTCGTGGAGCTCAAGCTGCACTGCTCACTTGGCCTGTGTGGCTTACAGAGCCGTTTACAGCTGTGTGTCCACTGTCCAAATGAGCTCACTGGTCTGCTCTGTCAAGATCAGAAGAAAGCTGGACTAGGCCGGTTAGACATGAGCTACTATTACACACACAATGTAAACACATGCCATGTGTACATGTCATTCTGTGGAATGTGCTTACTGGGTCAGTAAAGTGCGGCACAGCTTGTTGTTTTTGGTCAACTTTTAGGTCAAATAGACTTTGATATTTAAAGAAACTGAACTGCTTTGAAAATATGAATAAACTGAAATGGCATCTGGAATATTTTGTAACCAGGCATGTCTGTCTGTCTATCTGTCTTACATGTCTTTTTTTGTGGTAATGAATAGTTAGCATATGCATTTACTGCAACTGCTTAATCTAGTTAAATGTAGATCTAATGCAAAAAGGAAAATGGCTTAATATATAGTACTCCTTCCTAACAGGATTATTCACTGTTGTACTATATTTGACTGGAGTTAAATTAGTACAATACAGGTCCACACATAACGATTTTTAGAAGCCTCTGCTGGTCATTACCGTCACTGCAGGCCGTTCGTTTATTACTGCGTTACCCAGAATTCCATTTGTTTTCACCGGAAGACGGAAGCGTTTCAAAAAACGTTCTTTTAATTGTTTTATACTATCTGTGGATCGTTTCTCTTAGTCAGTGGAGCTTTAGTTACCGTGAGCTGTGTTTTCTTTTTCTGTTGTTTTTCGATCTTCAAATCCTACAATCTCTTAAAAACAGTGTGAGATTCCTTTTTGTTATTAGCGCGGTAGTTCCTGGCCAAACAGGAAACCGGTGCATTTCCTTTTCCGTTTTCCGGCCGGATGACGTCATTTTCACGGGAAAGGCTCACCGAGCCACCTTTTCAATAGAAATTATAATAAAAAAGGCTTTCGGGGGTGAAATTCATGGAGTGGGTGTTGTGAAACATTTGCCACTCACAAAAGATATACAATTTAACTTTAGTTTTGTTGAAAAAGTTACCTAGTATAACTTTAAGGTGGTGTAGGTGATATTTTCTGTTGGTGTTAAGTAGCTCTACGTTCCCATAGTAATCATTGCTATAGACCGCTTGTTCCGTAACAGGGGTCTTCCCGTCTTCTCCAGCTCTTTAGTAAACAGAACATACTTTTCTAGGGAGAGAGGACCCATGTAGGATACAGGATAAACAAGTGAAATTGGAAGCGATGCAGCAAATAAATTGGCAGACAAAATTGGGACTGGAAGACCCCTGTTACTGAACAGTGATTAATGTCGGAATATAGAGCTTTAACTTTTAAACAAACTTTATGTTTTAACCATAAAATATACACTCACTGCACCTTTTAAACCTCTTTAAGTTTTAAAACGACCAGGCCTGATGCTTCAACTTAATACTCCGTTTGGAATTCAGAGGCTTTGTTTGATGCACACCCATTATATAGCTTATGATTCTGATTATTTTGTTTGTCATGATGTTTGGTCATTATTCACGTCATGTCACCATTAGAGGTGCAAACGTCTATTCAAGTAAATTAGAGGATATGCTCCTCTAACGACACACCAAAGCACTGACTCACAAGCAGTTGCACATGACGGTGTGCATTGTGTCACCTGAACAGCTCTGTGTTCCCACTAGACAGACCTGGAAGAGGATCATCGTGTGCAGGTTTCTCTCATAAGTGCAGCCCACTCTTTCCATCAGCTTACTTCCATCATGCTGTAATTCAATCTTCTTGAGTGGCCTCTGGCCTTGAAAGCACAACCAGTTCTAATTGTCACTGCAGTCTGATAAACGAAGTGTTATTGTTTTAGAAACCACACTTTCCACTGGGCTATAATTTAGCCCCCGGAACAGGTTACATCTGGCATCTAGATGTTGGTCTCTTTGATCATCTTGTCAGCACGGCAGCTTATCAATTCCCAATCCTCACAAAGCTCAGCTGTCTTAACCGTGGCCCGATGAGATGTTTGCCTCTGATTTCTCAATTGCTGTTGTTTTAGGCAGTAATGTTGACTCCAAGAATGCAACACCAGAACATTTAAATATCAGATGTCTTTGTTACACATAAAAACACGCATCACATAGGCTAAGTAAGCAGTCGAGTCCCTCAGCCTGAGGGATGCTAGGATTATCGTTTGATCATTATTCATATTTGTCTAGCACATGTCCTACAGAGATGTAAGTCATGTAATAGTAATTAAATGCATCCCAGTGGGGCTGGGTGATATGACTTCGACTTCATACGACAAATAGCGAAACTAGCTGATTTGCAAGCTCACAACGTGTCACATTGTGAGCTTGTATTTTAGCTATTTTCATTATTTTTTGAAATTTGGGATTTCCATTGGGTTTTGTTGTTGTTGTTTTTTATCACCTTTTATTGACATAACCAAAATAGAGACACCAAGGTTAATGAATGCGGTTAATGACTGACCCTGCTGATGTAATGCTTTATCCTCATTTCTCCTTTTACCCCACAGCACCCATCTCTCCTTCCCTGCTTAACACGTGTATTAAAAATCAACCACCCTGATAAAAGGAGTTAGATGGTTGTCAGCCTGGGTCTGTCGCAGGCAGAATGAGAAACACTTGCCAGGCCCAGGCAGCACTACCAAGCCATACACAGCAGAATTGAAACGGTGAGGAAAAATGGGTCAGTCGAGTTTGAGCTAGTCGAATGGAGGCTGGCATGTCATAGCTCAAAGCAGTTTCTGTGGCCGTTTGGCTATAAAAGAACCAATAGTTCCATTGCTTCAGCGGCAACATCATTTTGATTAATTGCCCTCCATATTTTTCCGTATAATTTTCTTTATTAAATGGAATCCGCTCCAGCTCGGCATTGTTTTTTTGCCTTGATTCATTTGACACGAGGCTCGTAGATCAGTGATCAGCATCCCATTAGTTGTGATTGATTGTCAATTATTGATATATTTAGTTTTTGATTGACAATAAAGAGGAGAAATGTTGTGTGACTTGGGAAATCCGCTTTCATGACCCGCCCTATGACAATATGTAGATATATCGGCAATCTGCACAATTAAGTATATGGACCTATGTGGAACCCCAATGAGTGAAGTACAGGTATTATAATGGAAACGGCCAAAATGAGCATTATGACTAGAATACACTCATCATAGTGGTAAAATAAGAATGCTACATTGACGCTTGTGCATATTGTTATGCTAGCCTGCCATCCACAATATAGCCTACAGGAGTGTGTTGAAATTCTTTCATGAAATGGCCAGTTAAAAATGACATTGTCAGCTTAGTATTCTGTGTGGGGAGAAATCACCAAGTGCAGAATCTCTCAACTGCTCACCAAAAACAAGCTCATCGCTATTTTTAGTCAGTCAAAGCATGCCGCTGATCATTTTCTGGGTATCATTATAGTGCAACTTTTGAAGACTTTAGTGTTTTTAACAGATAGTCGCCAGCCAAAAGTGGGCCACAAGGGCTTGATGTTTGCGACTTGGGAAAGTTAACTATACGTGACAGTAGTTGAATGTGTGTGTGTGGTAGACCACACACACTGAGGCTGTGTTGGTCAGTGATTGACTCTTAAATTTCAAGGACACCCAGTTTGATATGCATTAGGCCACAGACCCCCATTTGATCCCCTTTTCTTTTTATTGATGGGACTCAAATCTACACTGAAAGCTGGATCGTGAAAGTTGGAGAACTACTGATTTAGAAGGAATTTGTAGAATCGGTCCCAGGTCTTACTGGGTTAATACACATGAACGATAACAAGGATATGAGCATAAAAAATAATATTAATCAATAATCAGTATGTGTTTGTGTTGATGTTAAAGAAAGGAAAATCTTAAAACAGGCTAAGCTTCAGACTGGTATCCCAGTATGAAATTGACCTGCATTTCTTGCTCTCGCACATCCAAGCTTACTTTTGGCAGCTGCTACTTCAGTTATGCAAGTTTATAGTAACTTGTGTTTCACAGTTATCAAATGACATTTTGGGCTGCACTACTTAATGGCTGAGTTAGAAAAGTCATCCGTGCATTGCCCCGCATAATACCAAATCTCAATGGATTGTCTAAAGCACTGGGGATCTAGAAGTCATTACTAGCAATTAACAGGAACAGTTTGCACACAGGTGGTGAACGGGCCTTTGGGAGTTGATGGAAATCCATTTCTTTTGAGAACTGTGGGAAGATGGCACGCCACCTTTTTTTTCTACATCATGTGATTTTCTTTTTTTCACTGAAGTTGTACCTTTTGAGTCACAAAATATATTGTCTACTCTTACATTTATTCTCTAAAAGTGCATGAGGAAATGTATTTGAATCTGGAAAGCAATTTGAGCTCCACAAATCCCATAATTGCTATAAGATCGCAGAAGCGCTGATAAATTGCTACGTTGACATCCTTTGCGTTAAAATGCTTCATTGTCACATTACTGCCTGCTTGTGCATTGTTGCCACCAATGATCTAGGCCAAGTTATTGGCATTCATATGATTTGTTTTGCAATGCAATGTTTTTTTCTGATTGCAGTGCACAGCATTGTTTGGCTGAATCTGATCTATAGGAAACAACACTCACCTAAAAGGGGAAGTTGGTGAAAAGAAGCCATGGGGATTGGGGACATGTGCAGTCAAGAGGAGACTGCTAAATGGTTGCCTATAGCTACCTCTGTAAACAATTGTGACAGGAAACGGATACCTTACTTTAGATTTTCATCTTGAATAACATACAGTATGTAAGGAGTGATAGAGGGAGACCTTTGAGTAACTGTTCTTAATTTGGTGAAACAACTTGGTTACTGCTCAGAGAATACACAAAGAGAGAGGATGCAAACTAGTAAGCTTAATTTCTCAACCTGTAAAACCATGCAGAATCGTACAGAGAGTAGTGTGGGCTCATATAGGGGAACGGGGGCCCCTAGGAGGAAATACGTCTGCTTGTTTCTAAAAGATCTCAACAAGAAATTGAATTCTACTCACTGTTAACCCATTAAGACCTGGGACGCATCTGTGTCACTTTTTGATTTGAGCTAGAAAAAAGCATTATTTTACACTTTGGCCTCGGTGCCGTGCTATGAGCTTGTAGATCTGCTATTTTTGAGAAATCGTGAAAAGTCGTGCGAATCTTTGAATATATGTACTTTTAAAGCGAACATTTGTAACTCAAATCTTTGCTTTTCGGGGTCCCTGGAACAAAATATTTTGAGATGGGGGTCCGCGGCCAAATACATGTAATTTTGGGGGTCCTTGACATGAAAAAGCTTGAGCACCACTGATATAGAAACATACGTTTTTTTTCAGAAAACTGTTGGGATTTAGAAGACATTTTCGTAGAATCGGAACCTCAGGCCTTAAAGGGTTAAAAGCAAGTCTATTAATTGGACTCTCTGAGCTTTTTAGCAAGCTAAGATGTCTTACTTGACTGAATGTGAAGCTGTGGAGACTGAGAGAGCGGTAATAACAGAGAGATCCATATCACCGATGACATCATGCTTCGAGACGGAGAACATCTGCACCCAAGGCCTGAGCAGACTCTACAAGCTGCATCGTCTTATTTCGCTACACACACCACTAAGTCCTTTAATCCTCCCTCGCTCAAACACTCCTCTGCCCCTCTTCTGAGGAGTTCTCTTCCCATGGATCATAAAGTCTATTCACTGTCCGTTTGGCGAAGCTTGCCTGGTTTCTTCTCTGCTTCTGCAGGCCGGCATGTGGGCCACCGCGTAGGCCGTCACATTTGGTCAAATTTCTTTTGTAATGTCAGGGTCCTCGAAACGGCTTGCAGCGTAGGGACATATTCTCCAGTAATTAAAGCCTCATTCAGTTATAGGCTGTAAGCGTCAGCCCCCCCCCCCGTCCCTCGCATTCTCCTTGGCTCAGCAGAAAGGTTTTTTTCCTCCCAACTGTCACCCACAACTGACTTGTGTCATCGTGGTGAAATGCTTACACCTCCCTGCCCCATGTGCACAAAACAGCCATTTAACCAAGTAACAGTCACATATTATGATTGATAGGTGATTAGCCTACATCTACAAACGTCTTCTAAATCCTAATAGTTCTCTGAAAACTGTGTGTTGCTATAATATCGGTGGTTCTCAAACGTTTTCATGTCGAGGACCCCCAAAATTATACGTATTTGGTCGCGGACCCCCATCTCAAAATGTGCCAGGGACCCCCACAGAAGCAAAGATTTGAGTTACAAATGTTCGCTTTAAAAAATATACATTCAAAGATTTGCAAAAAAAATGTCATGATTTTTCAAAAATAGCAGATCTGCAAGCTCATAGTGCGGCACTCGGTGCCGCGCTATGAGCTTGTAGATCTGCTATTTTTGAATAGCCAAAGTATAAAATAATGGCTATGGCTAAAATCTAAAATGACACAGATGTGTTCCTTGATTGAGACACAGCGATGTTTAAGGATTGTCTGCTCCTAAAGAATTGTCAACTACCGATTTAACAACGTCAGCCGCACATCTATGCTAGAGCCATATGAAATCCCTGTTAACGGAATCGCGGACGGAATCGCGGAAATGACCAATAAAAATGGAATTGGAATAAAACACGGAATATTGCAGAATTTGGAAAAAAAAAAAAATCGCGGTAAAATATTTTTTTTTACCGCGATTTTTTACAAATCCACGGGACACCACCATTTTGCATGGCCACATCCTACTTTATAAACAGTAAAATCCACGTAGAAATAGTCTTAGAAAGACGATAGAAACAATAATACATGCGCGACGCCATTTTGCGCATGCTCAGACCGAAGTCACCGAATTATTTTGGGAACATTTTTGCGTATAACACAACAAGGGCCATGTATGGACTGTTATATCTTGAACATTTATTCATTTCCACTTACCAGACACTTTTTTTTTATGGTAAAAATGAGCATAAAAAGCAAAATACAGAATTCAGAAATATTAAAATGGAAAAAACAGAATTTGGGAAAAAATAAAACGGAATTGGGAAAAAAATAAAACGGATTTCATATGGCTCTAATCTATGCCTATTTTGTCTACTGACAAAAACTACAGTGCAAAGACTTACGTAGTACCCTAAACAATAGTCTCTCAGAGATGACAACGCTAGCTTATGAAACCGTACTTGGATTTTGGCCGCAGAAACGTGTTTAACCAGATGGTTCAGTGTGACTGTATGAGTGGAATTTGCCCTGTGTCGATGTTAGGGCATGAGCCCTAGCTTACTGGTTCTCAACCTGTGGACCCAAGTGTGTTTTCATTGTGATACTGATAAATAGGAACGTATATGTTATTTCCATTGATCCAAGCCTGAACGCAATCGATTTGATTAATCATTCAAATAAATATGCTCTGAAAATCCACCCAAGTGAGTCAGTTGGGTGGGCCGTGAACACTTGAATGATTTTCAAGTGGGCCTTGATTTAGAACAGGTTGAGAACCACTGCCCTAGCCTACTACAAAAGTTGGCACATGAGACATCCTAGCCTAGGTGGAGTTGGAGAAAGCTCTTGTCAGGACTCGTTGCTTAGGACTTCTGCTGCGTAGGACTTTGGCACAGAGGATTTAGTAACTTCTGCTATGTCAGCCTTGCCATTTAAAGGACAACTTCACCCATTTTCAACCTATCTTCATATAATTGGTCCTCGCTAATGCTCATGATATCGTACCGTTTTATTCTACTCGGTCTGTGTCTCAGAGGAGGGCTGTGGAAAGTTCAGAAACCCGCCTACCAGTGACATCATCGTTTTACAAACAAGATTTCAAATGTATTTCTTTTTGTTGATTAACGCGAAGACCAATGGCTTCCATTATAGCATGCTAACTTTCCAGGAATAGAAAGCCTGCCGTTTCTTTTAGCTTGGATTCCCCATCAATGATTTGACTGGTAGGCAGATTTATGAACTGTCCACAGCCCTCCTATGAGACACATACGAGTAGACCAAAATGGTACCATATCATGAGCAGTAGTGAAGAAGAAACACAATCAGTTACTGATGTGCAATGTTATTTTGACATCCTTACTAAGGATAGGTATTGTTAGGATTATATTGATTCCGATTTCTTCATTTGGATACCCGGCTATTTGGATTCAGTTTGTACTTGGAACGTAATTTTGATATCCAACCCTAGTCCTTACTACACTCATTGTATGTTGGAGCACTTAAGCGTTTGCGTCAGTCGTAGCCGTTGTTGTCCTCAGTGGTCAAAGTCCATACAGTGAGGGGCCTTTTGTATTCTTTAGGTGCCCTTCATTTAACCAGGAAGTCATTTTGCTCCCAAACAAATCTTCCCATCCAGAACCACTCGTGGGAATAATGGCCTCTCTATAACTCCACTTCCGTGGTTGGCATGGCCGTGGGAGGCAACAAAGGCCTCAAGGCAGTCATTTAGTAAGAACCTCATCGTAGAGAATATGACCATCAGGGGAAGGCAGGCATACCAGTTGGCAGCCACGCAGTTTTGGGTCCGATACTGCTTTTTGGTCCTAGGCTAGCTCACCGATTACCTATGTTTGAAGCGATATCTTGTCAAAAAGTGCAAAACCGGATCAATTTGAACAACTTATAATTGATTAAAGTTTCTATTGGAGAACATTTATTCAATTAAGTTAAACTTCTATATATGAAAAGAACATTTAACTTTAGTAACACAATGAAAAAGTAAACAAGTAAATATAAAATACACAAAACATACACTGAACTTGTGCCCTGTCAAAGCATTTTCAACAATTGCCGATCTACAAGCTTGCGTTTCTTTTTTTTTTATGTTTAAAGGGTTAAAAAGCGGGACACACAGGTGCATAATTGCCGATACCAGTGTCGTCAAGAAAGTCAAAATAAAAGCCAAACCATATATCAATTGGGCTCTAATTGCAAGCTGCTTTCCATCATTTCAATATACTGCACCATTGCTGACTGCCATGCAGTTTAGAAACGGGGTCACCTCGAGACAGTCATATCAGCCAAAATGAGAAAATTACTAAGTTTATTTAAACGGAAAACTGTGTAAATCTGCATAATGCAACGTATTTAATTGCTTGCATTTTTTTCAATACAAATGTCTAAAGAAAGAGGGCGAGATATGTCCCCAAAAAGGCATGAATAATCAAGGTTCAGGCACCACGGTAGGTTTGACATTTTTAAAAGGCCTTTAATTAAACGGGCTAGAATGAGTAAAAATATACCAACGTGTGTCAGCTCGCACCATCTTCAGGGTGTGTAGTGTTCTTTTGAAAAGTTTGCTGTGTCATCTATCTTGTCATCTATCTTGCTGTGTCACAGGCCCATTCATATCTTGTAACATGCCAAACAAATGGGTCTTACTGGATCCTGTAACTATTTAAATATGCTGTTGGTTGTGGGCACCCCCTTTAATAATCTTCTTGCCTTAATTCTTCCATAATCATTCATCTTTATTACGCATTTTCCCATGTTGAGCTGTACAAAAAGCTTGATTTACAGAGGCCATGTAAAGGGGATTTTAATGAGCATAAAATCCCTCTACTTCTCTACTGTATTTCCTGTTTTGTTCCAATCCATTGGTCCACGCAGACTTCCTCTTCTTGGCAAATGTTTCATTTGATTTGTGTAATGGAATTTTGCACCAAGTCCAGTAATACTATTACTGATGAGATGAATCTCAGATATCAGTGTTTCAGTTCTGGAAATCTTCACCTCCACTAGGATTTTCGAGTTTCGACCAATATATCGGACCAATATTTGCATTATTTTTAATAACGGATGACTTAGCTCCCCTTAGAGGAGGTTATGGATCATGTAAAGGGAGTGAGATTGTATTTGTTGATATTGTTGATCGTAGTGCTAAAGGCTCTTGACTTTGAGTTTTTATTCACTTTATTTTCTACCAAAGATTTTGATGTAGATTCATTTTTCATTTTGTAAAAAGGAAATGTTTTGCGGACAATATTATACCAGCAACAACGCGTTGCACTGCGAACGGTGGGGGCTTGTAGATCGGCTATTTTTGCAGTCACTGTAAAAAATGGTCAACAAAGGCTTTGCGAGTTTTGAGATTACGTTTTGTTCAGCTTTGTCGACCCAATTAACAGTAGTTTGCTCAGTAATTTCCTTAAGTAACGAGGCTTCGGAGAAGAAACCGATTGCTGCAATCTGTCCACCACAGTAGCACCTTGATCCAGACACGTTGTAATGTCGAACCTTTTGTGTTCATGACAGTGATGATAATAGTGATTACCTATGTGGTGGCTCTGACACACCAAGTTGGCACATTTTGTTTTGGTGGAGTCAGTCATGCGCTCAGTGGTTGACTTACTTGATCCTTATTTGAACTCTGACCCAAACTCTCCACTGTGTAAACAGCAGATGTGCTGATGTAACATCAGCTACTAGGGATGACATTGAGCCAGTCATGAGCTAAACTCCAGATAGGTCTGTACTAGGGAATTAACCAAACGTATATCGAAACCGAAATTCAGAACCAATGACTTAATCTTCCTCATTTGGGTTAATCTAATTAGCGTGAAGCATATATATTTGTTTTTATTTCTTATATATCAACAAATTCACACTGAACAGTTGTAATAGATTTTTTATTATTGACTAAAGTGATTAGTCTGGTTAAAGGAGCAGTACATAATACATTAGATATAATAAATATATCAATTTATTGTTTTGGCTGACACTGATAGTTCTTAGTATAAATCAGCCGTAAACATTAAGCCCTATTTAATATTTTTCAAACACAGCAAAATTATCTTATCTACAAGCTCACGACGTGTCACTGTTTTCGCTATTTTTGAACATGTTTAAAAACATTTCTTGAAAACATTTGTCCTTTGTTTTGGAAAATGTTATCAGAAAATTGGGACGCCAGGGTTAATTTGGTTAAGATGCTTTATAATAAGTGTGGAGCCAGGATCAGTAACAGGATCACAGCTAATGTGACAGGACATAACCAGCCTCTCTCTCGACAGGCTAGAGCAGGTCTGTCTGTATGTCATTAGATGGCTGCTGCAGATGGGTATCAGTAAACCCCTCGCCCCCCCATGTGTGTTTAATTCTGTAATCCAAGGTGTGCCCGAGCACAGTGGGCAGTAGTTAATCTGATAACTTCTGCTACACTAGCTCCCACTATTGTGACTGCATACAACGGGCACACTATGCCCCAGTTTGTTTCTACACGGTGGTATAGTGGTAGACATTTGTTTTTACTCGTGGAGTGTTTTCCAAAGTTCTTAAAGCAGCACCACATGCAGAAATGTCCCATCCCAAAAGACACAGTGTCTTGTGAGTGATGTTCACTTCAATGAAAGCCTTTGTCCCTCCTCCTCCCCTGCTCATTTCCAAACCAAATCCATGCTTTTTCTTTCCAACTGACCTATGGGAACTTTGGGTTTGTTTGGCAACAAGTGCACCATTGTGGCCCCTGTCTTTCTACTTCTGGCCCGGGTCCTTGATGCTCACCGCTCAGTTTGTCAGCCAGGTCTGCTAATGAGGCCAGAAGTGGCTCTGTTGTTCACTTATAGCTCTTTTCAACTGCAAGAGCTAACTGCACTGTGCCGTGAAACCTATTTGACGGGTTCTAGATTTGTTTCCATACTCTACGGCTCAGTTTCAGATGTGTGGTTTCACATACATGCGCAGATCTATAGAGATATTATCGATACAGAAGAAAATTGATGGTGATGATGAAACAAGCTGAACAAGCCTAGCTTACACAGTAGTTGATTAGAAATCTTGAGTTTGTTTTCCGGAGACTTGTCGCCATTAAACAAACAAGCAGACAAACAGACTGTAACCCAACAGAATCTGAAACTTTAACCTGAAAATGGGAACTATATGAACACAGGCTGTTGAGCAATAAGAGGAATTTTAAAAAGTGCATTTGTTACGCAAAATGGCCCTTAACCATTTAGGCCCTATATATACGTAACATTGTTGTAAGACAAATAGCGAAAATAGATGATCTACAAGTTCACAACACACTGAGATGTTGTGAGCTTTTAGATTTGGTATTTTCGCTATATAAAAAAAAGATAAAGTTTTGAAGATTTTTGCCCAAAATGGGGATGCCCGGTTGAACGTTTTCGCAGACCCTGATAACCTAGCATCCTGCTGTGTTGTTTTGGTGTTGAACGTTGAAAATGGTTGCGACATTGTGTACGCTTTCGTAGACCCTGCTAATCTTTCTACATTGTGTACGTTTTCTTAGACCTTGCTAATCTAATGTCTTGCTGTGTTGTTTCTTCAGGAGGATTTTCGGTGGTGTTCCTGGCTCGTACACACAGTGGTGTCCGCTGTGCCCTTAAGAGGATGTACGTCAACAATGTCCCAGACCTGAACATCTACAAGAGGGAGATCACCATCATGGTAAATGCACAACTCCATGCCACATGTACATATTATTAGTCACATGTTCATGAATACCCAGCATTCATTTGCCCTGGGTGAGGGGGAGTGATAAAAGTAACAGGAGGGTGATAAGCTTGTGCTGATTCGTCAGCTGCCGTATCTTCCTCAGAGGTTATGCAGAACCTAATGCTGACCATTAGACACAAACTAAAGCCACGTCTTCCCTACGGGTTATACAGCAGCTGGCCAGTCATCACTGCTGAATTGCCACCGTGCACTGATTCGGCACCCCGAGTGACCTTGTGTTTATGAAACTTACAATGTTAAGGGATGGGACTTTATATGATTTTACTGATGCCAATGCCACTAGCGACTCTACTTATGGAATTCCCGAATCACCATGTCATCACCACAACCAAAAATGTATTTCCAGGTAGAAAACGTAGGCAGCGTCGCATTGGAGCAGTATCATTCATTAACCTTATATCTGGAAGAACAGGACACTTATTGATAATTAGAAATATATAATTTTGTTATAAATATCTACAGGTTGACAAACAAAACACAGCTTGAAGAAGGCGCTAACCGACATGCGTTGGTGTATTTTAACGTCTCCAGCACGCATATAATAAAGGCCCTTTGCTTATAAAATCCACCCTTGAGTGCCTGGACCTGGACATTCTACCTGGAAATACCTTGTTAGTAGGTCGGGAGAGGCTTATTGTCGGTATCAGCTGATAAAGCGTCAGTCCCAGTTGCAATGTGCTAGAACCTGGGAGACGAATTGCAGCGCCACACCTACCATCAGCTCCCAGTACTTACCGGAGGACTTGCCGCAGCCAAGCCATGCTACTCATACGCTGGGTTGGCGATGCCCCCGGGATCGAACCCATGACCTTGTGGTCCTTAGGCGAGAGCTCTACCGTCTGATCCGGTCTATTGATACCCGAACAGTTTTCAGTGTGGAAAAACAGTAGGCCTGCACAGGTTTTCAACTGTTTTATTATCTTTGCGTCACAATATAGAAACGGTAGAAAAAACTCAACAAACGCAAGCATATGTCTGCCCAATAAATATGTCATTAAACAATGCTCCTTTTCTTTTCCTTTTGAGCAGCGTAGACATGAGCAACTTTCAGAAAAAAACAGGCTTGGCATTGATAAAAGGAATTGATAACTCAGAGAAACGACATTGTATGCCTCAGAAGTTAACGATTCTGGTTCTCGAATTCCCATCCCTACCGACCGTTAGTTTGGTAGAATTCACTACTGAGGATACACTGGAGTTTATCTGGGATCAAAGCAGCCAAAAACGCAGAGCTGAAAATGACACCCTTCAATGTGTGTGTAGGCCGTCTTGCTATGTATGAATTCTGCTGACAGCTGTCATATCAGGGTGTGTGTGTGTGTGTGTGTGTGTGTGTGTGTGTGTGTGTGTGTGTGTGTGTGTGTGTGTGTGTGTGTGTGTGTGTGTGTGTGTGTGTGTGTGTGTGTGTGTGTGTGTGTGTGTGACAGACAGCGAGAGAGTGAGTGAACCATGGGAGCTTCATAACTTGAGGTTTCTGTGTTTGAAAACAACTCACTGAGTTATACAACCTACGAGCCATACTTACAGAGGGCGGCCGGTCACTGGGTCAGAGTTGCGCACGCATTGCATAAACACGAGCAGTGGTGTAAAGTAACTAAGTACAGTACATTTACTCAAGTACTGTACTTACTGTACCAATTTTCTGTACTTTTACTTCTACTCCACTACATCTCGGAGACAAATATTGATAATACAGATTAACCACTACAACCCTATATACATTTCGGCCATTTGAAAATAGCCGATCTACAAGCTCAATAAAATAAGGATACCAATACTTTTGTACTTTTACTCAAGTCAATTTTTACTTGTAACAGAGTATTTCTACATTGCAGTATTGATACTTTTACTTCCACCACTGAACATGAGCATGCATGTCAGTGCAAATGACAATTCCGATAATGGAAACAAATGATAAAATAATCTTTAAGGCTCCTACCTTGAAGTACACAAAAAAAGTATCGTATTACTAAGTCAATTTAGGTCTTTGGATAATATACGGTCGTAGGCGTGTATGAGTGCAATTGGGCGATACTGCTTTATTTTTATTATTTATTTGATGGTTTAGATTACTTTTAGAAGCCAAGGTGTCAACCGTTTCCAACCTCGACTAAAATCACGGCACGCACAGCAATGTCTTTTATTAAACAACATGCGTAAAGTTGGCTGCTCTTTTCCAACGGGTCTGTCTTGGCTCATCAGTCGTTGAAACATCACAACGTCAATGCATGCACAGTAAGAACTCACATGGATGCTGTGGATAACAGGCAGGCATTGTTAAGATGGCCTCGTCCTGAGAGTCATTCTACAAGCTAAATTGCCAGTAATCTGCTACTTAGACAGATGTATTTGTTGAACTTCTGACCCTTGCTATGTAACTAAAGAACTCAGTTGTCTGGCTAGGTGTGTGTGTGTGTGTGTGTGTGTGTGTGTGTGTGTGTGTGTGTGTGTGTGTGTGTGTGTGTGTGCGTATGTATGTGCTCGCGCTGTGGCCCAAATGTCCCTACAAGTATAGTAGAATGTGGGATATAGACATTGTGAGGAAAATTTCCTGGTCCTCAAAAGAGAAATGGTTGTTTGCTGGGCAAACGTATACGTTTTTTTAGTTAGGCTTGGACAGATTCAGGATGGGGTTAGGATTAAGGGTTGGAATTATGCCTTATTTATACTTGGCTGTCCTGCACCGAAAATAGCAGATCTGATATTCTACTCCGTTACTCTGCTATTTTACTGTGAACTTGTAGATGGGCTATTTTCAGCTTTAGGATTAGGGTAAAAAATGCCCAAAAAATCTAATCCTATAGTGAGGATGTCCTCACAAGGTGTGTGTGTGTGTGTGTGTGTGTGTGTGTGTGTGTGTGTGTGTGTGTGTGTGTGTGTGTGTGTGTGTGTGTGTGTGTGTGTGTGTGTGTGTGTGTGTGTGTGTGTGTGTGTGTGAGTGAGAGACACACAGACTGATGAGCTGGAACAGTGAGTGTGTAGGCCCAACTCTCGCCCACACACACACACACCCGACTTGAACCACTGACACAGATCTAGCCTGTTGCACCATTGCCTTAGGTGTGTCAGTTTCCACAACACACAGCAGTTCCCCCGCTACAGCTGGCTTTTCATAGCCTAGTAAGACCAGACAGAGAGACCACACCACGCGCACAAATGCATACATTGCTCTTTTCTAGCTTGGCCACTGTAGTTTCTCCATATAACGTAGCACATTAAGATGTGTTTAGAGGAATAGTCATTATGTACTTGCCCTCATGCCAGATGTAGGTTAGGTGTCGTTCCTTTGTCCACACAGGGAGGTTGCCAACACAACTCCATAGCAGATTCCCAGGAATAACACGTCAAAATAGACCAGTTTTTTTCTTTCTTTGTTTTGAGTCCCTAAAAGGGTGAAACATAACTACAGCATAATAAGTCTTCTGAAGGCAAATGGTTAAAATCTGATGAATGAAAAAAATGCTTTTATTTTTTGTAAAGCTCTGAACTTGGTCTTAGAATATAGACTTTCTAGACAGCCAATGAATAAAAAAAATATTCAAAAACAATTTTACATTTAAACATCACACATAACTTGTGTGTACAATCTACATACAACAAAGGGCTGGGCCGATATGGACAAAAACTAATACATGTTATCAAATGCTATTGCAACAATATTGTATTGTGACCATACATTTTCTTTTACATTTTTCAACGTTTTATTTTCAAAAATAGCAAAAATAGCCAATCTACCAACCCACAACGCGTTGGTGAGACGCGTTGTGAGCTTGTAGATCAGCCACCTCGACATCTTTTTTTACCATTTCAGGAAGTATATAAAAAAAAATGCCTACGTGATTAAAACCCGGAAACAACGCCCCATTAAAATACCTACAGTATATCTATACCATTATTTTTAGTGCATGCATGCTCTTTTCGACAAGATCGTGAAATATTTCTCACTCCACCATGTCTGAACGCTTTTCGAAAGGGTTTTTCGGAGTGCAGTAGCTCAGGTGGTCGTATGGGAATCGAATCGTACGGTCCCAGTTTGGCTCCAGACCCTCCGGCGTCGTGTAGAAGTGTCCTTGAGGTCCCTGTTGCCGTTCAGCAGCTGCCCACTGCTGCTTAACCCATTAAGACCTGGAACGCATCTGTGTCACTTTAGATGTCTTTGGCTATTCAAAAATAGCAGATATACAAGCTCATAGCGCGGCACCGAGTGCCGCGCTATGAGCTTGTAGATCTGCTATTTTTGAAAAATCTTGGAAAAAAAAGTTTCGTGTTTTTTTCTTCAAAAAACTGTTAGGATTTAGAAAACATTTTTAATGATCGCCTCAGGAAAGCATCTGTCATTTTAGATTTCAGCCACTTTAACTGTTATCTTATTCTTGGGCTATTCAAAAATAGCAGATATACAAGCTCATAGATCTGCTATTGTTTTTTGTTTTTTTTATCATGAAAAAAAACATTTTTGTCATTTTTTTCAAGTCAAGGATCACCCAAAATTATATGTATTTGTCCGTGGACCCCCTCCATCTCGAAATATTTTGTTCCAGGGACCCCCAGAAGCAAAGATTTTAGTTAAAAATGTGTATATATATTCAAAGATTTGGACTCATTTTCACAATTTTGTTTTCTAAAACAAAATAGCAGATCTACAAGCTCATAGAGCGGCACTCGGTGCCGCGCTATGAGCTTGTATATCTGCTAGTTTTGAATAGCCAAATAAATCTCAAAACGACACAGATGCGTTCCCGGATTGAACGGGTTAATGGCTAGGAAGGGTTAAAGGCAGAGGACAAACTGCATGTAGTTTATGTGCAGTGCTTGGCCAATGAAATGTTCCCTTTCCCTCTGTGGAAAACTGCCGTAGTGAAGAATTACACTATATAGGCTAATAGTCTTTTCCACTCACAGTGTGATAATTTGGCTTCAGAAGACTTAGATTATGCTGCAGAAGCTGTTTGCGAGATATTTTATGGTCATCTTCTTGTGCACTTTTTTTGAAAACCGTTCAGTAGGGATGGATATCATTAGGATTGTATTGATTCCGGTTCTGCTTGTCCATTCCGGTTCTTATCCAATTCCCTGTTTCAGCTCCATAATGGTAATAAATAAATTAAATAATAGGTCAAATGTTTAGTTAACAATAATATCTTCATTTATTTAACCCATTAAGACATGAGGCCGATTCTACAATCAAAAACTGTTTTTGGAAAAAAAGGAAAAAAATGTTGCTGGTGGTTCTCAGTGGTTCTCAACCTTTTTCATGTCAAGGACCCCCAAAATGATATGTATTTGGCCGTGGACCCCATCTCAAAATAGTTTGTTCCAGGGACCCCCAGAAGCAAAGATTTGAGTTACAGATGTTTGCTTAAAAATATATATGTATTCAAAGATGTGCGCAAATATTCACGATTTTTCAAAAATAGCAGATCTACAAGCTCGGTGCCGGGCTATGAGCTTGTATATCTGCTATTTTTGAATCAACAAAATCTAAAATAACACAGATGCGTTCCCGTTATTAATGGGTTAACTCTTTGACTGCCAGAGTATTTACACATCTACCCCCCTTCCCTGCCAGAGAATAACATTGCAAAAATAGGTAAACTGTGAATTTTGTCTCCGTTTATTTTTTAACATTGAAGTGAATGGAGCAGAAAATCTTCGTATCGCGTTATCTCCTGCTTCCTTTGTGATGAAAAAAAAAATTTTTTTGGAAAAAAAAAAAAAAAACGACGGCTGGCTGAGCCATGCGGAGAAAAACGAGAAATCTCGTCAATGGCAGTCAAAGAGTTAAGCATCAACATAAGTTCATAGTATTTACCATTGATGATGCCTTCCTCTTCTACAGAAAGAGCTGTCGGGTCATAAGAACATCGTGAGCTACCTGGATTCCACCATCAATGCCGTGTCAGACAGCGTATGGGAGGTTCTCATCCTCATGGAGTACTGTAAAGGTACTCTGTCTGTCTGTCTGTCTGTCTGTCTGTGTGTGTTGCCTTGTAGGGGCGCCTATGTCTGATTATTGTATAAAATGTATATTTTTCAATATAAAGAAAGATTTAGTTTTCATATCATATGTGACATCCTGATATTTATTTCAAAGGTAGTTACAGTGTACTACAGCAAGGGTGGGCAATATTTTCAGGAATGTGATCTACTTTGCATTTTCCAAGGCTGGAGCGATCTACCGTGGCTAGCCAAGCTGACAGTGAACATACTGCATACGCAGATACAAATCCATAGCAGCTGCTTATCAGAATAATGCAAACACAGAATATGTCAATCATTTAATATTAATAATCAAGTCAAAAATTGTCCTTAAATTAAATCTTTTGAGAAAGGTTTTATGCACAGCAAGAAATGAATGGATGTCTTTGTCTGGGTTTTAAATAATTGTCTACTTGATCTACTTAGAGGCCTGTCCTGATCTACCAGTAGATCAAAAAGCTGTGGTAACTACAAGCATGCACTTTGACGTCAACTGTGGCAAGAGTTACGTGTAGGTCCCGTGATGACATTTTACGATTGTTGGAGACATCTCTAGGCCTCTTGACGGCCGGACCTGGCTATATTGGCAATCTCCACTTGACTTGAGGGAGCTCTGTTGATCTTGCCATGGTGACAAACACTCTCTTTAACAATCGAGAAAACAAAAGAGTTGAGCCAGGCCTTTAAAAAAAACTGTCCTCTGTCTTATTCTCTGGTGCGACAGTCAGAGAAAAGTTTACATGCAGCAAGCAAGGGAAGACTCACACACAGAACAAAACTTTTGTCTGTGTGATGCATTACAGGCCTGTACAAACTGTACAGGGTGCAAAAGTGCAAATGTTTCAGTGCATATCAGACTTTCCTCAGTGCAAAGGACTTTGTGCGGGTGCTCCCTTACTGCATAAGGTTTAACACCACTTCAACACTTTCCGATTTGTCATTTTTGCCGAATGTTCGCTTATTATGAAATGCCCTGAATTAGGTACGCTAGTGTTCAATTAGATGGACTCCTCCAAAATTCCCCAATCATCCACTTTCAGGCATTTTAAGTAGTAATCAATGTGGGGGTGTCCTAACCTTTTCCTCTCAAGAAAATGATTTTAATTCCATTTAGCATTTTACTAAAGACAGGTCTTCAGTTATTTGTTATATTACCTCCATATCTCAATATTTGTTTTTAATGATCTTTTTCTCTCCGTCTCTGTTTAAGTCCCTTTGACTTCTCATTTGTGACCTCTGATTAGAGTAACGAAACTTAAAACATATGGAGGAACATTGAGTTATGCAACGCTTAGGCAGGAAGTTTACGGAAAACTGAAAATACAGAGACGTCAACCCTTTTCTATAAATATCAAAACCCAAGTCAAGTCATATCATCCAGCACTTCATTATGAAGGCAATGAGTTTGATGGGTTTCCATCAGTCAGTGTTGTTTTTTACTAAATGAATCTCTCAGGACCTATCACGTAATCTGGCTGATTCAGAAGTATGCAATACATTGTTATGTCAATGTTTGGGCCACGGATATTGGGAAAACATCTCCATTTGTTCTCACAAAAGTTTCATCTGTAGGTTTGAGCTCATAACAATACACACATTTATTTTTGCTGGGCCTATTATTTCAGAGATTAATTAACTCTGAATTTAACTGTGAAGGAAGTTCTTGATATCACTGATAGACAAAGATACCAAAAAAGGCCAGCTAGAGACATGCTATAACTGTTACGACAGCGTAATGTTAATATTTTGAAGTTTCTTGTGATGATGATTACATGCATACTGTAATAGGCAGGTGATGAAGTCTTAAAAAATACCATATTAGCAGTTTGTAAAAGTAAACCGGTTGGGCTGTTGAGCGAGGAGTGCACTTAGAACTCAAAACGCTGGATATATATATATATATATATATATATATATATATATATATATATATATATATATATATATATATATATATATATATATATATATATATATATATATATGTCTTATATATATATATATATATATATATATATATATATGTCTTATATATATATATATATATATATATATATATATATATATATATATATATATATATATATATATGTCTTATATATATATATATATATATATATATATATATATATATATATATATATATATATATATATATATATATATATATATATATATGTCTTATATATGTCTTATATATATATATATATATATATGTCTTATATATATATATAAAAGAAGCACTATAGTCATTTTAGTTTCCACTTGTTTATCCTGTGTCCTGTAGGGCAGGGGTCTTCAACAGGGGGTCGGGGACCCCTAGGGGGTCCTCAGAGTTACTACAGGGGTCCGCCAAATCTTTGTGTGGTGGGGAACATTGGACGAAAATTGCAGTTCTACATGCCCGCAACGAGTCCGAACCGAGTCATGCTGCAAGGCATTGTGAGCTTGTAGATCTGCTATTTTTGGAGAGTTTTTGTGTAGAGGGATAAAGAGCAGACCAAGTACAGAGCCAGCGGTCAAGTTGACTAAATATTGAGGGTTTAAAAGGTTAACTATCTGAAAATACACATTAACATGAATCCAGCTATCTATGAAATCTATGATAAAAGTTTAATCTGCAACACACTTTTATACAGTATGTAGTGGGGGTCCCTGCTTCATCTCTCTCTCTCTCTCATCTAAGGGGTCTTTGGTCTGAAAAACATTGAAGACCCCTGCTGTAGGGCATTCATTTACAAAAAAGCTAAAAGTTGAAATATGGTGATGCAAGGTTTCTGTGTGGACAGATTTTAGTGACTTGTGTCCTCTCCTGTGTCTCACTCAGCGGGCCAGGTGGTGAAGCAGATGAACCAGCGTCTGAACGTGGGCTTCAGCGAGGCCGAGGTCTTCCACATCTTCTGTGACACCTGCGAGGCCGTGGCCCGCCTGCACCAGTGCAAGACCCCCGTCATCCACCGTGACCTCAAGGTGAGGCCACCTCCCCAACCCCCTATCCCTGTGCACCCGTTATCTCTAAATATGTCCTCGTCTTATACCCTGTGATAACTCCGTGTTCGTTACTCGGGGTCAGATGTGTTGCGTTAGAAAAGATCGCATGAAAATGGACAAACACCAAGCATGCACTATTGTCACTTGCATTATATAAGCACACATAGGGTGAAACTGTGACTTGGCAAAAGAAATGTATACAGCAAATGAACGGCACAGTTCCTGACCCTAACCCTGCTCATCTGCCAAGTTTGCTGTCTGAGTTATCACTGTGACAAACAAAGAGGCAAGTACAAATACACCCGCTCCAGTTGGCGGGAGTGAAATAAACAGTGGTATGTCATAGTGAATAAAGAGAGAGAGAGGGATCATTTTCAATGATTGTCTCTTCAGTTTGGCACATTTTCTACCTGGCTCTAAAATGTGTAATGTGTAAGAAACTCACTCCAGTCCAGACCTTGTTGTTTCATACCTTTTTAACCCATTAAGGCCTAAGATTCATGCTCCATTTTCTGAAAACGTATGTTGCTAAATCCGTGGTTCTCAAACTTTTTCATGTCAAGGACCTCCAAATGATATGTATTTGGCTGCCGACCCCCCCCCCACCCCCCCCCCGCCCCATCTGAAAATATTTTGTTCCAGGGACCCCCAGAAGCAAATATTTGAGTTACAAATGTTCGTTTTAAAAATATGTATATTCAAAGATTTGCAAAAATGGTCACGATTAAAAAAAAAAAGAGGCAGATATACAAGCTCATAGCGCAGCACGCATTTTTCCCAGAATGCCATTCGGCCTTTGAACACACAGCAGCAGCCACCACATCAAACTGAGGGGTCCTTGAAATTCAAAACGTTTGAGAATCAACTGGCATAAATGTGCCATCAGTAGGCTGCCGTGTTGTTCCCAGTGGGGACTGGTCTATCAACAGTGTGCTCCCTCTGTGTATCTTTTCAGCCTTACATGGCTGCTTACATAACTCTGCAGGGACAAAAAGGCCCGGAGAGGATTGCAAAAAAACAGCCCTTAACCTCAGAGCAGTCAACAGTACTGACTGGCTAAAGGCCGTAGCATACTCCTTACGCCGAAACAAAGTTTGATAACAAACTTTGGTATTGTTACATTACTTGAAAGGCTGCTTGTAGATGAATGGGTAGAGGGACCTTCTATGAATCGGAAGGTAGCTCGCTTGACCCTCGGCTCTCCCAGTCTACGAGCCGAATTGTCCCCGAGCGAGACACTTAGCTCTTTGACTGCCACGAAATAAAACATTGTTTTCCACGCCACTGCCAGTGATCTTCGAGTGTTTTTACTAACCTTTGAAGAATCATGGAATATATTCCGTGATCGGCGTCCTCACGGCGATCGCACAGGGATCACACACAATTTCTGACCAATCATGCACAATTTTTGCATAGGGCGTCTCTTCATCAAGGCAGTGTGTTAGTTCTTTCTCTCCGCTACAACATAGTTTTATTCTCAAGACGTCGGTGTACTTTGCTTCTGCAAGAAACGCCTAACGGCTACCTGAGCAGCCATCAGCTGGGCGAAGCTTTCAAAGCAATGTCCTCTCCCCCGGAGACCAGCAAATACTCCCCCTTTACTCTCCTGCTGCAATTGGTTCGTTGTTGGCTCAGGTCACAGCGTAAACTCGCTAGTCGTAATTTAGAAATGAAAATCCCGGGTGACGACAGAAATCCATAGACATTCTGTTATTTCAGCAGTATTGTAAAAGAGGTCTCTTCTCTCCTCTCCTCTCCTCAACCTCTCCCCCCAGTGTTGATTTCGTCGACTAAAACTATGACGAAAACGTTTGTCGACTACCTTTTTTCACTGTCAAAAACTGAATAAAACTAAGCTATGATGACTAAAACTAAGACTAAATATATAGACAATTTCGTCAACAAATAAAAACTAGACAAAAATGTTAGGGATGGACTAGTGGAGAAGAGATCCAGTAGAACTAAAAGACATGTCATTTTATGTTTGGTTGCGCTCGGGTGTTGCGTTCTGAAAATAGCAGATCTACAAGCTCACAACGCGTCGCGCTGCGACGCGTTGTGAGCTTGTTCATCGGCTATTTTCAGCATGCAACCAAGTGTAAAATCAGCCATTACGACGCCATCAAGGCCCGCCAAAATACATTTTAGTCGACTAAGTCAACTGTAGATTTAGCCGACTATAATCTTATGATATTTAGTCGAATAAAACTAGACTAAAATATGACTGAAACTAAATGGAATTTGATTCAAAAGACTATGACTATAAAACAGACACTATCTCCCTCCCTCTCCTCTCAGGTGGAGAACATTCTCCTCAACGACCAGGGGAACTATGTGCTGTGTGACTTTGGCAGTGCCACGCACAAGGTGCTGCTGCCGCACAAAGACGGAGTGACCGCTGTGGAGGACGAGATCAAGAAGTGAGTGTGTGCCGGAGGGGTGGGGCTGACCCAATTATTACGTCATCGGTCTAATCGCAATATCATTTGAGATAATCGAAATAATGCTGCGTAATCGTTTCCAAATTGAAAAATATTCATACATTTTCAAATATTATAAAAAAGCAGAAATGGCAAATTTCTTACAATGCATCACTTTGTAAGCTTGTAGACTTGTAGATCTAGCTTGTAGATTGTAAGCTTGTAGATCAGCTATATCCGCTATTTCATATTTTTTAATGTTATTTGTCATATCTGACCTGTGCATTTTTTGTTGACGAAGCCTAAAAGGCAAACAGAAATTACATTTTTATTCAAATGTTCCCAATGTTCAATGCCAAAAACACAATTAAATTGTTAAATCCTCTGTGCGTTATGTTGTAAACAACAAGACAGCTGCACCTGATCCTGATCAAGACGATAGACTTGTGTGTGCTGCCAGCAACCTGCAGTAGTTCTAAGTGGGTTGCATAGTTCCGTCATGCTTGCCTGTAGGCCAGTGTTGTAGCCCTTACGCTCCATTTGCTCTGTCTGTTAAAAACCTTTTTGGGTAAGCCTCCTTTTCATGTAGCGTTTAAGAGCCGATTCTAATCCGATAAGTGTTTTTGCTGCTGTTTTATAGGATTAGTATGTTAATGTTCAAATTAATTATTTACTTTGAAATCGCACAAATCCTGTATAATACTGAGTTTATACTCTGTATTATACGGGATTCTCTGCTAAATCAGTTTTCCATGTGATTTGTTTTCCCACGTTTACAGAAGCGATAAGCTGCCAACTTACTATGGCCCTTATCTTCATTACATGGCAGATCATAAAGACATAAACTATGGCTTATTGACCCAGCGCAGTCACATCTGCACAGTCACATCTTCACACTCTTCCAGCGCAGGACAGAACGTTATCTCTCACTTAGTTTTGTGTCAGTTGGTATTTAACACACCTTCTATGGTGGTTTTGTGGACCAAGCCGAGTAGCATGTGTTATTAACCACTTACAAAATTCGAAAATCTTATGATCTACAAGCTCACAACACATTGGGAGAAGGTCAATCTGCTTTATTTTTCATACCACAAAGTATAAAATGAAGCCAATAGCACAGTGCTACCTGACTTCATGACATCACAGGTTTTATCACATCAAGTGTGTTCTGTCTTCATTATTTGAATATGTATTTTCATACATGTCTATTGTCGAGGTAGATGCAGCCAATTGCAGAAAAGCTCATTTGAACATCTGTTTTTGTTTCACAGGTACACCACGCTGTCGTATCGCGCCCCAGAGATGATTAACTTGTACGCAGGGAAAGCCATCACCACTAAGGCTGATATATGGGTAAGGTCCTCTGTGTGTGTACGCTTGTGTCTATGTGGGCATGTTGCCGTTTATTAGCAACGCATCCATTGATCTGTGGGTGTGTGTGTGTGTGTGAATTGTATGTCTGTGCGATGATCAATTACGGCACACGTTTTCCCTGGCCCAGGGCTGTACAGCGCGACAGTCCACTTTGTCCATCTTATCCGTTACATTACTGTAATTGAGATTTGTTAAATCGGCAACAGAGAAACCTTACTTTTGTCACATTTCTACTACCAAACACGAGGTATATAAATATGAATCAAACCTCAGACCGTCATGTCCGCTATGCTGGAAGGATTGGGCAGATTGCGGACGTCATGAAAGGAGAACTTGCTGACAGACTCGGCCTACCTGTATGTTACTACTGAAGGAGACGCAGACATTCAAATGAGGAGGGAAAACGGGTAAACAAACTTGCTGGACAGCAACCAGTTCAGCCCGCATTCAGCATGCGTATAATTTGACTGGGAAGAGACTGGTTTGAACTGACTCATTGGCAGGACGAGAGGGCCTGGGGGTTTTTGACCTGTGAGAATTTGGCCCCAGGTCAAATGGGATTTCTTTGAAAAATGCAGAAAATCGTGATACCTTGTTCAAAGTGGTTAACTATTGAAGCCCTATTGGCCTTCACGGTTAATTTATGCAACTGTATTTATAATTTATAAAATAAGAAAAAAAAAGAAGAATACAAAATGTATACATTACATTATTTTAATCAGCTTTTTTTATTTTTTTATAATTGATTAATTCAATCAACTGTTGCACCACTACTATTTGTATGGGACTGCTTGTTGTGTGTTGGTGTGCCTTGGAGGAAGCTGTTGGCAGGGAGGGGGGGGGCCTCCAGGGCCGGTTGAGCCTGTCTGCACCCTGGCAGTTATTCTAGCCCTGCAGCCCCTGCCCCGCCCCGGGCTGTGTTCCTCCACAATCTGTCCCTCAGTGCCTTCTTTCCCCCCATAAAACATTCAGCACGTTCATTCATAACACTGTCTGGGTTTTGAGCACACACACACACACACGCTATCTTGGCCAGTTCATTGACTGGGTGTCGGCGGTATTTCTGCTTAAGTAAGCAGTAAAATTGTGTGTGAGAGAGAGAGAAAAACCAAGGGTACAGAGAAGGGGTGACGGTCCTAAGCTGGATTCAAAGCCGATACATTGCCGCCATGTACAGTATGTGAGGTAAGCAGCGGCACTATCCGGTTGAACCAGAAGGACATCCATTAAACGGCATTTTTACTGCGTGCCTCCTAGCCGTATAGAAGATGGTCTGTCTGTCTGTCTGTCTGTCTGTCCGGAGCTAATCTCCATTTGCGGTCGTGAAACTGTTACAAGCCTGCTAACTTGTGTACGGCCCGTTATTTCCCCCTGTGTTTACTTGTTAAGGCAGCACCATGGGCAGTGATCATAAAGGAAGATGCGATTCACGTCCATTTTGCTATATCTACCTCCAGCTGTCACTTTTTTAAATTTGTATTACCAATTTAACTGTAGTGTTTAATCATTTAACAGTATAATTTAACCGGTAACCTAAGAAATTCTTAGGTTACCGGTTAAACCATTAACGACTAGTCTCACCATCCGGCCGTGTCATCAGCATGATGTCAGAGTTCCACAGGGCAGCCCAGCCTTAATTACACCCGCCAAACACCTTGATGTGTGCTTGTGAAGGTGTCCTGGGTTGTTTGAAGGTGTGATACGCAGCTAGACAATCAGAAAAACCTTTTTAGGAGTGGTGCAAATTGACGCAACATGATGACACAAGAAACTGTGGCAGATAGCCTCTAATATGCCTGTTGATGTGTCAATTAAGGGGCCAGGCCTATGTTCCCTCAGCTTAGGGCTTGGGTTGGGGTATGCGAGAGTGCAGACTGGGTAACTAACATTGGTACGCTCCTGTGCCATTGTGTCATAAGCGCAGTGCTACCCAACTTCATCAAGTCACGAGTTTGATCGTGTCACATGGGCTCTCTCTCTGCCTTATTTGTCTTGCACAATCTTTTATGCTGCTAATTAAAGCACAAATGTCCAAGGGATGGCATATATCCACTTGGCCCTGAGACACTGGTTTTAAAATGGGTTTGTTTGTGCTGCAGCCTTGGGCAGGACAGCAAAGGGCGTCCTGTCTGCGCATCTACCTTCTCTCTTCTGTTCTATGTATTAGCCAAGCTGTAATAGACAATTATGACTGCATTTTGTGATGCCAGGCTGTTTATAGCCCTTCTAGCAGAGGGGCTCTGAGGATGTCTATGTTGGTTATTTGGTCACCACTTTGGTCCAAAACAATTATCTAGAAATCTACTTGGCTGAATTGCCATGGAATGATGTGTGCACCTTCATGATTCCCAGAGGATGACCCTTACTGACCTTGGTGACCCCATGGCCTTTTCCTCTAGCACCACCATTACACAGAAAAGTCCACTTACACACACTTTACTCCCCAAAAAGATACAGGCTCCCTGTTAGGTGAACTCTATATAATATATAGAGTTAATCTTCCAGGGAGCATGAATTCAATTCACTCACATATAACATGTGAGAGAGCCAATGACCTCTCTAGCGCCACCCTTTGGGCAAAAATATCAGTCTTTGGTGACCCCTGTGACTTTTCCTATAGAACCACCCGTCGGACAATTTCAGTTGGGTGTCAGAAGCAACACAGACTCTAGACTTCAGTCTCAGTCTTGTTCTGAGGACACATTTTAGTGTTTTAATTAGACAGGATAGTGTAGAGAGACAGGAAGGCGCCACTCACAAGGAACATGCTGTCGGTGTGCTAATTGGCCATGCCACTGGGCACTGTCTGTTTTTTTTTGTTGGGTGGTTTTTGGGTAGTTTTTACCCCTGAACATTAACAGATATGTCTCTAAAATTCCTTTGATCACTCTTAAACCACGTAGCTCTATTTCTTTTTATGTGTACGTCTTTATTTTGTATTAATGTGAAAAATGCAGTGTCATGCTGACAATTCTATTTCATTAACACTTGGGGTTCAGAGTTGAACACTTTTTCATCTGATTGTTTTCCACAGACATATTGTCAGGCATCATACTCATGGTTACATTATGGCACTTCTGTATGTATTGGTACAGGCCTGACTTGACTAGGTTCTACATGCTTTTGGTACCAGGTACTTTGTTTTGCACTGCGGTTAGTACCTCTCCTACAAACGCCCTCTAAATTCCAACAGTATTCTGAAGAACATGTTTCTATATCAGTGGTTTTCAAACTTTTGCATGTCAAGCACCCCCAAAACGATATGCGTTTGGCCGCCAACCTCAAAATATTTTGTTCCAGGGACCCCCAGAAGCAAAGATTTGAGTTAAAAATGTTTGCTTTAAAAGAATATACATATTCAAAGATATGCACACATTTTCAAGATTTTTCAAAAAATAGCAGATCTACAAGCTATATCTATATATCAGTTTTCACGCCACATTTTGCTATCACTTGGAACCTTGACACAGGTGATACAAAAAAATGTATTACTAGGCACTACTTTTGCCGGATGGAAAACAAAGGGAGTCGAGTTGAGCCACAACATGCAGCGGAAAAGCGCCATTTAGTCTAGGAACTGATGTGGATGGCGGCTTATGTACTATGTATGAATGTCAGTGTAAATAATTGAACGCGTATTGCATGTAATGACGTACCTATGGCTCTGTTTTGCAGGCACTTGGATGCTTGTTGTACAAGCTGTGTTTCTTCACGCTTCCGTTCGGGGAGAGTCAAGTCGCCATATGTGACGGAACCTTTATTGTTCCGGATAACTCCAAATTCTCCTTGAAGTTGCACTGCTTAATCAGTAAGTAGACGTTCCAACCTGCATTAATTAACACTGTTTCTCAACACACTTGAAGGCAGTGGTGGAAAGTAACTAAGTACATTTACTCAAGTGCTGTACGCAAGTACATTTTTTAGGTACTTTTACTTACTCTACTCGACTACATCTCAGAGATAAATTTGAACTTTTACTCCACTACAATGGTTTGAAACCTTTTGTTACACGTTACTTAGTTTGTAGATTGTGTTTATTATTACAAAACATACATTAACCAATTATTCAAAAATAGCCTATCTGCAAGCTCACAACGTGTCGCTCGCTATGCGATGCGTTTTTTAGCTTGTAGATCTGCTATTTTCAAAACGGTTTGACAAATTTGGAATACCTTTACTTGAATACTTTTAATTTGAATACTTTTAATTTCAGTACTTTAACTCATTGAGTGGTGCCAGGATTGCCAGTATTATTTCAGAATTGATTCTGAAAAGTGCCAGAGTTTTTTTCACAGAAAACAAAAAGTGCTTAGGAAGCGAGATACAGCCTTTTTCAGTTCTAAGTTAAACAAGGAGTGGATGGAGCTGCACACCTTCAGATGATGATATCTTGGGTTCTGAACATGTTTTTCAAAAAAAAATAATGTTTTTTTCATTTTTATGCTAATTTTTTCAAAAACACGTCAAACACGTTAATGGCACGTTGAGCCATAGCGCTAAAAACACGTGAAACACGTTAATGGCACTCAGTGAGTTAAGTACATTTTGATGCCAATACATATGTACTATATTACTCAAGTAAATACAGTGCTTTTACTTGTAAAATCTAAGTACTTCTTCCACCACTGCTTTAAGGTTGCTCATATTCCCATACTAGTTACTGACTACTTAGATCAGTGATTGCAAACCTTTTTTTTTTTTTTTTTTTCATTTCAAGAATATGCCTTTAAGCCCAGTGGTAATATGCAATATGCAGCCCGTGGGCTCGTCAGCGATAATATCTGGCCCGGTAAATTATGTTGTAAATAATTTACAATATCTGGCTGTCCTACATATGCTATAATGTAATGACCTGAAAAATGCTTTTATCCGTGTTGAGAGTGGATGACGGGCAGGTGTTTTACATTGTTTCTCAGTCTCACCATATTCAAGAAAAGACCTTGAGCTCCTATTCTATGAACAAGCTCGTTTATCTCTGTTCAAAAGGGAGTATGACTGTCTGGGTCCAGATAAAAATGTTCTTTTTTTAACCTTTTAATTAACTAAATGTCCTCAAGTGCAACATTTAAAGGATGTGGCCTGCACTAAACGATTACCTAATCTTTTCTATCCACACCTGTAACATTTGACTACACACAGTTCTATCAGTGTGCAGTTATACCACTCACATTTTAAACTTTATTAACTTATATCATGTTATTATATAGTTTATACAATACATAGTATGTCATATAGTTGTTATTGTATATAAGATATGTATATAAGCCGTAAGTTCCAGTTCTTAACCCATTAAGACCTGAAACGCATCTGTGTCACTTTAGATTTCTTGGGCTATTTTTGAAAAATCTTTTTTTCATTTTTTTCAAAAAACTGTTAGGATTTAGAAAACATGTCTAAGAATCGCCTCATTACATTGATTATGTTCTGGCCCAACCATCTAATGGCTTGGACTTAGCCAAACGTATTTGCCGACCCCTGCCATAGGCCACTGATCCTTATTTGATCCCTCCAGTCGACACTGGAAAATCCTCAGCGTTTCTTTTCCTCTCAGAGTTACAGGCCCATTAGGGTCCATTTGGACCCCTGGTGGTCCCTGGACCTGACGTTGAGAAACGGTGATAGACAGTTTGTTTTATTCATTAACCATTATTTGTGTTTTTGAGAACGCCTTGTGTGAACGCCTTGTGTGCTTGGTTCTTTGGTCGCAGACAAGCGGACGTGTAGGCCTTCACCACGCTGTCTTTGTTGTGTACAAACACGCCATAACATTTAAGTACAAACCTGTGCTGTCAGTCTCGACGTGGCCGTCAGTCTGACAACTATTTTTAAACGGCTTACTTTCCCAAACATGTACCTCTTCTTCTTTTATCAGAGAGTAGGTGGATCTCATGTTTTTTCTAAAGTACAATATGTGCCATGGACGTTATTTGACAAACGGCTCCCCCAAGTGGCCAAAGGTGGATGCTACATGTCACAGACAGTATATTCAAAGCATGCAGTAGTTTGTATTTAAATTTTATTTTAGAGGAAGCCGTAAGGTTTCGATTGATTTCAGTACAGTATGAAAACCAACTTGTAGATACATGTCAATGAACTTTATGTTTATGCTATCAGGGTAAATATTCCAAATTAAAAGAATAATAACTAAACATGCATGTTGTTAACAATTCACAGCTGGTGGCTATATTTTTAATGACGTGTGAAATATATAAGACGCTGAAATGCATTGTCAAAATGTCAAAATGTGCTTATATAGCATCACGATAATTTTTTCAGATGGGGGTCCGCAGGCCAAACACATACAGTATCAATTTAGGGGTCCTTGACATGAAAACTTTCGAGAACCATCGTTCTCGAGCAGCTGTGGTTAAATGACCTTCATCTGTCTTTGCCAATCCTCAGGATATATGCTTGAGCCCGACCACGACAACAGACCAGACATCTACCAGGTCTCCTACTTTGCCTTCAAGTTGGCCGGGAAGGACTGTCCAGTGCCAAATCTCTTTGTAAGTCACCCACGTGTGTTCGTCATGTGTTCAGAAGTATTGATCGAGTTCGTTTGGTTTAGTAACAGTAAGACTGTCTTGTGTTGTCCTCCCCTTCAGAGCTCGCCTCTCCCCACCTCCCTCCCAGAGCCACTAACAGCCAGTGAGGTCGCTGCTAAGAAGAGTATGACGAAAGCCAGGTACGGAGTAGTTGAACCACTTAACCACAAAAATGTCCTAAATTGTTCTGAAAATAGCAAATGAAGGTACTTAGTGGTATGTGCAATGCAATACTAAACTTAGGAAACATTACGGTATGCAATAGAGCACATTAGTCCTGACGTCACTTTCGTTACCCCGCGGGTCACAGAGTTGTTTTCCCCCAATTCATTAAGCTTCTTCAATGACATAGTTTAACAATGTTGTTCCATGATTTATTTGCATTACTTACTGACGTCACACCTCCACACAAAATGAATTTGTCTTATACTGTAGATCGATGCAGCAGTGGCCTAAAGGTTAGAGGAGTGAGTTCGTAACCCGAAAGGTTGCCCTGGTTCGATTCCCCAGACTGGTAGAAAAAATCTGGGTGATCTTGGTCAGCTCCCAGATGTTAGTTTGTGTGTGTGAGTGTGAAGCAGGGCGTTCCTGAAAAAGATTTCATTCTCAGCGAACATCCCCTGGGTAAATAAAGGTAAAAATAAAAATGAGAATACGAATATTTCCCCAATTATATTGGAGAAATCCATTATTGCCCAGCCCTACGTGAAGCAAATTATAAACGCAAGTATTAAACTGTGAAATATATGAGAGATTTTCACCCAAGTTTCAAATGCATCATTTAATACTGGTAGTTTAACACCATTCTCTATGTTTGTGGGAGCCGGAAGATGGCGTCAAGCCCGATTTGTACTTCATCGTACGACGATGTTGAACATAGATGTTCTACAAGCTCACAAGGTGTTGCACTGCAACTTGTAGATCGGCTATTTTCGTGTACACAGTAAATAAAGCTGTATCCTACAAGAGCAATCAGACCAAACGTTTTGCTCTCTCTCTCCCCCCCAGAATAACAGAGTCTGTTGGGCCGACAGAAACGTCAATCGCTCCCAGACAGAGACCAAAAGCAGGCAACAGTAACGTGCTGCCCCTGGCCAACACCGTCACCCCCGTCAAGATGACGGTGCCTTCAGCACCTGTCAGCAACGGCCAGAAAGGTACCTAACACATCCAGTACATTCCTACACACATTTGATGTGTGTAGGATTTAATTGGTTAATATTTTTATAATTTCAAGGACCCCCCAGTTTGATACCCCAATTTGATACGATTTTTTATCTCTGGGACTCCAATTACACTGTAAAATCTTCAGTGTTAAATTATCTCTGAGAATGTACAAATGAAACCAAATTGAACTTTAAGGGTCTGTTCTAGCAATTACATTGAATTTAGAATTCACCAGATATATCAGTAGGCAAAGAACTCTGTTCGTCTAGCTACATGAGACTAGTAAACAAGTAGCTGTGATAGGATAAGTTTCCCAAAGGTGGTATACCCATTTCCAGTTCAGGTTAATTTTCCCATAACTTGGTTTGATGGCAGCAGCTTTGAACTGTAAACGCATATGAAGGAGCCAATCAAACAAAGCTATGGGAAAATGAACCAGAACAGGAAATGGGTATCCCACCTTCGGGAAACGGGGACTACACAAATGCACGGAGCCTATCGAAGAGCATCTTCCCCTGCTATAATCAGCTACCAGGTGCAAGCAATTGCCATTAGGAGTTTCTTTAGGATGTAGCACAGTCATTATCGCTTTTGTTTTCAAGAAGGTCCGCAGACAAAAACATCTTGCAATTCAGTCTCCTGTGCCTTTTGTGTTCTTAATGTGAAATGAAATGTGTAGTTCATTTGTCATCCCTAGTCACTTTTTCGTCCTGATTGTGATTGTGCGTTTCCACCGTGTGTGTCGTATGATGTCTAGCTCCCACTCCCAGCCCTGGACAGCAAACATTGCAGCCCCAGCCCCAGCCCCAGCCTCAGCCTCAGCCTCAACCCCAGCCTCAGCCCCAGCCCTCCCATCAGCAGAATCGCGTCCTCCAGCAGCTCCAGCCAGGTGACCTGCGTCTCCAACAGCTCCACCATCAGCAGCAGCACGCGGTGGTGCAGCAGCAGCAGCAGCAGCAGCAGCAGGCCAACGCACAACATCTGCAGTACCTCCAGGTACCATAGGACCATAACGGCGCTGTCAGACAGAAACCTTGTATCTCCATATTATTTTCATTTTATTTTACAAATGAATGCCCTACTTCGTCTTCCAAGAGCTAGTTTGCGTCACGATGTCAGGTTGTAGATCGGTTAAGTGAAAATGGATAAGTTTGTCTGGATTTATAAATATTGAACCACTGAATAGTATTAACAAGAGTGTATGACTAAGTAATAACTATATTGGAAGACAGGTCATTTTTTTCCCCATTTCCTGAAAAGTAACAGTTTTGGACATACAAGGTTTTCGCCTGATATAGACGATAAAGAACAATATTGGACCACTGCAAGGTTATTATCGTTAACTAAAATGAACGGAATAACGAAAACTAGTGAAAAATACAAAGAAGTTATATTAAATATATTACAATAAGATAATGAAATTACTAAAAGACTAATATAAAACTAAGCCTTTTCAAAGAATAAAAAGTAAACTAACCTAGCAAATTCACTCAAAAAACACATTTAACTCTCTCAGTGCCAAGCCCCGAGTTATCCCGAGTTTTTTCTGAATGCCCTCAGTGCCAGAACGAGAAATCCAGAGTTTTTACTTTTTACTGTGATCGCGCTATTCTGTTTATATTTCATCATCAGTTTCACTTTCTGATTCCTTCAGACTCACCGGGTTCCGGATTCATGACGCAGATTCCCTTTCCGGTTCTCATTTTTTTTCCCCGGTCATTTTAGGCCAGAATAGGGAAAAACACGTTTTTTCACACGGTTTAAAAAACGAACGGAGAGCTCCACTTCTATTGTCTTTAGTCTGGGTGACGATCAGTCATCGTCTTCGTGTATCACATCGTACTGAAGCGCGATCGGAGATCTGCGAAAACGTCACATCGAAAATCGCTGGCACTGTGGGAGTACTTTATGAAAATACTCTGGCAGTCAAAGAGTTAAGCTGAAATTGAAAAAATGGTCCAAATGAAATAAAAAATATATTTTAACTAAGGAAACATGCATAACTTGGAATAACCTTGGACAAAAACTGGCCATATTGTGTGGCATGTTGTGGCGTTGGCTCTGAGTGCTCGCTCTCCTTGTCAGTATCAACAGGCTGTCCAGCAGTCCATCCAGATGCAGCAACAGGCCATGCTGCAGCAACAGCAGCAGCAGCAGCAGCAACAACAGCTGATGATGCAGCCTCTGTACCAGCAGCAGGTTGCACAGGCCCACTACGCCGCTATGGTGAGAACACGATGCATCACACTGCTGGACCAGTTGACTGGCACTGCAACATCCTCTATGGACCAGTTCACTGCAACATCCTGTGCCAGTGGTTCTCAACCCGTGAAGGGTATAGTCCATATTCACATGGCGGCCATTTTGGAATTTAACATTACGTTGCTGTGGCAACTGGGGTGGCAACTGGGGTGGCATTTCATTGACTTAATGGCAATATGGCCGCCGTGTGAATATGGTCTATTGCAAGTGTGCCCCAAAATAATAGGCTCTATTCACAGCAGCCATATTATGAAGACATTCGCAGGTGTTACCAATGATACTAATGAAGGCTCTGTTCCATTCTGGTCAAACAGAGTCAGGGTGCTGATATTGTGCATGTTGGCTCACTGGAAACACTCTGTTACACCAGTGGGTCTACAGTTGGGGTCCAGGGACCCTCATGGGCTTCCAAATGGCCCCTTACAGGTGTGTAACTCTGAGAGTGTACAAATGGAACCAAATGGACCCGTAAGGGTCCATTTGGTTCCATTTGTACACTCTCAGAGTTAAGGGGGTCGTGGAAACCACTGTGCTAGACTAAATGGAACAGAGCCTTCATTAGTATCATTGGTAACACCTGTCAAGGAAGTGATAATATGGCTGCTGTGCATAGAGCCTATTGGCAAAACACTTAAGATTTTAATGATGATACTATAACATTAGTATTGTTGCTGTCGGGCAGAAACCACTTATCTCCTTGTTCTAACTTTTGTGTTTTTTACATAAATGAATGTCCTACTTGATCATGCTACAGCGTCTCACAAAACCACGTTTTGAGCTTGTAGATCTGCTGCTTTTGCTATTTTTTCATTTGAATCCTGAAAAGTAACAGTTTTGGACATATGAGGTTTCCACCCGACAGACGATATGAAAAAACAATTAATGTAAACAAAATAAACATGCTCTGAAAATGCACAGGGGCCCAACCATCTGATCACTTAACACGGCAGCCTTTCGTTAGGATTGTATTCATTCAGATTAATGTGAGCTTGTAGATTGGCTATTTTCGGCGTAGGACAAATATAAATCAAGCTACACGTCCACAGTCTAAGGATGGATGTTGCTGACTGTGTATCACATTGGATTAGTCGATTCAATTAAAAATTCAAAGAAATGTTGTGTTTGTGACGTGAATGATTTTATGGTTTTTATAGGTCAAACATCAATATTACTGTAAGTATGTATGTCTGGGTGGTGTCATGTTTTCCTTAAACTTCACTCATTGCACAGTTCGACAACAACCCTCCATGTGTTATGTCTTCATTTGCTGACATCAGACTTCTGGGTAAAACAGCTTAGAGAAGGGATAGTGAGGAGATTTCAGTTCATGTTCCTTGAATCACAAAACCATGTCCAAGTTTGAGTCTTGTGGAAATAATGGAGACGCAAGTTTTCAGCCGGACAGTGACGATATGTAAAAAAGAATGGCCCCGTTCTCCTGCTCCAAATACCTGACACACAATCGTCTTCAGTAGAAACACCCTATTTTTTCGTGCCAGGCAGTTTTGGAATTCGAGACACTGGCATGTTCTGCCAGCTCTGTCTAAATATCCGAGACTGCTATTTACGTACGTACTGCATCAACGCACTGCAAACACGGCTCTTTTTCTTTTTTTGCTGGTTTCCCACCAAATGCTTACCATCTGTTTAACCCATTTAGACCTGTTACACCTATACCTTGTTATATACTTTCAACCTGGGAACGCCTCGTGTCATTTTAGTTGTTGCTATATATCGCTGTTGTCGAAAAGACATCTCTTATCTCCATATTCTAACCTTTCTGTTTTTTTTGTAAATTAACACCCTACTGGGGGTCCCTGGACAACAATATTGTGAGATGGCGGTCCGTGGTCAAATACATATCATTTTGGGTGGGCCTTGACATGAAAAAAAGTTTTAGAACCACTGATATTATAGCAACATAAGTACATTTTCTTAAAAACATTTTTTTTTATTTAGAACACATTTGTAGAATCCCCAGAAGCCAAGATTTTAGTTAAAAATGTTCGCTTTAAAAAACATATATTCAAAGATTTGCACAACTGTTCATGATTTTTCAAACAAATATTGCAGTGCCGCGCTACGCGCTCGGCACCGAGCGCCTTTGTCCTACTCCTCCCGTTGAACATTCTCCTGCTCCGCAGACAGGCACCACCCCAATCCGTAGGAGTACACGCAGTGACAGATATCAGCCAAAATGTATCCCAGTTCACAGGACGCCAAGTCGCTCACGTTCAACATGTTTACAGAACGTTATCGTTTAGCAGTGTGGATGCTTACATCAGTATCATTATAGTTGTCTTTAATAGTTGTCGTTCTTGGTGTGGACATCCCTTAACCCTGAATTAAAATGGTTAGAGAGCTCAGTACAGCATAATGTTCGACTATGTTTTCCAACAACTCGGGTGGCATTTATTTCACCCAATCACCCATCCCAACCACACCCAAAACGGCTCTCCACTCCAACCACCAAGTTGTCTTTAACAACATGTAATAACAATAAGTGGTCGTCATCATCGTGCATCATGTGATCTACAAGTCCTATCCCTCCTCCCCTTCCCGTGTCCTCTCCCCCCCCCCCCCCTCCTCTCTCCATTCCATCACAGCTGCACCAGTATCAACAGGCTTTTGTCCAGCAGCAGCAGCAGCAGCAACAACAACAGCAACAGCAACAGCAGCATCATCAACATCAACCTCTCCCCTATCTCACCTCCCCGCTGGAATACCAGCTCCCCCTGGGTTCCTATAATTCCGCCGCAGCACCCGTGGCGGCCGGAACCGGGGCTGGAGGGGGACCCTCCCCTGTGGATCCCTCATACACTAACCCGAGGTAAAAAAAAACAAACAAACAAACAAATCCTCTAACCCAGTGGTTTTCAACCTTTTTCATGCCAAGGACCCCTAAATTGATATACATTTGGCCGCGGACCCCCATTTGAAAATGTTTTGTGCCAGGGACCGCCAGAAGCAAAGATATCAGTAATTTTTTTGGCTTTGAAAAAAATACAAATATTCAAAGATATGCTCACTTTTTCAAGGTTTTTCAAAAATAGCAGATCTACAAGCGCATAGCGCGGCACCGAGTGCCGCGCTATGCGCTTGTAGATCTGCTATTTTTGAATAGCCAAAGCTAAGCGGTTAAAATGATTGTGACGCTATGTTAACTAATTTCGCTGGGGACCCCCTGGACCTCCCTCAAGGACCATTGGTTGAAAACCACTGCTCTAACCCCTCCTCCTCCACCCGCCACTCAAACCGCATCCTCCTCAATGCTTTCCAACCCCGACGATGCTCTGCTGAATGAGGCGTAGGGTCAGGTGTCGGTGTGAGAGAAGGTACAGTTCTGCTGCTGGGAATGCAGAAGGGTGTTCCAAAATTATTTTCAGTGTTTCCCTCAAGGATCATTCTTTTAGGTCAATGTTGCACACGTGCGCACGCACACTCGTGTGTGCCTACAGTTTTAGTTTTTCTTTTTATTGTTTTTTTTCCCCCCAGGAAACCATTGGTTTACTACCCTGGTAAACCATCCCAGTCGCGTGATAAATTCACATTATCATGTGTCTTCTACAGACCGGTCTGGCCCCAAGCGCTGGTTGGGCGTTTTGCAGAAACCAAAAAGTGGAACAAATCAGTGTATGCGCTCAGGGCTGATGCTGAGCGCAGACGCTAATTGGCACTTTTTTTGGTTGAAACCGGCTTTTTTGTGTTTCAAAGTGATTTTATTAATGTTTTAATGCACTTAAAATCCACGATTGATTTAGAAAGTTTGGCTGAAAATAGTCCTGTTGTTTTATGAACAAAATTCACCTAATTTTCATGTGACAAAGATATCAGCAGGAGGTGGGTTTATCACCTGAAAGTAGGCAATACATACATACCACTTGTATGGTCCTCGAAGACATTAATACAAATACAAATGGCACGTTTCAGTCTCTTTTTCATCCAATACCCTGCCCCATGCAGCGATGGGACTGATTAACAGCATCTGAACAGCCCAGCCCATGTGTGCTGCTGTGACGTGACCCTAAACCACAAAGTGATTTGATGTTTCCTCTCTTGCAGCAGAACTCCTCTCCTTGGGACGGACACGGTCACGCCCACCTCTCAGACCTGCAACAGTGCAACGGTCAGCAACCCTCCGGACATGTCTGGCTGGAACCCCTTCGGAGAGGACAACTTCTCCAAACTCACAGAGGAGGAGCTCCTGGACCGCGAGTTTGACATGCTCAGAGCAAGCAAGTGGCCTATTTGACTTTTACCATCAAGCCACAAAATAATATTTTTTTTTGTGTGAAAAAGACTTCAGATAGTAATTGTTGCTATAGACTGTTTGTTCAGTAACAGGGGTCTCTCCGGCTCTTTAATAGACAGACAATAAATGTTCAGGTGGTTTGCGAATTTCATCCGATCAGAAGAGAGTACTCATTTATCAGTTTCAAATTGATACTGTTCCAGTTTGAATTTTGTCTGCTCATTTCTTTGTGTTCTTTCAATTTCACTTGTTTATCCTTTGAGTTCTCGCTCCTGTTTGCATTAAATTGGTATCCCGACGTATACCGACCAGAACATTTATTTTCTGTTCACTGACGAGCTAGAGAGACAGGGAGACCCCTGTTACTGAACTGACATATAGCAATTATTACAATCAGAATATAGAGCTTTTAAACTACTATTTTAACAAATAAATATCACTTACTACAGCTATAAACCCAGTATACTTTGTTGAACGGGGCCCCCTAAGGTTTGTACTACACCACATACACCAAATCTCTTTGCTGAAATTAGCCGATCTAAAAGGTCTTGTAGATTGGCCATGTTCGCTGTCCATCGTACGGTGAAGTTTATAGGGGCTAAGTGTTTAAAATACCCACAGGCATGCCCACTGTCCTTCTCGATCCTCACGGACGTGTCTCCCCTAAACTGATGTGTGACCGTGTCCCTCTGTCCCACAGAGAAGCCGCTGGAGGGTACCGCCAGCACGGAAACGGAGCGAGCGCCCGCCAAGCCTCTCCTGCCCGAGGACCTGTTTGGCTCCGTCCCCTTCGTGGCCAGCGCAGGCAAGTCTTAGCCACCTAGAGTCTCCACCTTGAGGGACCACCCGACACTGTGGAGCCACCCACCCCCCCCCACCCCCCTCCCCCTCCCTCATTCTCTGCCCCCCCCCTTCCCTTTCTCAGAACTGTCCCCAACCTTGGCTTCCTGTCCCTCCTCCTCCTCTTCCCCACCCTGCCGTTCCGTAACCCCCTGTCGGGACCTGCTATGCCACCACACAATGCTCGAGAAACGGTGGCGGGGGGCCCCCCCCCAAAAAAACCAATGAACGCTTTCTGTTGTTCCTTTTTTTCCATGGCCAAAGTAGCCAGTGTGAGTTGTGCTTGTGTTGATGTACATTGCAGAAATGTTATGAGGTGAGATAATGTTCCTTGTGGAATAAGGCAATGTGTTTGAAGAAGTAGTTGAGGCCAAAGACTGAATCCAATACAGTCGTCTCTGGCTTTTTTTGATATTGTCAGTTTAAACGTGATTTACAACCGTCATGTCCCAGCAGTTGTAATTCTTTGCTGGTGTAACTGCTATTTTGTGTTTAAAAGGTTAAACTCTATATTCTGATAGTAACCATTTCAATAGAGGCTGTTGATTAACAGTGGTCTCTCCAGTAAACAGAAAATGCATTTTCATTTCGGGATACCATTTGTATCCAATCAGGAGAGGGAACCCCACAACAATCATTTATCAGAATTAATTGTATTGTATTCCAATTTTGTTTGCTCGTTTTTGTTTTTTATCACTTCCAATTTCGCTTGTGTATCCTGTATGAGTTCTCTCTCCTAATAGGATCAAATTACCATCCCGACCTGAACACATATTCCCTGTTTATTAAAGAGCTTGAGACACGGGAAGACCCCCGTTATTGAACAAACACTAGCAATGATTACTATCAGAATATAGAGCTATTTAACACTTAATTGAACAAAATCACTTACACCACCTTTAAATATTGAATTGTCCAATCAGGAGTAGTGAGACTAGGCAAAAGCAAAAATGAATCACGAGAACATGCTTAACATGAACATGTTCTGAGGAAACAATAGAATAGCTTTCAGATTTTTCTTTTGTTAAGTGTCAAATTTATCATTTTTAAACCAACAAACTTCCAATGTCATGGCTGTTTGCCATTTGTTTACATTGATATACCATAGTGCTCCTTTCAGCCATTGAAAGAGTGATGCAATGATTCCTTCTACAAAAACATTTTCATTTAAAGGGGTTGAGCCTCAAATGCTCTGGGTTGGACTGTGCACTTTATGATGGAGGCTGATTTCAACAACCACCCCGAACTGAATTTGGTTTACAACGAATCCGAATGCATGCAGTTTTCCCTATTTCAAATCCTACATTTTGTTCTAAAATGTGAATATAAAAGTGCAGTATTTCTCTTAACTACGTATATTACGTTGTTGGCGGCAATAAGCTTTGTGCCTCTGTACTTCCTGCTCCTTAAATGTGAATTGGTAGGTCTTTGGATAGGAAATTCAGAAAAGTTATATGTAACGCGTAGAATTCATTTAGTGACTACCAGTGTCAACATTGAAACACTTGCATATTTGTAGATCGGGCAAAGAAACAATGTTTTATTTTTTTTATTTGTTTTTCAACCATCTGTTATGTCCTTAAAAAAAGCGTAATGCACCTACAATAACTACCGTAGTGTGTAGGATATGGCACGATGGTGATGCAGTGTAGAACTTCCAGCTAAATTATATCAAGTATAAATGTATGAAGTTTAAGTATGTTATTCTCGAACTGAGCAGAGGAACAGCCCCCAAAAAGAAGGAAAAAATAGAAAAATCCCAACATTTTGAAGGGAACACTAAATACTGAAATCATTTTTGTTTTCAACATGTCATTCCAAAAGGCTGGCATGACAAAATTTGTTAAGAATTTTCGATCAGCCCCATAATGTCCTTTGTGTGTGTGTGTGTGTGTGTGTGTGTGTGTGTGCGTGTGCGTGCGTCAGTGCCATTATAATGGTCGAGTTTGTTGATTATCTGTTTTTCCAGTTTGAAGGGATACTTTAGTTGCTCTATATACCACTTAACAGTCAAGTCTCTCTCTATTGTTGTAATTGAAGCATTTTCTTTGAAGGCCCTACATTTTTTCTTTTGGTTGGAACTAAGGCTGTGGTTTCTACTTGGTGATGCATCAAGTGCCTTATGTGGCATTTTAATATAACTGGCCAGCAATGTTGACTCAGCTTTTTTGTTTTAGTTTTTTACCCCGGTGTTGAAACATGCATGCGTGACAATCAGGGTAATATAGCCAGTGATGTGCCAGCATCCAATTTTAGTGTTCTGCTTTAGGCAACCTCAACAAACGTACAAAACATACCTATGCATCTCTAATCTCCCGCGGCCAGCTATGTGCAGGCGTTCTTTCGCGCGGCGAAAATAGTCGATCTACAAGCAGCTTGTCAATCGTCTATTTCCACCGTGCGACACCGGCACGCGACAAAGTATAAATGAAGCATGTAGGTCTAGGCAATTCTTTTGAGATTTTTTTGCCTCTATTGGCATGCCCGAAATAGGGACAGTTTATGTGGTTAAATCAAATGGAACGCGCTCATTTGGTCTGATGTACGATTTGTTTTCTCAGTGGTGTCAGTAACACATTTAATTACCCCCCCTCCCATTCTATCCCTGATGCCCCCGGGAATCTAAAGCGTGTTATTTACCAAACATTAGATGGCCAACTATTACTTCACTTCACTCACACACTTTGCTCTGCGTTTTTGAACAAACATAAAATGTATCTTAATTCCTCCAGAGAAGTCAATTTGAGCAGAAAAGTCATTTGTTAGTTCTTAGTTAGCATTGGCAAGATGAACACATTCTCTAGACTTACTATTTGATTTATTTTAAAGAGAATGACTTGACAAGAAAAGAGATAAGATGATAGAACAAGAGGGAAGGAAGTGAGCTGGCGGAGTCCCGGGTCTGTCTGAACTAGGCTTGGCTTCGTCTTTTTTTTTTTACTGTGTTGTCTGTTGACATTTGTTGAGCAATTATTGGATTATTTAGTACAACTGAACGATTCTGCGCTTTCAAAGCTGTCCTCTCACCACCACCATCACCACATAATGCCTTCCATTAACTCATAAGCATTGACTTCTGATGTGGTTCTCTAAACCAGTACTTCTTGGTTCCTCAGCTTAGACTGTGGTGAGTTTTCTATTCTGCCAGTTCCATTCGTCCGGCGTCACAGTCTAAATCCGTACCCGAGTAGATGGCAATATTCATAAGCGGCAGCATTCCCAAAGAAGCACCAAGCAAAAAAACACCGTAAGCCTCAGTTATACGTAGTTGTGTGCAGGTGTCGCATGCTGAAATACGATAGCCGATCTATGGAAAAACGACTATTTTTGGTGCGTGACGTATCGCAACTACATATAAATTAGGCATCACTTAGAATTGTTCTATATGTATGTGAGCGCCACTTGCAGGAAGGCACATGACCATGGAAATGATGTTGCAGAAGTATGCTAGCAAAACAAAAGTTCATGCTCCATACAATCCAGACAGGATTGTATGTTTACCAACTCTCATTCTGGCGTAGTATTATCTTTCCACAGTCATTTATACTTTGTCGTTACGGCTGCGTCACCCGAAGGAAATAACAGATTTTCAACGGAAACGTTTTCAGTTCGGAAGCCTCTTATTTTCGTTGAGCGACGTGATCATGCAATGAAGTATAAATTAGGCATTAGCCATCTATCCTTATCATCCTGAGATATACAATGGTGCTTTGGTCGCAATACTTATTAACTGGTTAAACCATACATGTACATTTTCTTTGCCCAAGGTAAGTTGGGATTGGACAGTGGCAAAAGAGATTGCCCAATTCCCCAATACCATCTCGTATTATATATATGTTTTATATATATATGTTTTATATATATATATATATATATATATATATATATATATATATATATATATATATAAAAATAATCACTACTTGCTTATTTCTAAAAAAGCGACATATTTTGTTAATTTTGTTTGATAATTGTTTTGTTCCATATTCATTTTTGTAAGACAGCCATAATCAGAAACATCTTGTTCATGCTGTGTATCGGTGGATAATCAGTTGGATGGGCATATCAAGGCTAATGATTTGTAGTAAGTTGAGAACAAGACAACCTGAGCCATTTACTGCACTTTATTATTTCTTCTAGTGCAAGAAAATGTGAAATATTAGCCAAACATTTATAGGAAGTGTGAAGGCCACATCCATTTTTTTTAATGTAGTTTTTTTCATTATATTGTATTGATTACTTTTGCAATATTTGTGTCTCTTTGTAATTTCTTTTATTTTCTTTTTTTTTGGGGTGTGGTTTCCACTCAGTGCGTTTTCTTTTCCACTTTTGATCACTAAATCTTTGGAAATCTTTTTTTATATATATATAAATAAATATATACAGTGTACGTATACACACTGATGTTCATCAGACGTGTCAGTTGTAGAATGTCAAAGCTCTTCCTAAACAAGTTTTATTAGCTGTACTAAATATTAGCAGTTAACAGGTACAACTCATGCAGAAAAGATACAACCTTTAGGTGAATAAGTTGTATGTTCTGTTTGTTTTTCATCAGACTGTGTAAATGGTCTTGTATCATACTGTGAGTGTGAATGTATTTCTTTCTAGAATGTTACTTATATAAATAAACCATATTCAAAAGCCAGTATCCATTTTTTTGATTCCTTTCTTAGTGCTTTCTAAAGTCTAGGTGAATGAGGGGATTTTAAAAGGTTTAGTATGTGCCCACCACAACGCCACATGAGCAAGATGTTCTGTTGACATGGCTGTCTCTTTATTTGCTTCTGTCACGGGCTGCAAATGATGGGTTTCTTAGCGATTATACTATTGATTACCTTTTCGGTTAATTGAATAATTTTGAAGTGCTTTCTTTGATAGTTGTTTTTTATTTTTGTTATATCAATGAATTTATGCTAATAATTCTAATTATTTTTAAATAATAGGTCTGATTAACTACTTAAGCCCCATTTTATCTTTGTCATACAACTTTGTCACATGAAAATAGCCAATCTAATCTGTATAGTACAAGTTTGAGCATGTAGATTGGTTTATTTTCTGTATTGCTGGAAATGTTGAAAACTAAATTGTACCCCCCCCCAATCGATTTCATTCAAATCAATGATTTACAATCTATTAAATCGAGTTACTGTTGCACCCCTAGCTCTATCCAATCCTTGAACCAAATTTGTGTCAAATGATGCACTTTTGAATAACTATATTTTATGAATCGTTAATTGATCTGATCAAACTGTTAGTTGATGAGTTATTTAATGACTTGTTAAATGTTTGTTAATAGTTGGCTAGTGTTTTAAAACGGCAACTTTCATAGATCATGAATAAGCTATTAGCCTATTATTCTAAAAATCATCTGTACTGGGAAAGGCAACACCAGAGCCCTCATCTCTAGTCAACCACCTTCTACAACCACCTACAATACAACAACCACCCAGCACCTGCCCCGTCCCTACTGCACCCTCCATAAATATCTTTATGGGATGTTATTCTAAAGTTGCAACTATTCCTCATTTACTAATAGGTGTGTAACAATTGATCAAACTAATTTAAAGTTAAAAAAAAAGAAGAAAAAAAATGTATTGTGAAAACAGCAGATATACAAACTCACAATGCGTTGCGATGCAACGCGATGTGACCTTGATTATTCGACTAATGAAAAAGTAATCGATAGAATAATCATTGAGAAAATCGATAGTTGCTGCCCTATTTACGAACATGTACTAACAATGTGTTTCCTTCTTCCACCCATTTGCTGTTCTGGATGCTGTGATTGACCAAAGACACACCATAAATAGATTATTATTATTTATTTGTATAGAAATAAAAAGCTGGACTCTATATAAAATCTAATCAATCAAAATCCTTAATGTGTGTACACTTTAACACTCAACTCAGGTTTGAGTGTTTTTGCATGTTTTGTCACAATTTCATCTGTGGTGTTTCTTTGGTAACACACATCCAAAACAACAAATGGGTGGAAAAAGGTCGACATGCTCAACACATGTACATGTTAGTAAATGAGGAATAGTTGAAACTGTGTGTGTGTGTGTGTGTGTGTGTGTGTGTGTGTGTGTGTGTGTGTGTGTGTGTGTGTGTGTGTGTGTGTGTGTGTGCGTGCGTGCGTGCGTGCGTGCGTGCGCGCGCGCGCGCGCGCTGGCTTGCTCACATTAGTGCGTGCATAGAGAGAGATTATAGATATACACAGACAGACAGAAATCCATATTTCACTAATGTTACTTCCTTACTATTATATAACAAGAAAAACCAAAGCGACACTGGTGCAGAACAATCTGCCTCCTAAGGCCCATCCTCTTCCACTCTCCTTTTCTGCTGCCTTTAGCTCCCCAGGGAACATCTTTACAGCTGCCTTTTAACATCAAAGTCTTCAATATTTATGAGACTTTAAATTGCATCTTGTGTCCCATGTGTCATGCCCAGCATCATGACATTTTAAGTATGTGTAACACCCGGAATTTGAACTTGGGTCTCCCATGTGAGAGATTAAGAGGGACCCCTCCCCTGGCCAGGGGATTTCGGGCTTCAGGCTGAGCTACTCTGCTACACATACACATGCATAGAAATAGCAGCAGGTTTATAAAACTTTTTTTTTTTTTATAAAACATTTCATTTGCATGTGTTCCTTCCTCTCTATTCTCCTTCTCTCTTTCCTATTTTAACGCTTCCTTTAACGTTAGAGAACTGTCAAAAAGAAGAATTTAACCCACTCTTTTACTTTGTAACTGTGTGATGTGACAGTAAAATTTGACAGAGATGTGGCGAAGAGCGGAAAAGGAGGGGGCCTAGTATGGACCCCTGGGGGACTCCTGTCAATATGGTTTAAGTGATTAACACACACAGTAAATCAGGATGTTAGGAGATGAATATTTAACTCAAATGTCCTAAACATCAATATTAAAGGCGGCATTCTTGCTTCCGCAGGTATCAATGCCACGGTTGCAGAGCAGACCAGCGAGGAGCCTCTCGTTTCTGCCCCCGTTCCCGCGCACGTCTCTGCCACGTCCGAGGAGCCACAGCCCCCCGCCATGGAGCCACAGCCCCCCGCCAAGGAGACCAAAACGGGCAGAAAGAGCAACGCGTCTGGTCCTCAGAGCCGCAAGACGGGCGAGGACTCCGACAGCGACTTCGAGTCGGACCCCCCTTCCCCGAAAAGCAGCGAGGAGGACGAGCCTGAAGAGGACGAGGGCCTGAACAGCGAGCACGGCGAGTTCAATGACGACACAGAGCCAGAGAACCTGGGCCAGAGGCCTCTGCTCATGGACTCCGAGGAAGAGGACGACGACGACAAGCACAGCTCGGATTCAGACTACGACCCCAGCAGGGCCAAGGGCCGCTCGAAGAAGCCCCAGGTCGCCACGGGCACTCACGCAGCCGCCCGCAGAACTCCTGAGGGGGATTCCGGAATGACCCTGATCACCCCTCCCGTTTCTCCCAGTGAAGCGGCGAGAGCCTCCGCCGCGGTGGCAGACGCCGTGGATGTTTTTGGGGCTGTTCCCTTCGTCGGAGGAGGAGGAGCCCCGCCCGCCGGGCCCCCGGAGAGCACCGACATTTTTGCCAAAGCGCCTTTCAGACAAGTCAGCCAAGAGCAGCCGGTCATGGACGAGTTTGACGTGTTCACCAAAGCGCCGTTCAACCGTAACCTCTCCAAATCGGCCCAGAGCAGCAGTGACATCACCATTGGCCAAACTCCGCCGGTTTCCCCAGAGGGCATTGACGTCTTTGGCTTCTCTCCCTTCCAGCCGGGTCCCACGGCTCCGCCTCCGACCACCTCCAGAAGCTCAGAGAGCATCTTCCTCCCGTCCTTCGAGGAGCAGTCCAGCCCGCAGCAGCAACGGCTGAAGCAACGCAGCCTCCAGAAGCTGTCATCCCGCCAGAGAAAAACCAAGCAGGAAGCCTCCGCCGGTGGCAGCAACGGCAAGCGCCACCACGGTACGCCCACCGGAGGACGCAAGTCCAACAAGCCCACCTACCGCACGCCCGAGCGGGTTCGCAGGCACAAGAAGGTCGGCCGGAGAGACTCGCAGAGCAGCAACGAGTTCCTCAGCACCTCCGACTCGAAAGAGAACATCAGTGTCGATATAACCATGGGCGAGGGCAAGGATAAAGGCGCCTCTCTGCCCGGCGAGGACGCTCTGTTGGACCCCTTCGGAGCCAAACCCTTCCATCCGCCAGATGGCAGCAGACATGGCCAGTATCAGGGCCTCGGCGACGGCAAGAATGACCTGGCCCCAGCCAACAGCAGGTCCTGGTCGGGTCCTCTTCACGGTGTGCTCGGAGAAAGCGACGTCATGGATGATTTTGGGGCCACGCCCTTCACAGAACTTGACAGACCCCAACAGCAACAGCAGCAGCAGCAGCAGCCCTCACAGCAAGTGGATCTGGATCCGTTCGGAGCAGCGCCTTTCCCTTCAAAACAGTGACTTTCTGTCTTCACACACACACACACGTTTGTATTACTATACTTGTGCGGACACAACATTTTAGGACGGCGATGTTATGTATGCCATTTTATTTTATTTTTGCCATTCTTGATCCTAAACCTAAAGCCCGAAAATAGCCGATCTATAACCTTGTAGATCTGATATTTCTAGTGCACGAAACAGGCGTGCAACTATAAGTATAAATCAGGCATAACTCCAACCCCTAAATGTATTGTGAGGACCAAGAAAAGTGTCCTCATAATGTCTATTTCTCAAATTCTACCATATTTGTGGGGACATTTGACCCTTACAAGTATTGTAATACAAACACACACACACACACACACACACACACACACACACACACACACACACACACTCTCTCTCTCTCTCAATGTCAATCACTGTCGAAACGGCTACAGCAGACTCTGTGTTAGACTTGGTAACGCGTCGAGTTGTGTTTGTCAATCAAATTTAAAAACGACAAGCTAACAACGTTCTAACGCTTTTTTTTAAAGAACATTTCTTTTCATACGTCTCGGCATCGAATAACAAACCTGAATCCTGTGGAGAACGGAGCAGTTCATTTTCAGGCCTTGTGTGTTGCATATCTCTCTTGCCTGTGCCCGTTCGCTGACGAGCCTCTTTTATGCTGCATCCTAACCGCTCGTTAGAAGACACTTGAACCAGTAGAATGGGCTCTATGCACGGCAGCCATATTGGAAAGAAATTGGGCCCCCTTCCTTACTTCCTTCACAGGTGTTACCAATGATACTAATTAAATGAAGGCTTTGTTCCATTTCATGTTGCACAGTAGTTCTCAAACCTTTTATTTCAAGGACCCCCATAACTCTGAGAGTGTACAAATTTGGTTCCATTTGTACACTCTCAGAGTTACACACCTTTTTAAGGGGCCATTTGGAACCCCATCAAGGAACCATGAGGGTACCTGGATCACACTTTAAGACCCACTGGTGTAGCAGAGTGTTTCCAGTGAGCCAAAATGCACAATATCAGCACTCTGACTGATGTATCAGTATCATTGGTAACACAATGGCTGCTGTGCATAGAGCCTATCGAAACAGGAATTAAAACTCATGAAACTCGTGATCGTACTGTGACTACAAGCTTGCTCAATGTTTGACTGCTTGACTTCAGAAAAAAAAGCTCTTAACCGCTTAAACCCTGTAGGGGTGTCCGGGAGTCCCTCAGGGCTCTATACTAGAGTATTTTCTGTTTCCTGTTCATGTGGAGAAGGCTTTCTCTGAAAATAGCCTATCGCAGCGCTTGTCGATCGCCGATTTTCCTGCGAAAGCTTTCGCCACAATATGGATGCTGGGGTTTAAGTGGTTTCTGCCTTCCGACGCACCGATACGATTTTATTTAACACCACAAAGCCTTACATGAGCATGGCTCCGCCTTGCCGCACAGTACCTCAGAAAAAAAAGAAAAAAAGAACGTGATACAAATGGCCGACGCTGCCTTTTCGCGTCAGTGGCATTGTTTATGGAGTAGACTTTAGACACTTTATTTGCTCCTGGAATACATTTCTCTATGCATAATCTTCCATTAGACGGACACAGAAAAATGTGGTTGTAATTTTCTTTTTGTCTTTGTTGCATTGCATCCTTGAATTCTAGAATGGAGTCCTTTTTTCGATTGTACGTACATCCTGCAAAATGTGGACCTGTTAATTGGGAGGTTTTTATTTTTATTTTTTATTAACTTTATTTTTTTCTATTTTTTAGCAGCAAGCTTACAAGTTGTTAAAAGTTTTATAATTCAACCCATTCTATTAGAAATAGGGATGAACCCCACCCCCACAGTGACTCACTGGCCTAGGATTCTGATCCCTACTGAAACAAAATGTAACTGTAACTCAAGAACATATTGAATGTACTGTAATGGCCTGAGTTTAGACATGTCAAAATGGTATACATTTAGGCCACCAGGGGGTCTGTACAATAAATAGCCCCAAGCTTCCCCGCCCACCAGAATGACAAATTGTATGTTTTTTTTAGGGGGGGGGCGAGGGGGGTGTACAGTAGGTGCTTTTGGAGAGCATTGGTAAAAGTCATTCAAAAAGGGAAATATTCAATGCCTGCCCTGAGAAATCGGATAATCTTTAAGACTTGGGATATTCCAGCTTCATTAGCAATTTATACGATGACTTGAACCTCACTGTCCCTTATCTACAAGCTCACAACACGTAGCAAGGAGACGCGTTGTGAGCTTGTAGATCGGCTTTATTCTGCGAAGCTATTTAGTAGAGCGAAATTATGGGCCTATTATAGAGCCCTGGGGGGGACTCCAGTCAACGAAGTGTAGGTTTTAAGTGGTCAAGTGATGTTCACCCAATGCTGGCACATTAATTTGGACTAAAACTACAGGTTTGTTGCCAGTGGAATGAGTTGATGACTATCCTTTTACATCCTTGATGTTCTTTTGAATTTTGTTTAGATGAGCGTAAATCTTTTTATTGGATTTCATGCTATAGGCTACTGCTGTTTGATGCAATAAACATTTATTTCATTGCTGATCCTACAGGTGGCGGGACCCAAATTAGAGTCTTGGTTTTACACTTCTTTTTTTTCTCTCCACGATGCATGATTGATTTTTTTATTCATTCGCAAGTTCATCCATTTACTCACTCTGGTAATAAAAAGGAAAATCAACATACAATTTCACTTATTTAATTTAAAAATACATCAAGCTGCTACAAAATGAATCTCTGCACACACAGTGATCTCTCTCTCTCAAACATCCATCCATACGGTAACAATACAAAGTAGACCTGCACCGTAATGAAACTTAAATACAGCACAAACATGAGACCAAATCTGAAACTGCAACGACTGACACAAATACAGAACAAACATGAGACTAAATTTGAAACTGTAACGACTGTCAACAGAAAAACAGACAACAGTTGGCGTTAAACATTGGGAAAGAATCCACGGCAATGCACGCACATTCAAAAAAGAAATGTATGTTATTAAAACAGGTGCTGGACAACAATAGAAACAAAGAAAAGAAGGGCACACTGTAGAGAAGCTCCCAGGATAAACTACAATCAGGTCTGAGACTTCTTAGGGTTGAAACATGGTCCTCTATAAAAGTTCATCCTGGGAGCTTCTCTACAATGTGCCGACATCCATTCTTTTCGGTGTTCAACATTGCACATGGCCCTAACAGGCATAAGAAGCGTTGCAGACTATACACTGTACAACACACTTGTGTTACATGTGAAAACACTGCCATAGGACAGGGGTTACCAACTTGTCCATGCCAATGACCCCCCCCCCCCCAATAGTCATAGCCTCTAACCCTGCTGTTGTAAAATGGCTTTAAATACACACACACACACACACAAACTAAAAGAGCTCACAATGTGTCGCGTTGAGCTTGTAGATCTGCTCTCTCAAAAATGTAGAACGTTTTTGAAAGAGCTTGACAATGACATGCCCAAAATAGGGATGACAACTATCGTATTAATTGAAATGACTTTCATTACATTTTCCTCTCCTTTCTGGCCCCCATGGCCACGACTTTGAAGACCACGGTCCTAGCACATCTACAGTCAGTATATCAGACAAAGCAAATTGCTACAGAAGCTACAAGCCCCTGGAACGTTAACAGTGGTAGTAACTACATTAAAACTTACGTTAAGAACCATACTATATGAATGTCAGTTACTACAATAGATAATGAATGACAGTTTAGAAAATGTACATAACAAGTAAAACAAACGTGGTCTAATCAAAGTGAACAAGGAAAACCAGAAATCCTAAGACCTAGAGCAACAAAACCTTGTAGATGCCATTCTAGATCATGGCAGTGGGAAGGTTTCCTAAAGGCTAAATCGTTTACTGCCTTTTTGACGTCGTTTTTTTTTTGAGTAGTTACATAAAGAAACCCCATCATAAGGCATCTAAAGCAGTGGTTCTCAAATACTTTTCTATTTCAAGGACCCCCAGTTTGATACACATTAGGCCACGGACCCCCATTTCATACAATTGTATCTCTGGGAGATTATCAGCGTTAATTTAACTCATACACGGTGCCTTTATTTAAGTATCACATGTACATGTATAATAAAACCACATTAACTGTGCTACCACCTATATGCAGCTTGCAGCATATAACCGGCATTTGTTCCATATTCATATGTTTGTAGAAATGGGGTGTCTTTCTGCCATCTAAAAGTAAACAGCAGAGGCTGCAATGCCACATAAAAGAGATACACTAATACTGTACAATTAAGAGTTTAAGATCTGAGTTTGTAGGAACATCACACAAATTTCAGTTACCTACCAAAAACAATAAATAGAAGCATAAACGAAAACAATAAAATATTAGTCTATTGTTGGTGGAGTTTTTTTCCCACGACAACGGTTCTTCATGCATTTGGTGTGTTTCCAATCATTAATTATATCCAATAGTGTCCCATTTGAGTTTCAGAAAAAGAAAGCGTTTCTTAAATATTCAACAAATGTCAAAGCAATTCTGTAACGAATCAGTGCAGCTTAATCGTGTGAAGATTAAAATGTTAATTTAACAGGGGCTACATGGTTTTCGGTGAGTAGGCACTTTTAAAAAAAGGGGGTGGGTGGAGTGGGCGTCTTCTCAAAAAACAACTTCATCGCACTTGTGTTGGAGACATAAGTCGAGGAAACAGTCTTTCTTTCCTACAGTGTCCGCAATGTGATTTGTACTCAAAGGGATTGTAATTGGGCATAAAAAAAAGTCTCACAAGTGTGCTTGAATCAGGATAAGTGACACATTAAAGCCTCGTCACAATTCATCGCGTGCAAGTGTTGCACACCAAAAATAGCCGATCTACAAGCTTGTATATCGCCTATTTTCAGTGCGCGACACCAGTGCGTATAAATCAGGCTATAATAGCAATCAGCCGGTGACATTAACACTTTGGTCCGCTGGACTGCTGTGTTGTTGCCTCACATTACTAAACTCATGGAGTTGATCTCTTGTTGGGTTCTGGGTGCCAGCGCGCATAGTACTGTATATGATGCTCCAATCGCGGGCGGTCTTTGAGGAAGACTGCGGAGACCCCTACATAATGCTGGTTTGTTGGAGTTGGAGCGCAGTGAGTTAGGCGTGCTGGGGGTACTCTGGGCAGGGGTGGCTGTGTCTGTAGGTCATGATGAAGATGGATGACTGGTGCCACCAGTAGAACATCAGCACCAGAAGGACGTGCCACACTTGATGGCTGGAACCCACGTACAGTGGGTGACCATTGACTTTGTCGCTTTTCATAAGAGAATCACTTCACTCATTTGCCTCACCCGCTTTGCAGTAAATTTAAGTTCCAAATACTACCACAAGGTGCCGCTTTGGAGTCACTTTTTTTGTGACAGAGAGACAGACAGACAGACATACATACAGACAGACAGACAGACAGACAGACAGACAGACAGACAGACAGACAGACAGACAGATAGATGTCTTATATTAATAATAATAATAATAATAACTAGCAATAATTACGTGTGCTTAGAGCGTTTAAATTGGGTTTTCTGTTCAGCGTCGGGCAGTCAGGAACGCATCTCTGTCATTTTAGAAATGTTCAGACACACATTGGTTTCTGTCTGTCTGTCTGTCTGTCTGTCTGTCTGTCTGTCTGTCTGTCTCAAAAGTCCGTGGAGAGAGAGAGAGAGACAGACAGACAGACAGACGTCTTATATGTTTTTTTTTCTCGCATCAATTTCTGTATAGTATCATTGTACCTCTTTCCTCTATAAATGAAATAGTCTAGTTAGTGTAGCGGTTAAAACTGATGACGCGTGATTTTACGACCCGGGTTCGAATCCCACGCTATAAGCATGCTGATCTGCTATTTTTACTTTTACTTCTACTCCACTACATCTCAGAGGAAAATATTGTACTTTTACTCCACTACCATTATTTGAACGCTTTAGTTACTAGTTACTTTGCAGATATAAATCATTACATTATAAAACATACATTATTTGCCCTATTTCACATAGTCTATTTGAAAATGGCCGATCTACAAGCTCACAACGCATTGCGACGCATTGTGAGCTTGTAGATCAGCTATTTTCAAATATTTCAGTACTTTAAGTATATTTGCCAATACTTTTGTACTTTTACTTTGATTGAACTCAAGTAACATTTTGAGTTCATCCATGACCGTAACAGACGACCGTCATGTGATCCATGGCCAACAGCGAGGCGTTTGTTTTCATTCTTATAAAACCGCGTGGCTCATTTATATGCACGTGAAAGTAACTAAGTGGAAAGTAACTAAGTACATTTACTCCATGTCCACTTGTTGCTGACGGTGCGTGGTAGTGTAGGAGCAGCGCTGTAAAAGCCCCAAGCGTCATCGGTGCAGGAAAGATGCGTATTTGGTTGTACACACGGAGACGCAAGGGTGGCGTTTTCAGTCGGAATTCAAATCATGATGCAACACTTTGTGAGCTTTTATGGGACACTGTTGTACAACAAAGTAGAATTCATTTGTGAAGAAAGAAAAACCCATTAACAGTTGAAAATAGCCTACACCCTACACCATTTCTGCCCATCCCTCTAACTTCATGTAGGCGCATTAAAAATATCAAAATTGGCCGCTCTGAATTTGTATCTGAACAAATACTTTGATAGAAGAGATAGGCCTACAGAGGTACTGTAGGGGGGAGGGGGAACCTGATAGCAGAGTTCCTCACTTGGCTTATTTGGAATAGGCTGCATACATTAACATAACCGGTTTGGCAAGAGACTGGGCCAGTGTTGTAGGCTAGTGCTAATTTTGGAAGTGGGGGAGCGCGGTTCTTGAGCGGATTGGAGTTTTTTTTGTTACTTTATTTCGGTTTTAGGGTTAAGCTCTGATCCACCCGTCCCCCCCTCCCACGAAAGCCCCCCGACCCCCCGCACGCAACCACTCCGCCGCGCTGCGCCAGGCCGCGCTGCGCTAAAACACACTGTCTGTGCCTGTGGTGGCCAACTGAAAGCTATAATAACATAGTAGTATGACAAGGGTGCCATTATATTCAATGATATTCAATTGTTTTGTGGAAAACACATGGCTCATCATGCTTAATTAAAGAGAGACTCACTTGCCTTTTCTAAGTGCTTTTCATTGTTTGGACAGAAGAAATTGTAAACATTTAGCCAATATTCGATCATCATTAAATAACAGACAGTGAACTGGTAAACTGGTGACAGCATGTCATGGATAGCACATTAATTCTTAAACAATATTGAGGAGGAAATAATTATAAACGAGGAAATAAAATAAAACAAACCAAAAAGACGCCAATAACCCCTGTCTTATAAAAACTGCCAAAGTGGCTCGGGGTTATCTGACATGACAGGCTGTGCCACTTTGGTTTTTGTGCTTTCTGCCGTGCGATGTGCTCGCAGCCAAGTCTTGACATAAGGCTCTGGATTCCAGGACCTGAGCGGAGGTCCATGCTGTCTAATAAACATCAGAGCCGACACACGTTCTGTATGCAGTCGCGAACGGAGTGATGTTATTATGAGGTTCAATGTTCATCAAACTAAAGAGAGAGAGAGAGAGAGAGAGAGAGAGAGAGAGAGCAGTGTCCCATAAAGTAGTAGTGGAAATAGCCGATCTACAAGCTCACAAAGTGTTGCACCATGATGCTTTGCGAGCTTGTAGATCTGCTATGTTTTAAAATAAAAGTCTGTCTGTTGGTTTTATGAATATTAATCCATTATACATACATTATATATATATAACGCACTGGCCAATACAAACTAATAGACGAGAATGAATAATTTGTATGCTCATCGCGTGGGATTCGAACACGGGTCGAAAAATCACCGAACATCAGTTTTAACCGCTACACTAGCTGGGCTGTTTCATTTATAGAGGAAAATGTTGGAATATTACTACACAACAATTGATGCGAGAAAAAAAAAACATATAAGACGTCTGTCTGTCTGTCTCTCTCTCTCTCTCCACAGACTTTTGAGACAGACAGACAGAAACCAATGTGTGTCTGAACATTTCTAAAATGACAGAGATGCGTTCCTGACTGCCCGACGCTGAACAGAAAACCCAATCTATTGGCAAGAGAAAAAAATACGTTTATTTTCCCGTCTCGTTTTATCAATTAAGACGTTAAAATTAAACTAATGTTAAGCGCAGCATCATGCTATCTAACTTTATTTGCTTAATATTTTGCTTAATATAAATGTCACATCTTGTACTGTAAGCAACATACAGGATCTTTCTCTGTCTTTCTAGGAAAAACAGTGCCTAAAAACCCCAAAACAAACAATTTTGCTATTCAAATGAGCTATTGGCATGATAAAACATACGTTTACATTTTCCAAAGCAAGTGTCAAAACATAATACAAAAGTGTAAAGTAATGTATGTACAGTTTGGAGAGGATATACAGTAACTAGTAACAAATATATTCTTGCTGTCTGCTGTGGGCTGTAGGCAGTAGACCGCTGCTGCCCCTAGTGGCACAGAGTGGAAATCATACATGCCCTGCATGAAACGCATGAGAAGAATGAAAAAAAACGACAAAGTCAATGGTCACCCACTGTAGTTCAACTGACCTGGAGGGAGTCCCACAACACATTTAGCCTTAATTAACTCTAGGGATGCAAGTTGCAAGTTTTCAGTAGGTACGATTATATGGGGTCAGATGAAGACTTCTGAAAGTCTGCGCATTCTTATTACATGATTTATTAGGCCTACTGATGCACATATTAGTTCAAACAACTTAAATGTAATACATTTAAATGTATATTTGCTCTTATTTACATGTAGACCCATTTGAAAGCCAACACTAATCTGCAGCCTTCAATCACAAAGGTTTTTTTCAGCTTCACATTCAAAACCTATATTATTATATTAATATTATAAAATAAAATATAGGCAAAACATTTTGGAATTATTTTGCCGATACCGATTTTTGATCGATATTGCATTAAAGAAAATGTCAGCCGATACAGATACAATGATCAATTAAACTGTGCATCCCTAATTAACTCATTCCTGTGAGTGGACTGGACAACAAGAAATGTGCTTACCTGGGAAGTAGCGCTCAGGAACCTTCGAGACGTAGAATACGAAAGCTAGTGCAGCGATGAAATACATCCCTAGGACCCTAGGAACAAATGCCTGCAAGGAAAAGAAGTCATTAGCTGTTAAAAAAAGGTTTAATGTAGTGTTATTTTCAGAAAAGACATTTGGTGTACAGGGGAAAAAGGAAGGAGCCATGTATTTAGCATGTGGATATCGTCTGTCGGATGGAAACCTCACAAAAAAAAAACTTTTGCTTTTCAGGATTGGATATTGATATGGAGATAAGAGGTTTCTGCCCGACAGCGACGATAGCCCTACTCTGTTAGTGTGTACTTCACAGACCTGGACCAGGTCTTCGGAGAAGCCTCCAGTGAACCAGATCCAGTGCACGGTGGGGATGACGCCGTAGCAGGCCACCGAGCAGAAGATGAGCGAGCGGAGCTGCTTCCACTGCTTGCTGAGGTAATGGGGGTGAATCTGTGCGAAGAACACGGCCAGGATCATGGCCAACACGGTCACCAGGTACACCTGACGCCAGTACTGGAGGGACACAAACACAAGCAGAGCCTCACTGTGACTGTCAATTAGAGCCAGACTGATATACGGGTATAGGTCATTATTTGACTTTGTTTGTGACAACATCAGTGTCTGCAATTATTGCAGCCAATGTGGCCCAGTTTATACCTTTTTTCCTTCTTTTTAAACAGCTTATATATCTAGAAGCTCACAAGCTGAGCTTGTAAAGACTTATTTTTTACATTTATTTGAATAGGGCTTAAAGGAGGAGTCCACCCAAAAAATGACTTATTTTCTATCAATTGCACACCCTATGAAGCCTTGAATCCATGGATTCTTTTTTGTTTTTGTCGCATTCCTAAGCTAATAATTTGATTCCCGTCTCCTACCGGCTAATGTATCCGGTAGGAGACACAAAGTAGATTATTTGTGTCTCCTACCGGAAATACACACGGTCATCAAATTATTGTTTTAGGAATGCCACAAAAACAAAAATAAATCCATGAAATCAAGGCTTTATGGGGTGTGTAATTGATAGAAAATAAGTCATTTTTTGGGTGACCTCCTCCTTTAAGTGGTTAAATAAAATTAAGTATAGTTCATGTGTGTATTTTATATTTACTTGCTTGTTCATTGTATAATTACAGTAAAATGTTCTTTTCATATAAGTTTAATATACACAGTATACTTAATTTAAATTATGTATCTATCAAAAGGTTATCCGTGTTTATTTTTATTGAGTTAAATGCTCTAGCGAGTCCCCGCACACACACACACACACACACACACACACACACATACACACATACACAACCCCTCTCCAAGAAGGCTACGACCTCAAGGAGCCACAGCTTAAAAATGTTGAAGTTTCGATCTTTTCGCAGAATGATTGCCTATTATGACATGCCCAAAATAGGGATGCTTTGGTTCAAGTGGAAGAGGAAGTGATTGTAAAAGAGTTAATATTTGGAGTTGAGATGAGCGACTGCACACAGGCTGCTCTGTGTCCCTTAAGGGCCTCTGTGCCAACACAGGCCTACGTCCAGTCACACCTCCTCATGTGACAAGTCCTGCTGAATTTCACAGTGAATACATTTGCACCGGGAAAGTGCCCGCTTGGAGGTGGTCTTTTTTTTCTTTTCTTTTTTAAAACTTGTACCACCATAAATGAAAATCAAAAGCACCACGTTTCCTTTACCAAACGCGCAATCCCAAAAGCTATTTGACAAACACTCGAGTTTGGCTAAATATAAATTCCATTTGCTTTGGGTGGGGGGCGGGTAGGGGGGACTCTTGGCTCACAGAACGGAGGCCGCCCCCAACAGCGGAGCCCGAGTGTTGGCAGGGAGAGGGCTTTTTGCAAGAGATTGGTTCCTCGACTTGTGAATGTCATATGGTGGTGGGGGGGGTGGCGGCGGCGATGGACCGCTCAGTCGTTGACGCGGCCATCTGGTTTGAGGCTGGAGCAGATTTCTCCCGCGTTCCGGGGGCACAAGAACCCGGCGCTTCCAATATGCGAGGGGGAAACCGCGCGAGTGCCGGTGCAGCCAAGGGGAGAGTTGCAACCGAGGGGAAAAAAAGACATGGGTGGGCGTTTTGGAATGAGAACATGAAGCTACCTTGTGGGCTTCCAAGACGGTTTTCCAAGTACTAGCGTTTCACATTGCTTCTACACTGTGAACAATGAGCCCGTCAAGAAGAAGAGGAGAAAAAGATTTTTTAAAAAAGGGGAAAAAAAGATGGGCTCTATTTCAGTTTTATTCAATTACTGCTTTTCAAAGGCCACGGATGTCAAACTGCACGCAACATTCTCTTGGGAGCTAATGGGCAGACATTGAAGCCCGATTTATAATTTGTTCCTTGTAGATCCGCTATTCGGAGCGCACGGCACCCCTCAGTAAGCGGGTGAGGAGATGTTCTGATAATGTTGCAAAGATCTAATTCACTGTGTTGCTTCTTCTATTTTGGTCCTGACTTCATTGGCAATTCAGACTCGTTCAGAGCCACTGTAGACAAGAGTCCACAAGAGCAAACAAACTGCTTCCAATTAAAACCGATTTAATTCCAAAATAGACAGCTGTTAGCTCTAATAAAAAAAACATGTGACTTAACTGTGCTGTGAGCAGGTTTTCTTTTTTGTTTCACGCCAAGGAAACTGTTGCCTCATTTCAGATGCATGCATAGGTAGCCTATTAGCTCAGTGCATAGGTAGCGTAAGTAGCCCACTGGAGAGGCATGCTAGCCATCTGCTGACAGAGAGCCCTCTGTTCTGATGTGCTAACACTGCCAATGTACGCTCCCCCAGATACACTGGAACCGAGTGAAAATGCCCACTGTCTCTGGCTTTTTTCTTTTTTTTTGCCAACTATCTGCGACTTGGATTGTCACAGTCCCATCTGAAGCTGTCCCTGTCGACTGCCCACAAATTTGTTCTCATGCCCAAATGACATGAAGTACAGCATCAGTCTCACTTGAAGACATTTTGTCAAATAAGCCCAGCACAAGTGAGTTACTGTACCTTATGCTGGCACGGAACTTACACATTTAACTACAGTTAGTCCAAATGTGTCACACTGCCAGTGCTACTTGGGATTTGGGGACTTTGACTGAACTACTTAAACCTTCTAGTAAACTAATACTTACCGGTAGTTGACCAGGGCTTTGTACTTGGTCCACTCTTCTTCCCCTCTACACCAAATCTCTTTGCCAGTGAGTGTGCGGTTGCAGTTTTTTCTTTTGTTCACCCTGATACTTTTCAGCTCTAGCACCTCACCGAAGTGTTTTTTTTTTTACGGATAAGCGGTGGTTTAGTTTACTTTTCTGGTACTGTATGCTGTAAAAGGATCAGATACTATTAGTCTGTCAGCTGTGACTTACGTTATCACAGTAGAAGGTGTAGAAGACCCCGGGGACGTAGCAGCCCAGGATGCCAATGGAGATGCCCGCGTAGTCCAGCGCCATCCAGCGGCGGCTGGTCTTCTCCGAGCGGTGGCAGCAGAACACGTGGTGGCCCGCCGAGCACAGCATGCACAGCTTAAGAAAAGAAAAACAACCTGGTCATCGTCGCTGTCGGGCAGAAACCTTGCATCTACTGTATGTATTTCAACTTTTTTTTCATGTTTGTTTGTTTTTCCCTGTGAATTAATGTCCTACTTCATCGTACTACAGTGTCACGCTGCTGAAGAAGTGAAGATAGCGGTTCCATAAGATCACAAAGCGTTGTGATGCGATGCTTTGTGAGCTTGTAGATCGTCTACTTTCGCTATTTCTGAAGGTTTTTAAAAGTGAAAGTGCAAGTGGTGACGTTTGTGTGTGGTTTTCGTAAATGTTGAAGTTGAACCAATTCATTCATTTTAAATTTTACATTTAAACATGTTGCACGTGCATAGGCAGCCTATTAGCTCAGTGTATAGGTAGCGAGGTAAGTAGCCCACTGGAGAGGCATGCTAGCCATCTGCTGACAGAGAGCCCTCTGTTCTGACGTGTTAACACTGCCAATGTACGCTCCCCCAGATACAAATAAATGACACTGCATGACGCTGTGTGTGTTATTGCACATTTTGGTCAATGAAAATTTTACATTTAAACATGTTGCACAAAATCTTAAATCCTAACAAATTTTCCCAACCATTTCTAAATAAGTCCTTGCTTCCATCCACTGGCTCTGCCTGCCTGTTCTATTTGATATCATATTAGTCCAACTCCTCATACAGTATCTGTTATCCTAGAGGCGTAACAGAACTACACCCCACATGCTGCATCATTGTGAAGTAACAGTAATGACATTTTATATAAAAAACGTCTAAGAAACGTTCTCATTGAACGTTTTTGAAATTCCGTGCATAGACAACTGGAAAACCCGAAAATCCGTGCATAGCCGCCTCGCATCTCCCCCATTGTGACTAAACCATTTCGGAGGCGCGCAGTCTCATGTCGCAACGTTCGAGACGGCAACTCGCTCGCTTTAGCTCGCTCGGTGGTCTCTTACGTGGCGACAATTCCCTTGAGCCTACTCAGCGCCGTTTGAGTTACGTACCGATAGGCACAGAATCGTACATTTTGTTGTGGGGACTGCTCTGCTTCTGGGTTTTTCCGGGTTGCGACTGGTTACCCCCACCGTGGGACTCGCCGTACATATGCACGGAATTTCGGGGTTTCTAGGCGACTATGCACGGAATGACATGCACTGGATCCGTGCAATGTATACTAAATCTCTGGCGATCAGGCTGGAGAAACATACGTGTGTGTGTGTGTTTCATTGAATCATGTGCATACATATGTAGATCTACTTATTTATTTTCTATTATAACTTGCCCAGAATGAGACGTTAAGGCCAGTCCACACAAATGCAGCTCCTTGCAACGGTAACTGCTTGCAACTACTTGCCACCATTATCCCCAAATGGCACCCGTCTGTCTGTTGCGACTAGTTGCATTGGTGTGGACTGGGCTTTAGGCTTCCTGTGGTTAAGACCAAGCATACCTGGAAACAGAAGACTCCTATGGAGTAGATGACGTAGTCCTCTTTGGAGACGCCGGTGGCAGGTAACACAGACGCCATGTTGTACACCGCCAGACAGAAGAACCACATGAAGCCCAGCAGGTGGCTCCAGATGTTCCCCGTCTCGTTGGAAAGAATGAAGATGCTGCAGGAAGACGGCAACAAGGCCAGCATTGTGGTCAGACAATAATTGTACCTGTGATCCCAGCAAGGTTATTACATTATCTATATAAAACATTTTTTATTATTTGGCAATGTATATTTGCACATACGTGAAATTTGTCCTCTGCATTTTACCCAACCTAAGTGCAGTGAACAACGGACGCGTTTCAACCTAACGCTGAGGAAGGCCCGTTAGGTTGAAGCGCGTCCGTTGTTCCGTCCGTGGAGAGGTAAATAAACTATGTGAAAAGGACATTTATTGTGTGCTGGCTATTTTCGCACTTCCTTCCTTTATTTCTTACCTTTTGATGCAGAGTCTGGAGGGAAGGTAGGCTCGGTATCCATCGGTGATGTAGGGGTTATCTCTAAGGAACACCGGGATCTGTTCATACGTGTACAGCCGAATCCCCCTGGGTACCAGCACAGGCCAGTACTGATAGCTGCCCAGCTCAATGTAGTGTGCCGTCTGGGAACTCTTCAACAGTTTCTGAGGCATGGCTGGTGCATGGGAGCTCCCCTTAGTCTGAGCCGAAGCTGGAAGAATAAAGCAGCACTCGTTTGTTTGCATGTGTGAAAAGCTTAAATCTGTGGTTCTCAATGGTCTGTGGGTCCGGGGACCCACGTGTGGGGTTTCAGGGGGTCCCCCAGTTAAGTTAGTTAAACTAGCATCAAAATCAGTTTAACCACTTTCCAAGCCCAATTCATACTTTGGCTATTCAACAATAGCCGATCAGAAGATCACAAGGCGTCATGATGCGAGGTGGTGTGATCTGCTATTTTTTAAACGTTTGGAAAAAAAGTGTATTCTATTCCCCGGTAACACTGGAGGGCGTGGTTATTGCACTGATAATACTGTTGTCTCTCTATCGTTATCAGGGTGTTCTGTTGATGTCGTAACGACACTGTGATTGTGTGTACTTGTTTCTGCATAGTGTGCAACATGCTGTACACTGTGATTGTGTGTACTTGTTTCTGCATAGTGTGCAACATGCTGTAACGACACTGTGATTGTGTGTACTTGTTTCTGCATAGTGTGCAACATGCTGTAACGACACTGTGATTGTGTGTACTTGTTTCTTCTGCATAGTGTGCAACATGCTGTAATGACACTGTGATTGTGTGAGGTTTCTTTCTGCAGAGTTGCAGGATACTGTATTGTCATTGTGACTGTGTGAATCTGTATCTGCACAACACAAGATACTTTTACTGTAATGGAGACTGTGAGGGCAGTTACAGCCCGCACAGAGTACAAAACACAGATGCTGGCCTACAAATGAATCAAAGGTATGGTACCCCCATATCTTCAATGGGGGTACCAATAAGCCTGATCCAATCAGGCTTATTGGATCAAATAAGCCTGATCCAACCCCTCCCGTTTACTCAGATCAGCTAACACAGGGAAGCTGACAGAACCTTCCCTAAAACATCCGGGACAACGCTCCACACATCCCAGACTCTTCTCCCTTCTGGCTCTCAAACTGCGGAACAAACTCCCCATTGCTGTTAGAACTGCGGAGTCACTCCCAATTCTCCGCCGTGATCTGAAGACTCACCTCTTTAGACTCCACTTTAGCCCGTGGCACTTGGCCTAGCCTCGACGACCATGCAGTCTAATGCAAAGGTTAAAATGTAATTTAGATAGCCCGTTATTTAAGACAGATGCCAGGTTAATTTGTTGACCTGGCATCCTAGTTTGTATAGTTTCAATGTACAGATTATTTACTTTTTTGATATTATACTGTTTAGACGGATTCTAGGTTCTTGGTTTACCTCATCCTAGATTACTGAGACACTACACTGTGTCTATACATTTGTTATGTTCACCTTGCTAAAGCGCTCTGGATCAAGAGTGTCTGCTATATGGCTAAACTGTGATTGTGTGAATCTGTTTCTGCACAGTGCAGGATACTGTATCCGGTGCATACTGTCATTCATTGCTGATAGTGTTCTGACCGGTGATGTTGTCTCTTTTATTTTACAAGCTAGTATACCTTTAACTGCTGTGCTGTCTCTGGTGACTGAATTTCCACCACAGGAAGGATCAGAGATGCTCACTAGTCATTAATTATACAGCGTTTACATGCGCTGCCTGTCTGGGGTCAGAGCAGAGGCAGCCCTTATTTGTTGAACAATGCAAAGGAACCCTGGCACAGGTCACTTTACAGCTTGTACATGTTTAATGTAATGTTTATATTTATAACCTAAGGATAAGAACCTTCAATGCACATCAATGCACCTTAATCGCAAGGACATCAGTCAAACCGTTCTCTTTCTTGATTATAATTATTTGTTCCTTTAATTATCTGTATTATTGTTATTATTATATGTATTACTATTATAATAAATAGTTATTATTATTGATATGTATTATTATAATTATATGTATTAATGCTATTATTATGTGTATTACTATTATAAATAGTTATTATTATTATATTTATTATTATAAAAAACACCTTCAAGTCGCATAAGCACTGACTAGCCCTGGTTCAGAGCGTTAGTAAGTTCCCTCTAACGCCCTGGAAGACCCCTCGCTCTGCGCGTGTACAAGGAATTCCACTGTCCTGCGAGCGCTCAAGAGTAGTGAAAATAAACAAAACCATTTCGCTACTCACCGAAGCAAAGGCTGTTTTGTGTTGTTGAAAGTCTATTCTCGGAGGTGGGAAGCCTCTCAGCACCCCACCTACTCTACTACACTTTTTGGTCAGAAAATAAAATATGTCAGCGAGACGGAAATTATTTTTATTTACTCCACAGTGCCCTCTACAGATTTTGGTTAATGGTAAGTTCAAATCCTCCAGATCTGTAGAGGGCGCAGTGGAGTAAATACAAATAATTTCCGTCTCGCTGACATCTTTTATTTTCTGCCCAAAAAGTGTATTTTACAGAGTAGGTGGGGTGCTGAGAGGCTTCCCACCTCCGAGAATAGACTTTCAACAACACAAAACAGCCTTTGCTTCGGTGAGTAGCGAAATTGTTTTGTTTATTTTCACTACTCTTGAGCGCTCGCAGGACAGTGGAATTCCTTGTACAGAGCGAGGGGTCTTCCAGGGCGTTAGAGGGAACTCACTTACGCGCTGAACCAGGGCTAGCTCACAACGCACCCCCGAATGTGTTAAGTTAGCCTAAGGCTAACGGTTAGCCACGTCGCTGCTTTGTTAAACAGCGACTAAACGACAACGTCCACGCGTACTACTCACCTTTTAGTTTGGTGTATGTACACTTGGAGCCATTTGGGGTTGTTTTGTAAGGGCTGTACATTTATAGAGGAAAGCTTCGACGTTTTAATTCACAAAACAACAACCCAAACAAACAACGGTATCCTCCTCGTCAAGTTTCATGATCCTCCAAATCATCACACTGACGCCATCATCAATGGCCCGGCCAGGAGGACCCCACTGTCACAGCGTTGCCATATTGTGTGAGAGAAATAAGCAGTGGTGGGAAAAGTACTCAAATTCTTTACTTAAGTAAAAGTACCAATATTGCAATATAAAAATACTCTGCTACAAGTAAAAGTTCAGAATTAAAAATGCACTTGAGTAAAAGTAGAAAAGTATTGGCATCAAAATGTACTTGAAGTACCAAAAGTAAAAGTACTAAATATTTGAAAATAGCAGATCTACATGCGACGCGTTGTGAGCTTGTAGATCGGCTATTTTCAAATAGCCTAGGTATAAAATAGGGCTAAAGTAGTTAATGTATGTTTCATTATATCATAATTTATATCTGAAAAGTAACTAGTAACTAAAGTTTTCAAATAAATGTAGTGGAGTAAAAGTACAATATTTGCCTCTGAGATGTAGTGAAGTAAAAGTATTGGAAATTGGAAATACTCAAGTAAAGTACAAATATCTCAAAATTGTACTTAAGTACAGTACTTATGTAAATGTACTTAGTTACGTTCCACCACTGGATATAAGCAACCAGGTCCAGGAGGAAAAGCCCAAAAAAGGCACGTATATAGGCCATTTTCTGGTTCCACAAAAAAAAGGCCATTCATTTTTCCCATTTCCAAAAATATTTAAATAAATTATTTTAAGCTTAGAATCAAGCTTTCCAGGCTCCTGGTGAATCATGACCATACAACATCTGATTCTGTGATTATTTATTTTTTGAAAAACGCAAAACAAAGGGTATTATTAAATTCAGTAATAAATCATATAATGAAATATTTTTGTTTTCCTTCTTCACAGAATCGAATGTTTTATGGTCATAATTCACCAGGAGCCTGGATGGCTTGATTCTAGGCTTATAATAAATATTTTTGGAAATCTCTTTGGGAAAAATGAATGGACTTTGCTTGAGTGGAACTACAAAATGGCCGCCATTGCTATGCACTAGGCCATTATGAGCACTTTAAACCTATATACTGTAGGCCTATACATTGAAAATCTTGACATAAAATTGAATGTGGAATATTTGGAAGATTTTTTAAAACATTCTATTTTGAAACCACACAAATCTGGTACAGGGCTCCCTGGCACAAAACATTTTCAGATGGGGGTTAGGGGGACAAATACATATTATTTGGGGGTCCATGACATAAAAAGAAGCCTAAAGTCACTTATAATAAGCGGACATGGCAACACTGGTGAGCATGCCTGGACATTTGCCTGACAAAAAAAAAAAAAAAGAGTGGCATTCTCCAATTTTCGGGGGGGGGGGGGGGGGGGGGGGGGGGGATGAAAAAAGTTCTAATCAAACCAAATTAGCCCTGGAACTTTCCTGTAACTACGTTTACGATAAAGAATTTCACCCACTCTTTTACAGTGGTGGAAAAAGTACTAAATTTTTCAATACTGCAATGTGGAAGTAAAAGTCTGGAATTCAAAATGTACTTGAGTAAAAGTACAAAAATATTGGTATCAAAATGTACTTCAAGTTAGGCTAAAATGCTGCTTCAGTATGTGTTCAGGTCCTGTCAAGTGTGCACTTTTTAAAGGAGCTACACCATGAATTTAAAAAATAATAATATTTGATATCATATTGTTTATGTCCCTCAAACGTTTTTCAAAAGGTTTGAGCCTAAATCAAGCCTCAGATATACTCATTCCAACTAACTTCTCTCTGGCTTATAAAGCACTTTCACCTGCAATACCACATTGTCCTGTTTGGCACGGGGCGCTATTGAGCCAGTTTGTATGCATGTCATGTCCTGTTTCTGTGTGGAAAAAGTAAAAAAAAAAAAAAAGTGATTTTTTTTTTTTTTTTTTAATATTTTTTTTGTTGGTTAGAACTGAAAAACGGGAGGAATTGTTCCCAGACGTGACGTAGGGTGGGGGAACAAATCTGACGGACTGTTTTCAGACCAATTTACATGAAAACCACAGATAGCCTATGAAAGCCTGCATGCTCGAAGTCGGGTATTTGTTGGAACAGAAGAGAGGTGGGGGAGACCAAAAACACACAAAAATGAAGAAAAAGTTAAAATTCATGGTGTAGACCCTTTAAAGCATTCTGCACTCCCATGTATACAGCTTTCCTGTGGTGCACATACAAGAAGGGTAGCATGCAGAGGCTTGACGTGGCCTACAATGATGGATACTGAGGCATAGTGCCAGTCACTTGTTTGTGTCAGGCACTCTATGTATGGATTCATGTCTCGACTGGATGAGTCCCAGAACAGTATTATTGACGATATAGTCAATACTGGGAAACGCTGTCTCCGGTACTCATCCAGGCTGCGTAAACACTGGAGAGTCAGCATCTATTTATGATGTTATGTTTATTTATTTATTTTATTTATTGTTTAATTTGTTGTGTGATGTTGATTATTTGTATGTACTCCCCTGTGTGTCTGGAATAAAGTTTGAATTGAATTGAGTATGAAAAGTAGAAAGTGCTCAATATGCAGAATGTCCCATTTCACAACTTTTCAAATGTACAAAATGTATAAAAATATTTTGAAAATAGCAGATCTACAAGCTCACAATGGGTCGCATCCCAACGCATTGTGAGCTGGTAGATCTGCAATTTTCAAATGGCCAAAGTGTATATAGGGCTGAAGTGGTTAATGTATGTTTTGTAATAAAAATCAAAATCAAAGCTCAAGTTTTCAAATAATTGTAGTGGAGTAAAAGTATAATATTTTCCTCTGAGATGTAATGGATTAGAGGTATAAGTAAGTAGCCTACTGAAAATTGGAAATATGAATGGGGAAAATTGGCTGTGGATCGGTGGAACCACAAAATGGCCGCCACTGTACAGTAAGCCTACTGAGGAACTTTGCACGCACGCACACACACACACACACACACACACACACACACACACACACACACACACACACACACACACACACACACACACACACACACACACACACACGACACACCTGCTTCCAATAGCAATCACCATCAAGCCGGCTGGGAAGTGTGGGTTTAGTTCTAGTTGCATGTTCTCTTTACAGTGTAGGCTACATCTGACATTTAACTCAAGGACTGAAAAGGGTTTTAAATAATGTTTATTTGTTTATATATTGACACTGTGGGGAAGTTAAAGTAGGCCTACTGTTGGTAACCTGACTCTCCTCTGTAGCGCTGGAAATCCTGTTGATTGGAAGGGGCCAAGTACTGTAGAGGAGGAGGGGTGTTTGTTCATGTTTGTATTATGTTTTTTTTTTAATATCATTTTGGAATGAATTGAGCCTGTAAAATATAGTTGAATCAGTTTGGAAAGTCTTATGATCAATTAATGATTACTGATATGGTATGGTTTACCTCACCGGCTTAAAAAGCATGTATGCAACAGGTGGAGGGGGTTGAGTTCAGTTTGGCTTGGGTCTACTCTAGAAGGTGACAACACCAGGGAAGAGCTGCCAGGCCCTTAGAAAGGGCATTGCCTGAGTTTCAGTTTCATAAGTCTTGGTTTGTTGTTTTTCCTTAGTTAGCTCGTCAAGTGTTTATTTCCTTATTTCCTATTTTTACACCTTGGCTTTTGGCCTGTCTTATTTATTTTTGTATTTTGTCGCCGGCTTGCACCTTTTTGGAGGTAAATAAAATACCGAAAACTGTAGCGACGTGTTGTGAGCTTGTAGATCTGCTATTTTCAAATTGCCTCTGTGTGATGTAATGATAGGAGTGGTTAGAACTGATGAAACAGGATACGAAAAGGTAAACATAACTAGTACCTACAGTGGATGTTTGAACAGAGATTTGTGAATGAATAACAAATAACAGGCAGGATATAGCACTTCTGCGAATCCTGTACATTGCAAAACTGAGTTTGTTTTTAAGAAAAGAACAAAGAAAGGTTAACCCTTGATCAACAGGCTGACACTCCACTCGTCAGTCAACACCCACACTGGAAGAAACGTGCCCGGACATTGACCTGAGAGACACCTCCCATTCGTCAATAATCGATCTATTGTTCAGAAATTGTATATTAAGCTCTGTAGAATTAGACTCCAGCATGTAAGACTTCATGCCTTCTGCTGGTATTACTTGTAAGAGGGACATTAGTTTTCCATCCATCAGAGCTCTTGCTGTACTTCAGGTTGTACCATTTGATTTCTTACATTCATTCTGTATTAGCATAGGTTCATTTTATACTGGACATTACTTCATTGAATATTATTAAAACAATTGGCTAATATAATTTTAACTAAACTGCCTGGGCATGGATTTCCTTTGGATTCCTCCTTTAACAATATCTGAACTCATTGGCCCTCATTTATCAACGGAGCGTAAAAAACGGCTTATATTTTTCCATATATTCGGCCGTACACCAACGTTGAAGTCACATTTATCAAAGGATCCTATACAGCCGATCCTAGAGTACATCAGGTCGGAGCTTTGATAAATCTCACGTCTGAAAACGAGCGTCATTTAAATAACACGCCCTTAAATATTCACAAAACGCCCCGACTTCACGACATGAAGAACCAGAATACGACCCAAACAAAGCATGAAAAGCCAATAAGAAAGAGTTTCCCCCGCTCGCCTCGCCACACACGCACACACACACGCCTCTCTCTCTCTCTCTCACACACACACACACACACCCGCCCAACTTTGTCTTTCATGTAATCCGTAGCGTAGCGGTACACTCTTTGTTGTCACATAGGTCAGGCTTGTGCAGTACGTTAGTCCGACAGCGCATTCCTCCGACAGCGCAGCGCTCCGACGTTTCCAATACTAAACCCGAACCAAACCCGCACCCTAACCCTAACCGCACGCGGATGCCACATAGTCGGAGAAAAGGTCTGTCGGATTAACGCATGCCTCCCCTTGGAGCCTACATGAATGACATATTATGATACCAATCACATCGCCATGAATGGAATACGTTTGTATACCCATTTATTTAACCCATACCGAGCAGTGCATGTTCGAGTTACACTAAATAAAGCAGTCATGAGACTCGGGCGGAATGCAGTGATCCCGTGCCGCCACGTTAATATTGGAGAGTCGGGTTTATATCCTTAACCAGCCAGGTTGTGTAGCCTACATAACTCCATAACATAGGACAAGCTACTGTAAGTTTGTAGACATCACTGTCCATGAAAAGATGGTCGGGAAATTCTCTCGCAGAAGCGGTTGTATATTTTGAAAATAGCAGATCTACAAGCTCACAATGCGTCGCGATGCGACCTGTTGTGAGCTTGTAGATCTGCTATTTTCAAATAGCCAATGCAGCCAGATCTGCAAGCTTAACCGAATGATTGTCAAAGCAGTTTGTTTAAATTAGTTTATAAAATTATATCATCACAGCGATTATTTATTAGTGTAGATTTTGGAGTGGATTATGTGTCCAGATGCCTGTCAGACAGTCAGACAATGCTGCTCCGCAGTTCTACAATGGAATAAACGGGCACAGCCAACGTCAACAACTGCTATCGACCAGACGTGAGATCTCAGCGTACGGTAGGATGAATCCAACCTCAGGATATTGTGGCAAGGTTACTTTTGCTACACTTTGTGTGGTATTGGAGGCGAGTGGGTGAAATAATGCCACAACAAGGATGTATCCAGTCAGGACGTTTTACTGGCAGAACAGCAGGTTTACAGCACAGTCTCATCAGGTTGGCACAATAACAGCATATAGGCTCTCAGTAACTCACTCATACACTGTATACAGTCTTTGTGGCTGTCTGTCCGTGGTCCCTGGCTCAGATGGAGGATAATTCACTCTATGACCATAGATAGATAGATAGATAGATCTTTATTGTCATTGTACAGGTACAGGTACAGGTACAACGAAATTAAAAGTGCCAACCAATTAGTGCATCAATCACTCAAATAAAACATCAATCTATAATAAACACATAGCTAAAACACGCATCAACATACAGTACTTCTTGCATTTCACAGACCCCTATTGCACTTAATATGTCATCCCAGCTGTTATTGCACAACCCGCATTGCACATAACTTAAAAACAAAACAGCATAAGAAACATAAATAGCAGCAGCCTATCACTTCATAGCAGCATTGAGTGCAACTACCGCTGTGGGGTAGAAACTATTGCAAAATCTACTGGTCCCTGACATAATTGATCTGTACCTTCTGCCTGACGGCATCAGATGGAACAGGGAATGTCCGGGGTGAGAATTGTCCTTTAGAATGTTCTGTGTTTTTTTGGAAGAGCGGGATCTGTGTAGGTGTTCGAGTGAGGGCAGAGGGCAGCCAATGATCTTCTGTGCTGTGTTAATGACCCTCTGGAGCTTTTTCCTCTGATCTGCCGTGCAGCTGTTGTACCACACGCATATGCAGTACGTTAGAATGCTCTCCACGGAGCAACGATAGAAGGACACCAGCAGTCTCTGTGTGATGTTGTTGCCCCTGAGTACCCTCAGGAAGTACAGTCTCTGCTGGGCCTTTTTCAGCAGCTCCGAGGTGTTCACAGTCCAGGTCAAGCCCTCCTCCATGTGGACTCCCAGGAAGCGAAAGGAGGCCACCCTCTCCACACAGTCCCCATTGATGATCAGTGGTAGAATGTCCGTTTTATTTATCCTGTAGTCGATGACCATTTCCTGGGTCTTAGCAGTGTTTAGGAGCAGGTTGTTTCCTCTGCACCACTCAGACAGCTGCCCCACTTCATCCCTGTAGGCAGACTCATTCCCTTTGGAGATGAGCCCTACTACTGTGGTGTCATCCGCAAACTTCACCATGGTGTTGCTGCGGTGGGCGGGGGTGCAGTTGTGTGTGTAGAGGGTGTAGAGCAGTGGGCTCAGTACACAGCCCTGTGGGGAGCCGGTACTGAGGCTGAGGGAGGTGGACGTGTGACGGCCCACTCTCACCCTCTGGCTGCGGTCGGACAAAAAACTCTTAATCCACATGCAGGTGTTATGTGGAAATCCCAGGTCCCGCAGTATGTCCACCAGTCTGTGGGGAAGGATGGTGTTGAATGCAGAGCTAAAATCCACAAAGAGCATCCTCACATAGCTCCCCCTCTGCTCCAGGTGGGACAGTGCAGCATGGAGGGCTGTGGCTACAGCGTCCTCTGTGGATCTGTTGGCCCTGTACGCAAACTGGTGGGGGTCAAAGCCTCGGGGCAGGAGTGACCCCGGACCAGCTTTTCAAAACACTTCATCACCACTGGTGTGAGTGCGACTGGCCGGTAGTCATTTAGACTGGAGATATGGCGTTTCTTGGGCAGGGGGACTATAATGGAGGTTTTTAGACAGGGTGGGACAGTGGACTGGGCGAGGGACTGGTTGTAGATCCTGGTGAAGACCCCAGCCAGCTGGTCTGCGCAGTCCTTCAGCACACGTCCTGTGACGCCGTCGGGACCCGCAGCCTTCCTCGGGTTGATGGCCCTCAGCGTGCGCCTCACTTCATGCTCCTCGACAGTGAAGGTGAAGCTGCTGTGGACCGTGGGGTGTGACGTGGTGGCTGTCTCAGGTGGCTCTGCCTCGAAACGGGCAAAGAAGGTGTTCAGCTCCTCTGCCAACGGGGCGTCACCTTCAACAGCTCCGAGGGTGGTCCTGTAGTTGGTGAGATGCTGGACTCCCTGCCACACCTGCCTGCTGTTGTTGCTGTCCAGATGGTCCTCTATCTTCCTCCTGTAGTCCGACTTGGCCTCTCTGATGCCTCTTCTCAGGTTGGTCCTGGCTGTGTTGTAGAGGGCCCTGTCCTCAGACCTGAAGGCAATGTCCCTCTCCTTCAGCAGCCGCTTGACCTCCCGAGTCATCCAGGGCTTCTGTTTGGGGTAGACCCGGATGCGTTTGTCCACTGTGACAGTGTCTGTGCAGTGGTTGATATAACACAGGACACTGTCTGTGAACACATTCAGGTCCTGATGTTCAAAGACGTCCCAGTTGGTACTGTCGAAGCAGTCCTGCAGCTGCTGAGAGGCATCATCAGGCCAGGTTTTAACAGTTTTTATGATGGTAGGTGCAGTTTTCCTGAGAGGGGCATATGCAGGAATTAAAAGCAGGGACATATGGTCGGACTTGCCCAGGTGCGGGAGTTGTTTTGCCCTGTAGCCAAGCTTGATGTTAGTGTAGACCTTGTCCAGAGTCTTAGCTCCTCTAGTAGCACATTTTACATGCTGATGGAATTTAGGGAGCGCTGCTTTCAAGTCTGCATGATTAAAATCCCCTGCTATGATGTATACAGCGTCAGGATGCTTGCTCATTTGGCTGCTAATGCTGCCATGTAACTGTCCAATAGCCGAGCTAGCATTAGCTTCCGGTGGAATGTAAACAACAGTCGTCATGACAACAGTAAACTCTCGGGGGAGATAAAACGGCCTGCATTTAACCGTCATATACTCCAGGTTTGGGCAGCAGTGACTATCTACAATCACTGTATTTGTACACCAGTTGTTGTTGACGTACATACAGAGCCCCCCTCCTGTTTTCTTACCGGCGTTCTCTGTCCTGTCATGACGCAGTGTGGTGTAGCCTTCTAGCTCGATAGCAGAGTCCGATATGAGTGGGTGAAGCCAAGTCTCCGTGATGAGCAGGATGCAGCAGTCCTTCACGGTCTTATTAGCTGAAGTCTGAAGCTTTAATAACTCCATTTTCTTCGTGTTGAGGGATCTGACGTTGGCGAGATACAGACTGGGAAGCGGTGGTTTGAGCGGCTGCCTCCGTAGCTTGACTAGCACGCCAGCCCTGCAGCCTCTCTTCTGCTTCCTCTCTCCGCGCCGCCTTCGCCTCCTCCCAGCTGGGATAATGTACCATGGCGAGCCGGGGCTCCTAGCGATATCCTCCGGTGTGTTGTGTACGCGGTGAAACGTACACCTTGGAAACCGGAAGACAACTGACAACTGACAAAAGACAACTGACTCAAACAGGCGGGCTGCAGATACACAACAGAATCTCTGGTGCCCGAGAGCCAATACGAACACATTACACTCAGCAGCGCAAACACAATAGGCTGGCAACAACACAGATACTAGGGATAGGCTGGCATTTGTTGCCGCGTTACAATATATTGATAAATGCCGAAAGTTGCGGTGATCTCGCCGTACGCCCATTATTTGGTCTCGTTCGTTCGTTCGTGTAGGGCTACACAGGCAATTGGGACATCAGCCAAGAAGTGGTATCATCATCCAGTTCATTGAGGCCGCTGACTCCATGTGGTGATTTGAAGATTGGGCATTCATCGATAATATGTTCAACAGTCTGTGGTTTTCCGCATTCACAGAGATCAGTGACAGACACTCCAATCATATGCAGGTAGATTTGGGTCTTTGCTACTCCAGACCGAAGTCTGTTGAGGTTGACCCAGGCATTCCGTGGTAGGTCACACCCAGGTGGGTTGGTTGAAGGAGAGTTGATGCACTTCCTCAACGTGGATGTTGACTTGGACCATTGCTTGTTCCAGCAGTCAAGGATCCATCCAGGGTGTGGAGGGCTCGTGGTAAGAGTCTCCTAGCTTCGGTGGAGAAGTGTTTGCGTTTGAGTCTCTGGTGGCCATATTAAGCAGGCGGGGGAATCAGGCTTGTTGGCTCATCTGCTCTCTTGCAGGCCAGCTTCAAGGTCAGGAAGTTTCGACGGTGCTCTGGAGGTGGAATGCCAGACAGTATGGGGAGGAACTCGACAGGGGTTGATGGTAAGGTACCACTAATTAGCCTCATGGTGGTGTTCAGCACAACATCAATAGAGGCTGTATGGCTGCTGTGACTCCATGCAGGGGCGGCATACTCAGCCGTAGAGTATGCCAGGGCAAGGGTAGAGGTGCACAGGGTGGTGAAGTTTGCACCCCACCCAGTGCCAGCCAGTCTCTTCAGGAGGTGTACACGGGCAGCGGTCTTGGCAGCAACTTGTTGAATGTGTGGCTTGAAAGTGAGGCTACGGTCAAGTGTGACACCAAGGTATTTGGGGTTGGGGTCATGCCTGACATTGGTGCCATCGAGTGTAATGTTCAGCATGGTATTGGCAAATCTATTGGCAAGATGGAACACAGAGCATACTGTCTTGGGCAGGCTTAGCTTGAGGTGCCATTTGTGGCAGTACCCGCTCAGTAGTGAGAGATCTTTTCCAAGGGCATTCTCAACCACACTAAAAGCTTTGTCACCAAATCCAATGGCTGAGTCGGCATATGTGTATTGCGATCACTCTCCAACAGGCATGTCAGCGGTGTAGATGCTAAAAAATGTTGGGGCAAGAACAGAGCCATGGGGGAGCCCGTTCCTCAGTCTCCTTCTCTTACTGCATTGGCCATTTGAGGTTTCCAGTACAAAGGTACGGTCCTGTATAAGCAGCATGATGAACTTCACGAGCTTAACATCAGGCAGAGTCTTCAGGAGCTTGAGGTAGAGGCCCCTGTCCCAGACGCTGCAGTGAGATCGCTGAAGACTGATCCAAACTTTTCTTTCCTCTGGAAGGCGCTTTCGATGTCATGAACTAGCCGGGTCACTTGATCTGTTGTTGATCGACCCTTGCGGAAACCAGCTTGGGTGTGGGGAAGGTTCTCTTCAATGATGTTGTTTATTCTTGATAGAATGACCCTCTCAAGCAGTTTGTAAAGATGTGACGGAAGTGATATTGGGCGGTAGTTCTTTGGTTCATCTGGTGTCTTATTTGGCTTGAGTATGGCCAGCACCTCGCTGCTTCCATTTGGATGGTATGGTCAGGTTTTCCAAGCAGTTGGAGAGGAAAAGTTGGACCCAGGTCAATGCCTCATGTTCTTGAGGAACTCTGTGTGGATGTTGTCGTTTCCAGGAGCCTTATTTTCCTTAAGGGATTTCAAGGCTGCAACGATTTCTTCTGACAAAATGGGCTGGGAAATGGGGCTGGACTGAGGAACTGTTCTGGTGAGTTTCCTGATATCTGCGACTACTTCTCTGGTGAAGGCTTTTGCCTCAGATGAGTGGTCTTTCCATCTACCTTTATCAGCAAGTACAGCGGCTATTGCATTTGCTGCTATGTTGCATGGTCTAGCTGGGCAGCTTCGCCCAGTTAACCGGTTGATCGTATTCCAGGCCTTACGACTAGAATGTGTGAAGTTGATGTTGTTAACTTCCTCCTCCCATCTAACCCTTCTCTTCTGCCCGAGAAGGTCCAGCAGTTGGTCACCATAGAGAGAGCGTTGGTCAATGTCGGTGGCATTCATTTAAATGTGTTTATTTATTGACACTGTGGGGAAGTAAGAGTATGTGTTGGTCACCTGAAACTCCTCTGCAGCCTGGCAATCCTGTTGATTGGAAGAGCCCAAGCACTGTAGAGGAGGAGGCGATTTTGGGACTTTAGAACGCCTATCAACTGAACGCTGTATACACGGATTCTCATGGGCCTTAGTTAGCCATAGCTGAGTTAATGAGTTACTGGTAAGGTTTGCCTCACCTGCTTAAAAAGTATGTATGCAACAAGTGGAGGAGGGGGTTGAGTTCAGTTTGGCTTGGGGCTAGAAGGTGACAACACCAGGTAAGAGCTGCCAGGGCCCTTAGATAGAAAGGGCATTGCCTGAGTTTCAGTTTCTTAAGTCTTGGTTTGTTTTTCCTTAGTTAGCTCGTCAAGTGTTTATTTCCTTATTTCCTATTTTTGGTAGTTTGCTTTTGGCCAGTCTTATTTTTGTATTTTGTCGCCGGCTTGCACTGTTAAATCTTTTGGAGGTAAATAAAATACAGAAAACTATTTGTGGACCGGTCTACTTTTTGGAGCCTTGTGCCGTCGGCTAACCTTTGTGCTTTAGAAAATGGTCAGAAATAATATATACATGATTTTAACATGCATGGTACATCACTATCCGACCTAAATTCATCCTTCAACTTAATGTTTACCCAACCCACCCTATATATGTGTCCTATTCTGCTCGCTTAAAAGCTTGTATTTTATATTGGGGTCACTGCCCAGTCTTTGAAAGCACTTCTTTACACCCTCTGTTTTACATTCAACCTTCATCCACAACCCATATGGCAAATCAAAATCCTTATGATATTCCTTCATTCCAGACCAGTCTGTGGGATCCAGCCTGCAGGTGAAGATGAGTCCTCCAGCACTACCCAGCACCGTTTCTTGTAAACAGGAACACGAAGACCACCTTAAACAGGAATTCGAAGATCACCTGGACACCAGTAGGTTTCATGCCGTTTTCATTACGATTAATAAACAAATGTTTCATATCCTTTTCTTTAAAATTGCCCTCATAATTCTCCCACAAGATCTGTAGTGCAAATATTACGGGCTCGCTATTTGTGCACGCCACCACTGTGCAACAAAATATACTACAGAGCTTAAGTCGTTAATAAGACTAATCGATTTAGTTGATTATAAAAAAAATCCAATATATATATTTTTTGTGTCTATGACTAATCATTAGATGCTAATGATCTAGATGCAAGTGAAGCACTTTGATTTGTGACTGAACGTTTTTCGTCCATCTTGGCATTCTCAATATTGAGGCATTATTGGTATTTATTTGCTGTACATATAGCATATGAACTCGGCTCCTTTCAGCATACCTAAAAACCACACATGCCATAAATTAACAAGATTTGACTTAAAAAGACACATTATCAGAAATTGTGCCTGGACTAAGAATTTCGTCCACAGCAAGTGTCATTTTCAAGATAGAAAGGTCATCTTGCGCTCAAATTGAAGCTTATTATGTCGCACCACAGATCCGACTGATAGGCCCATATATGGAGATCTCGTATCTGTCAGTCTTGTCCTTTTTATACCCATATATGGATGTCTCTGTATCTGTTAGCCCTTGTCCCTTTTATGCCCATATATGGAGATCTCTGTATCTATCTGTCAGTCCTTGTCCCTTTTATGGCCATATACGGAGATCCCTGGTGTCATATACAGTATGTTGTATATGTCCATATACTGTATGGGCATGCCCCCTTTTGTGCCCATATCTGGAGCTGACTAATTTGTTTGCGCCTAATGCCATGACGACACATTGAGGTTAGACAACACACACACTCCATATTTGGGCGTCGCTGAATTGGGAACTCCTTATGTGGTTATGGTTGAGTCATGGTGACATGAGCGTGACGTGAGAGATCCACCTGCTCGCCCACCCGTAAGTACATTTTAATATAGCAGATACCAGTGCAGCAGTGATGATCACCATAAAGTGCTGGAAAATAGTCATCTTTGATGAGAATTTGTCAAGAGGACAGTATTGTTTCTGGGGATGTTGAGGGTGATATTTTAAAATAGAGTGGCAGCAAGGCCCTGAATCTTTTATTTGTTACTTCCTCCAGGATCCTGTTTCAGGATACTCCATGCATTTCATACCTGTATGACTATTTATGCCCTTATAGTACCTTTTTAATATTGGCTTTTCCATGATTTTGCCAGAAACATGCTCCAAAAAAGGGGTTTTAGGGTAGGCTACCTGAGACCAAATGGTGGCGAGTTGGGGGTGTTCAGTATGAACTTGTGATTGTTCAAGGCATAGGCTAACAGGAAATAATAGTGAGGAAAAGGTAAGGGAAAACACCCTGAGAGGTGGGCCTGGCTCCTGGACTATACGGATAGCATTCACCAAATGATGAAGTTGACCAGTCCCCAGTGTATACTTTGCTGAAGTTCTGACACATGAAAGCTCAATGCCAGTGAAAATTAACTAACCAAACATCCAAATGACACTGATGAACCAGTGGAGATTTTTTCAATATAAAGAGGAGGAATACGGGTTAAGAGCTGCAGATATTTTCCTCTCGGAAGCACGGTCCGAGTGTAATAATGATTATTACTCCTTATCAAACCCCTGTTTCAGAAAATAAATGTACATTAAAGGCATAACCCTTAACTAAAATAGTTCGCTATTTTTTTTAACCCATTATTAATTAAAGCAGTCTGACACATTTTAGATGAAAACTATGGACCTTATGATATGAATTGTGGGCGAGTGTTCCGGGCGAACGCAACACACCGGGGGGGGGGTCAAGTGGACCGCCGTTGGGGGCTAGCGGTCTGCTCAAAAAATGGGCGTGAGCATGATTGGGGGCAAGCCTTCCGGGTTGCCTACTGGAAAACTGTTGTACCACCCAATCCAGCGGGTTCCTATAGGCTGAACTTTAAACAGCCATACTCGGTGTTCCTATTGGCTGGGCTTTACAGCCATAACTCCAGTTCCCAGCATGCTAAACACCCCAAACTTGGTGGGTGCTTTTAGACAGCCAATAGGGACAGGCTGGAATTGCTTAAGACCCGCCCCCTTTGTGTTCCTATTGGCTAGGCTTTAAACAGCCATAACTCCAGTCCAAGAGGGAAATAGCAAGAGTCGCATTCTCCGGTTTACTTCCCGTTTCTGCGTGACGTAGGTGGACGCTTTTTTAGGAGACAGGAAGCAGCTTGGAGTCTATTGATTCCAATGGAAGAGTGAACGTGAACACAGCTTCTGAACCATTCTTGAACTCCATGGTCACTGAACTAAATATTGGAGCCGATCGTCACAAGACACACAATATGCAGAAGATTTTCATACTAAAATGGCTTTTTTTAGAGACACAAATGAGGAGTAAATCAACTTTGTTATCGACTTTTCTCTATCCCAGCAACCCACTCTCGTGATATTTGGGAAGATATCTGAAGGGTCCATCTCGGTCCATCTGCAGTCTGACGGACGAGACATAGAGGGCTCTGTCCCTTATATTATATTATATTTTATCATTATATTAGATTTTAACTCTATGCTCTGTCCCCATAAGATGCTCTAGTATAAAAACTGATAAACTGAGATTCTGAATATAGTACGTGAAATCATTATGGACATAAAATGTGTGTTCCAGTGCTCAGTAATATAATTTTCCATTATTAACTGTCTTGGTTGATGGGGTATGATTTGAATCATGACATTTTGCTAAACATAACATTCATGCTAAACATACTATGGTCTAAAGTGGTAAAATATATAGGCCTACCTTGGGGCCTTTATTTATAAGGTATATATAATATTTTATATATATATATATATATATATATATATATATATATATATATATATATATATATATATATATATATATATATAATATTATAGTTATATATGGTTAACATTGAGCAGAAACAGGAGCACATCTAGCATAACAAGTCTGAATAATACATGTGTGTTTGTAGGTGGAATTTCATAGGTTTCTTAAAAGCTTCTTTGCCAATAACAGTGCACTTTCAATCATGTAAAGCATTTATTTAATGAAGAAAATACACAAATACACAACCACATGACGTTGTCAGCCAGGGAGAGTGGATGGGGAGGGTGGTGGGATAGTCGGGGGAGAAGCAAACCACGCCTACTTAGGAGACCATTTGTGGGATTTGTGTACTACTTCGCCTCTAGTGGCTCCAATGGAGATTGTGTATCTTGCTAAATTAACAATCTTTGCTCCAGTTCCCAGCATGCTAAACACCCCAAACTTGGTAGGTGCTCTCAGCCGACCAATAGGGACGGGCTGTAATTTGCTCATCTGTTTACTTACAGTTTTACCAGGAAGTGGTTGTAGACCCCAATCCCAAGACAAACTAATGCCATCTCCAGTTTACTTCCCATATCTGCGTGCAGTGGATGCCTTTTTAGGAGACCGGAAGCAGGTTGGAGTCTATCATTTCTATTGGAAGAGTGAACATGAACACAGCTTCTGAACCAATCTTTAGCCCCATGGTCACTGAACTAAATATTGGACCCGATCGTCACAAGCCACACAATATTCCCAAGATTTTTATACTGACATTTCTTTGAGAAAATAAACTTTATTATCAACCTTTCTCTGTCCCAGCAACACACTCTTGCGGGATCTAGCAGGTGCTGTTGGTAGTTTGCGCGATTTGCCGTCAGATGCCGGCTCCTACTTAGGAAACCATTTGTTCCTTTTGTTCTTTATAATGTTTCAATGGGTCTGACTAATGCCCATTAATCAGAGGTGAACCTGAAGATGTTTCGACTGCATTCCATTCAATCCATATCTTAATGCTACTCACAAAATAGTGAGATTTTTAAATAATCTAAACATGCCAGGTATTGTCTATCACTCATTCATGACAAAAATCATTACACACAAAATAGGAGAATATATATATTTTCCTATGAGTTGCTGTCTGCTGATATTGCCTCCTCTCTCCTCCTTCTAGATCTCCAATTCCTTCCTGTGTGTAAAGGGGAGGATTCCCCTGAACAGCAGGAGAGGAGTCCCAGTCTTGTCCAAGTGAAACTGGAACCTCCACAGATTAAGGAGGAACAGCAGGACTGGAGTTCCAGTTTGGTCCAGGTTAAACTAGAACCTCCACGGATTAAAGAGGAAAAGCAGGACTGGAGCCCCAGTTTGGTCCAGGTTAAACTAGAACCTCCACAGATTAAAGAGGAACAAGAGGAGGTACTTCAGAGAGAAGACAGAAAGGCAGAGCTTTTAGCCAGCACCTCAACTGAACACACGAAAACTCATGCTTATGTAGAGGACCGTGGAGGATTACAATCAACTAGTGATGGACGGCTCCTCTCCTCCTACTGTTCTGAATATGACACAGAAGACAGTGATGAGCGGGGGGAGACCACGGATGATCAGTCGGTTTTAAACACACTGAAATCGCACAAGACAAAACGCATGGAAGGAAAAACATTGTCTTTAAGCAACAAGCAGTCCCAGGACCTGAAACCAAGAAAACAAACTCCATCCACGGGGAGTCAAATAGGAAAGAAAATATTTAGTTGTACAGAGTGTGGCAAAGTCTATAGTCGCAAGAGTGTTTTGAAAGATCACATGAGGGCTCATACAGGGGAGCCCTTTGCATGTACAGTTTGTAGCAAAACCTTTTTACGAAATGGAGATCTTAAAAGACACATGATTACTCATACATGCAAAAAGCCCCTTGCTTGTACAGTTTGTAGCAAAACCTTTAGCCAAAATAGAAGTCTTAAAAAACACATGCTTATTCACACAGGGGAAAAGCCCTTTGCATGTACAGTGTGTAGCAAAACTTTTAGCCAAAATGGAAGTCTTAACAAACACATGCTTATTCACACAGGGGAAAAGCGCTTTGCATGTACAGTGTGTAGCAAAACCTTTAGCCAAAATAGTGATCTTAAAAGACACTTGATTACTCACACAGGGGAAAGGGCCTTTACATGTACAGTTTGTAGCAAAACCTTTAGCCAAAATAGAGCTCTTAAAAGACACATGCTTATTCACACAGGGGAAAAGACCTTTGCGTGTACAGTTTGTAGCAAAACCTTTGGCCTAAATGGAGCTCTTAAAATACACATGCTTACTCACACAGGGGAAAAGCCCTTTGCATGTACAGTGTGTAGCAAAACATTTAGCCAAAATAGAGATCTTAAAATACACATGATTACTCACACAGGGGAAAGGGCCTTTGCATGTACAGTTTGTAGCAAAACCTTTAGCCAAAATAGAGCTCTCAAAAGACACATGCTTAATATTCACATAGGGGAAAAGCCCTTTGCATGTACAGTGTGTAGCAAAACCTTTAGCCAAAATGGAGGTCTTAGAAGACACATGATGACTCATACAGGGGAAAATCCCTAGCTTGTATAGTTTGTAGCAAAAGGTGTATTCATGAATATACTTTGAAATATATTCTGTATATATTTGCCAGACCCAAGGGGTCGGCCTACATGAGGCTTTGTACCTGTTTTCTCCATACATGGGCATGCCCCCTTTGCCCTTAGGCCCCAGCCATAAAAGTCTGTCCCCCTTCCGTCCATACATGGACATGTTTTGTACCTGTTTTCTCCATACATGGGCATGCCCCCTTTGCCCTTGGGCCCCAGCCATAAAAGTCTGTCCCCCTTCCGTCCATACATGGGCATACACAGGCTGACACCTCATGTGAAGTCCGGCTTATAAAAGTCTGTCCCCCTTTCGTCCATAGGGCTGCCTGTGTCTACATGGGCATAGACACAGGCAGTATAAAGTGGTTTGTATGTGTGTTACATACTAGGACTTTATTCTGGGTCTGGCAGAACCAGGTCTCCTGGTCTTGTTTAAATTAGCAGGCTGATAAGGTGGAAAATTATAATGTACAGTTATTAATCAGTAATTAGCTAAATGTATAATCTACAATAAAATGTAAACTGTCCTGCATTGCCTGTTTTTGTCATTGATTCTCGTTACAAGTTGTGACTGTGCCGTTCACTCCTATTTGGAGGTTTGTTGCACCCAAAACCATAGCTATGTACATATAGATATTGCATTGACTGCTACTGCTAATTCCGCCATATTGTTCCTTGTAGTTCCTCTCCACCAATTGTTTGTTTGTTACAAATGCCAGACATGTAGGTATGATACAGGATACTTGTTTAACAAAAATTCAGGTTTTCATATAAATTACTTACGTACTGTAGACAATAATTATATATATATATATATATATATATATATATATATATATATATATATATATATATATATATATATATATATATATATATATATATATATATATATAGGCCTACACACACAATAGCATTTTATTATTGGCCTATAAATACAAAAAGGTGTAGTATAACCATTTTTTTAAATGTATAGATAATAGGTGTTCAAGCCATCCAGGGTCCTGGTGAATCATGACCATAAAACGTTTAATTATGTGAAAAAAATGTTTTGATAATGGCAAAACAAACGGTATTTATTAAATATAGTGTATCATATAATTAAATATAAAATAAACAAAGACATCACAGAAAAAAATGTTTTATGGTCATGATTCACCAGGACCCTGGATGGCTTGATTCTAGACTTAAATTAATTGATATAAATATTTTTGGAAATGTCAATGGGAAAAATGCATTGACTATTTTGAAGTGGAACCACAAAATGGCCGCCACTGTACAGTAGGCCTACTGAGGAACTTTGCATGCACACACACACACTACACAGCTGCTAGCAATCACCATCAAGCCGGCTGGGAAGTGTGGGTTTAGTTGCATGTTCTCTTTACAGTGTAGGCTACATCTGACATTTAACGCAAGGACTGAAAAGGGTTTTAAATGTTTATTTGTTTATATTGACACTGTGGGGAAGTTAAAGTACTGTTGGTAACCTGACTCTCCTCTGCAGCCTGGCAAATTGGCAATCCTGTTGATTGGAAGGGGCCAAGCACTGTGGAGGAGGAGGGGTGTTGGTATATGTTTTGTTTTATATTAAAATTTTGGAATGAATTGGGCCTGTAAAATATAGTTGAATATCAGTTTGTAAATTCTTATGATTAAGAGTAATTGGATAAGATAACTTGTGGGCTTATCCTTAGTTGTTTTAGCCTTAGTTGAGTTAATGAGTTACCAATTAATGATGTATGGTATGGTTTACCTCACCTGCTTAAAAAGCATGTATGCAACAAGTGGAAGGGATTGAGTTCAGTTTGGCTTGGGGCTAGAAGGTGAACAGCTAGGAACTGCCAGGGCCCTTAGACAGAAAGGGCATTGCCTGAGTTTCAGTTTCTTAAGTCTTGGTTTGTTTTTCCTTAGTTTGCTTGCCAATAGCCCCTACGGAACCTCTCCCTCCGCTGTACGCTGTATAGCTCCGAGATGAGGTCCCTCGTTAGTTACTGCCGTCTGTTTTCGAAATGGTCGCACGTCGTCCACTTTACATGTTTCTTACCCCTTTCTGCACATCGTATCCAAAAAGTAAAGCATTTCCGCCACTCTCTCAGGTGTTTGAAGTTTTAACGCGCCATAAAAGCTATCCAACGGGTTGAAGAAAGTATTTAATTTGCCTCGGTTTTCATCCGGTTCCATAATATTTTGCATTAGAAGATGCAATTCAACATTTGACCAGTAGGGTAACCAGTAATGTTATCTCTACGGGCGCAACTCTTGCGCAATGTCTTAAAAACCATGTAACCGGATGAAAACCGAGGCAAATTAAATACTTTCTTCAACCCGTTGGATGGCTTTTATGGCGAGTTAAAACTTCAAACATCTGAGAGAGTGGCGGAAATGCTTTACTTTTTGGATACGATGTGCAAAAAGGGGTAAGAAACATGTAAAGTGGACGACGTGCGACCATTTCGAAAACAGACGGCAGTAACTAACGAGGAACCTCATCTCGGAGCTATACAGCGGAGGGAGAGGTTCCGTCGGAGCTAGCTTGCCAAGTGTTTATGTCCTATTTTTAGAACTTTGCTTTTGGCCAGTCTTATTTATTTTTGTATTTTTTGTCGCCGGCTTGCACCTTTTTTGGAGGTAAATAAAATACTGAGAACTGTAGCGACGTGTTGTGAGCTTGTAGATCTGCTATTTTCAAATTGCGTCTGTGCGGTGGTTTTGTAACTGTGAAGTCAACTTGGGAAATCCTCACTGGAACCAAAAGGGTTAAAAAGTTGGGCTGATTGACATAGTGGCAGCTGTCTGAAATCATTCCCCAATCACTAATCAGCGTCGCTACACTATAAAGCACCGCACCTGAAAGAAGCCTGTAAAACAAATCACAGAGGAAGAGAAGGGAGAAGGAAGAGAATCCTCCACAATCCTCCATTATATGCAACAGCAACGTCGCGCAGAACATCAAAGCAGCACTGGTGCAGCCATAAAAAGCTGGAGAGGCAGCCGGTGAGAGACGAATTGTTTGTTTGTTTAAGAGTCATAAAACTTGCCGTTTGTAGCGCACGTTACAACGTGCGTTCTAGTTCAATGTCGTTTGTTTGATGTCCTCAAGTTAAAGCAACATGATTGTTGATTTAGATATATAGATTGATTGGAATGCTGCTAAAATTCAGTCTATTATATTTGCATTTCATATGAGACTGCATATGTTAAAAAACTGTTTAAAAAACCCAATTCATAAAAATACACTAAGAAAGTAAAACAATATTTACAAGTGCTAAAAAATATGTAAAGCATAGATATTTGCATTTATTATTTCATATGCATTGTATTTACAGTAATTATTTATTTTTCATTTAAGGTTTTTCACCTTGATATAGCCTACCTATAATACCTTACAACCATACTGCCCTGCCAAGGCAGAGTGCAGTAACTACGAAAACAAAAATCACTGAAAAATGGGTTTAAAAGTGATTCAACTGGTCAGCCAAATGAGATATTGGCATATAAGTGATATTACACTAATTGTACATCTGTTCTTGAGGTAATTGTTTATCCCCCAACATCACAAAGGCTAATTTGACCTTTGGGCAACCCAAATAAGTCGGTGTGTCCAAAAACGTAGTTACTGCTCTTTGGCTTGGCAGGGCAGCATACACTACCTGCATAAGCTGTACTGCAACAACAACAAACTAAAGTAAAGAAGAACTAAAAGGAAAACCAAAGTTGTGGTCATTGTTAGCCCCATAGTCGGAGTAATGGTCTGTCGGACTAACGTATGCCCCCCGTTAGCCCCTATGGAACCTCTCCCTCCGCTATGTAGCTCCGAGATGAACTCTTTAGTTTCTGCCGTATGCGGTGGACATTGTCGCACATTTTCCACTTTACATGTTTCTTACCCCTTTCTGCACATCGTATCCAAAAAGTAAAGCATTTCCGCCACTCTCTCAGATGTTTTAAGTTTTAGCTGGCAATAAAATCTATCCAACGAGTTGAAGAAAGTATTTAATTTGCCTCGGTTTTCATCCGGTTACATGTTTTTAAGACATTGCGCAAGAGTTGCGCTCGTAGAGATAACATTACTGATTCCCCTTCTGGTCAAATGTTGAATTGCATCTTCTAATGCAAAATATTATGGAACCGGATGAAAACCGAGGCAAATTAAATACTTTCTTCAACTCGTTGGATAGATTTTATTGCCAGCTAAAACTTAAAACATCTGAGAGAGTGGCGGAAATGCTTTACTTTTTGGATACGATGTGCAGAAAGGGATAAGAAACATGTAAAGTGGAAAATGTGCGACAATGTCCACCGCATACGGCAGAAACTATAGAGGGACCTCATCTCGGAGCTACATAGCGGAGGGAGAGGTTCCGTAGGGGCTAGGTCATTGTATGAGTGAAACCCAGTTAAAACCTCCAATGGACTGTACCATCCCTTTCAAGCAGGGAAACTGCAAAAATACTAAATAGCTTGACAGTGAAAAAACGGAGCTGTAAGCTGGAACAGTGAATCATTAATCATCATTGGGCACCCCAACGTTAAATAGTTTTTTCTTCTTCCCTGAAATGTAAAAATGAATACATATGTATGTGTCACGGGGCAGCCTGTGCCTTATTGGGCATAGCAATGGTGGCCATTATGTGGTTCCACCGATCCAGAGCCCGTTCTTTTTTTCCTATAGAGATATCTAAAAATATTTATATCAATTATTTAAAGCTTGGAATCAAGCCATCCAGGCTCCTGGTGAATCATGACTAGCTGTAGTATACAACCCTCGTAGACGTATTTACGATTCTGACGTTTTCAGTCTACGAGAGTTGTAGGGTTCACCCCAGTGTTGTGTTCTAGTTTTTTTTCGGAAGGTATACGCTACGATACGATGCGCGTGGTCGTGGGTATACGCTCTCGCGTTTTCAATGGATGAAACAGTTTTTGAAGGTATACGGTAGCGACGAAAAAAAATCTCAAGGTATACGCCGTACACAGCATCTGACGGTAGAACACACCACTGGTTTACCCCCCAATGGCCAGCTGGACTTTCTGCACTATGCCCTGCAAAGTACTTCAAAAGTGTACAAATTGAAAATAAAGGTGTTTACCGCAAAGCCCCAAATGTTAACGACTCCTACGGCATAGTACTTATCCCCGTAGAGGTATATCTTTCAATAAAGAAGTCTTTTAATCCAGCTTGTGTCGGAATCTTCACTGTTCTTCTTTTGTTTAAAATGAGTTTGAACTGCGCAACAGCGATTTGGCGGTCGGAAGGTGTATTGCGCACTTCTTCTTTTGTTTAAAATGAGTTTGAACTGCGCAACAGCGATTTGGCGCTCGGGAGGTGTATTGCGCATTGAACACACAATGTATCAATACCGCCAAATCGCTGTAGGAGTCGTTAACATTTGGGGCTTTGCGGTAAGCACCTTTATTTTCAATTTGTACACGTTTGAAGTACTTTGCAGGGCATAGTGCAGAAAGTCCAGCTGGCCATTGGGGGGTGAACCCTACAACTCTCGTAGATTGAAAACGTCAGAATCGTAAATACGTCTACGAGGGTTGTATATTACAGCTAAATCATGACTATAAAACATTTGATTCTGTGAAAATAAAAAGTGAAAACCGGAAAAACAAAAAAAACAAAATCAAATATAGTATATAATTAAATATTCAACGTTTTTTTTTTCTCCACAGAATCAAATGTTTATGGTCGTGATTCTCTAGGATCCTGGATGGCTTGATTCTAGGCTTAAAATAATATGTATTGTTGGAAATGGGGGGGAAATAATGGGCTCTGGCTCGGTGGACCACTAAATGGCCTCCACTGTACAGTACTGAGGAACTTTGCATGCACACACTACACAGCTGCTTCCAATAGCAATCACCATCAAGCCGGCTGCGAAGTGTGGGTTTAGTAGTGTTGAGTTGCATGTTCTCTTTACATCTGACATTTCACACAAGGACTGAAAAAGCTTTTAAATTTGTTTATTTATTGACACTGTGGGGAAGTTAAAGTATGTGTTGGTAACCTGACTCTCCTTAGCCTGGTAAACCCTCCCTCCGGAAATCTCTCAAATAGAAATGAGATTTCCGGAGGGAGGGTTTACCAGGCTAGACTCTCCTCTGCAGCCTGGCAATCCTGTTGATTGGAAGGGGCCAAGCACTGTAGAGGGGGAGGGGTGTTTGTTCATGTTTGTATTATGTTTTGTTTTATTTTATAATTTTAGAATGAATTGGGCCTGTAAAATATAGTTGAATCAGTTTGGAAAGTCTTATGATTTATGAGAGTAATTGGATAAGATAACTCATGGGCCTTAGCTAGTCATAATTGAGTTAAAGAGTTACTGGTATGGTTTGCCTCACCTGCTTAACCCATTTAGACCTGAGGCCGATTCTAAAAAACCCTTCTAAATCCTGACCTAAGTTTTCTGAAAAACTTAAAATATTTATTCTAAAATGAAAAATGAAAAAAAATATATGTTGCTATATACTGTACACAGCAACAAGAACCCCAAAAGGGGTTCTCGTCTTGAAAGGAATAGTTACAAATTGGGGTTCTTTGTCGTTTTGAGTCGTGAGGCACTCACTATGGGAAACAGCGCCATCTGGCGATGCAACAGAGCTACACAATACGCTCCCGGGGCCCATTTCATTGGGCTAGAGGGTATGTCACGCGACCGGCTGTCCCTTCCCCTTTCCGGAAGGACATATAAGGCCCGGTCGTGACGTTGTACTTCCTCTTCAGTTCCTCTGTTCGCAGATACTACAAGGCTACACGCTTTTAAAAACTGAAAACTCTTATAACTTCGTCATTTTGAGGGAAACCAGCTCTAACCCTTAAAGCGGAGACTCGGATTAGTCGCCCACGGGTTTTCTCTCTCACCAAGTTTCGCTTTTCGACTTCAAAACAACTCTAAACTACATCGTGGTGAGCCGGCTTTTTAGCCACTGTTAGCTTCTATTAGCTTCTTAGCCTCTAGTCGCTACCTAGCTTAGCTGCTCGGCTACTACCGCAGCACTAGCCTCCCCCCCAAACTGAGCTAACTCCCCGTACAGAGCCGTTAGCTTGTGTTCTTTTATCGCCACACGATGTCGGCTCCTAAGAAAGGCCTCAGAGGCGTCCCATATTACCAGGGCCCTCTGCCAGCGAGGCAGTGCGGACTCCCCGACTGCTCGGCCACTATTGATGGAGACGATCCACACACCATCTGTGTTGCATGTCTCGGAGTGGCGCATGCTTTCAACGCGCTCTCCGACCCCGTGTCCTTCTGCGACGGCTGCTCCCGGTACTCGGAGAAGTTTTTACGCGCCAGATACGGTCAAGCCAGGGCCTATGCCAGTGAAGCTAGCGGCGCCCGCCTAGCTCACCAACGACCCTCCCGCCTCCCCACCCCAGCTGCTGCGGACGGTGGTTCTCACCGTCAACAGCGTTCCCTCATGCCTCCTCCGGCTACACCGAGCCCTGTGGAGAGCCGTGCAAGCACCCCACAGGGCCATAGGGGACACACGGCGACCACCGCTGCCTTGGGTGTTGGACCCCAACCCCCACAGCAACAGGCTAGCCCACCTCTCCCCTCCCCCCCACCCCATGTGTTTCTCCCCAGCGGCGTTCTCCAGCTGGAGGACGACATACAATCAATGGAGGGGGAGTACAACGACGACTTCGTGGAGGGAGACGGTTTCGAAGAGGAGGATGAGGAAGAGGAGGACGACGACGAGGACGGCGCCCTTCCCTGCGGCCAGGACTCGTCGGACGTCGCCATGCTGAGCCCAGCAAGAGGAGACAACAGACAGACCGTCTCCACTAGCACCTCCACCCCCCACCCCTCCTCTCTCCCCTCCTCTCTCCCTCTCTCCTCTCCCCAGGTGGACCTGGCTGCCGAGGCCCCGAAGCCCAAGCTCTCTGTCTCCATAGCTTTCGAGCGGGCGGTGCTCAGATGTGGTCAGCAGCTCCAGATAGAGGAACCACAAGCCTCCACCTCTGAAGCTGCACCCTCCTTCCCGGGCATGGCCGCCCCAGAACCTCGCCGCCCGAGGATCAGAAAGCTGCCAGTGGCCAGGGGCTTCAAGGAGGCTCTTCAGTCCTCCTGGAAGGGCAACGCTGACCCACATAAGCTGCAGTTTGACATCAACGTGGCTGAGGGAGAAGGTTTGGGACTCAGCCTTCCCCCCATGGACACTGTTCTGGCCACCAGTCTGGGAGCGATGAGCATTGGACGGGTCTCCCTTACCTCCAAGCCCACCTTTACACACCAGAAGGACAAATCTGCTTCAGCAGCTGAGGTCCTACAAGGCAACCAGCACGGTCGCCAGGAACCTCAACGCCAGCACGCTTCTACAAGGCTCCTTGAGCTCGATGCTCCAGGACCTGCTGCCGAAGCTGGGCGAGCACGCCGAGGAGATTGAGCTGGTGATGCAATTAATTATTCAGCTCAACAAGCACTCCACTGAGTGGTCCGGGCGGTCCCTGGATCTCTGCGCCTGGCAAGAGCGCACCAGGTGGCTGGACCTAGTCAACTTCCCAGGCGAGGCAGGCCAGGAGGCCAGGAAGCAGCTCTTGGCCCTCGACCTGGACCCGGAGAACCTCTTCAAGGACGGGGCCAAGTTCATCAAAAAGTTTACTGATGAGAGGAAGGCAACTCAGGAGGCCGCTTCAGGAGTCTTTGAACCGATCGCCTCCTCCTCCTCCTCCAACGCCAGATCTCGTGGTGAGAGACCTGCAGCGAGAGGTGGGCGCTCCTCCTCTCGCCAATCCAGGTCAAGCCGCCCCTCAGACACACCCTCATCGGGCACATCCAGGGAGAGGACCCATGAGGAGGCCGGTGCTCGGCCTCGAACCTCTCGCCCCACCAGCACCGCTGCCCGGGCTCCACGTCGCAGCACCACCCGCTCCCGTCGTGGGCAGGGGAAGTGACATTTGCCACTCTGTTCCCCCCAATGTCAGGCAGGCTTGGGGGGACACACAGCACTGCCAACCGCTCCACACAGAGCTGCTCGGTCAGCCTGGAATTACGCAGACCCCCACGGGGAAGAGACAGGGACCCTTTTTGCACCCAGAGGACGGAGTCATGGACCACTCCTCAACAGCCAAGCAACAAAAAATGTCGCACATTTCTGTATGGCCTGTAATGCATTTCCCTGTAATTGTTTCATTAAACATGTTGCAAGTTACAAAACCTTGTCTTATCTCGACCCCGCCTGTGGACCAGGGAGAACGGGGGCCACCTACATGGCGGCTCCCCGTTCTCGGTGGTCCCCCTATGAGCCCACAGTGCTCGGGAAACCCGGTTCTCGGTTTCCCGAACACTTGTGGGACAAACATACTGAATACATTCACACCAATGCAGGTAAAATTAAATTCAGTGGTGAAACCAGTGCCACCTTTGTCCGCCAGAGGGCGCCCAAGTTGCACCTTGGCACAAGGGTCACGCCGGTTTCACCATCCATATCTCCCATCCGGGAGAGGGCGCCAGAACGCCATTTTAGTGAAGGGGTCTCACAAGATGGCCGCACGGAAGGTAGGCAAGAGAACTACATCTGTAGTCCAGTTGCTGACATCAGGGTTGCACCGCGTGCAGAGTCACGTGACTTCCTTGAATCTCCCAGTCAGTCAGATAATGCCTACACCGGCACGATCGGCCACGTCACTAGTTTCCATGACAACGACCAAACGGTTAGTGGGACGAGTGACACACACAACCCCCCCCCAACCCCCTAGCTCGCTGTTTAACGCAGTGGAAAGGCTGCCACCCGTCTCCATGGGTGCTACGCACCATACAGAAGGGGTACAAATTGCAGTTTTCCGCAAAACCCCCTATGAACGACAAAGTGGTATTCTCCAGCGCAAAAGGCGCAGCGGCGATAACGTTACGAGAGGAGGTTCTCTCTCTCTTAAACAAAGGCGCCATAAGGGAATTATCTCCCGACCAGCAACGCCTGGGTTTTTACTCGAAATATTTCCTGGTCAAGAAAAAGGGGGGGGGGTGTACGACCCATACTGGACCTGAGAGGTCTCAACAAATTTCTAACGAAATTCAAGTTTCGCATGCTGACGACCGCGACGCTTTTACGCACGGTGCGTCAGGGCGACTGGTGGACCAGCATAGATCTGAAGGACGCGTATTTTCACATTCCCATTTACCCACCGCACAGAAAGTTTCTGCGCTTCGGTTTCGAGGGGCGGGTGTACGAGTACATGGTGCTCCCGTTCGGAATGTCCCTGAGCCCCCGTGTTTTCGTGAAGTGCACACAGGCGGCTATAGCTCCTTTGAGGAGGCAGGGAATACGCATGGCGACATACATCGACGATTGGCTCCTGGCGGGGAGCTCCAGCCAGGAGGTGACGAGACACACGGAGATAACTATCTCCCATCTGACGTCGCTGGGTTTCACCATCAACTTTCAGAAGAGCGTGCTGACTCCATGTCAACAAACCTCTTTCATAGGGATTGCACTGGATTCGACCACGCTGGTGGCACGTCTATCCAAGGAGAGGATAGACAGCTTTCTAGCCTGTGTGAGGTCTTTTCGAGTAGGGAAGAAAATCACGTACAGGCTGTGCTTGCAGGCGGCGGGGCTCATGGCTTCGGCCATACACCTGGTCCGCCTAGGCAGACTATTTATGAGACCTTTTCAGCGGTGGGTGCGGGATCTCAACATTCCACCCACTATGGGGTCTCGGAAGGTTCTAGTGTCTCCGCGTTGCATGGAAGCGCTCGAACCTTGGTCACGCGCACCTTTTCTTTCAGAAGGTGTCAGAGTAGGTGCTGTGATCTCACGGAAGGTTGTCACGACAGACGCCAGTATGACTGGATGGGGCGCAGTCTACGAGGGTCGTGCGGCCAGGGGAATGTGGGACCACAATCTGAGATTGGCCCACATCAATTACCTGGAGCTGATGGCGGTGTTTCTCGCACTCAAGCGGTTCGAGACGCATTTCAGCGGTTGCCATGTCCTGGTCAGGACGGACAACACTACGACCATGTGCTACATCAACAAGCAGGGAGGCTTGGGCTCCAGAGTGTTGGACAACCTAGCCCGGGAACTGACGATGTGGTGCGACTCACGCCTACTGTCAGTTTGTGCGGTCCATGTCCCGGGCCTCCAGAACGGCGGGGCGGATCTGCTGTCCAGGGGCAGGCTTTGGTACGCGGATTGGTCACTCAATCCGAAAATAGCGCGCCTGATTTGGACCAGGTTCGGCCGACCACGGATCGATTTATTTGCCTCAGCAGAGAACACGAAGTGCTCTCGCTTTTTCTCGGAGAAGGCAACGGACCTCTCGTTGGGACTGGACGCGTTGGCTCACAGCTGGCCGAGGGAACTGCTTTATGCGTTCCCGCCACTGGAGCTCATCCGCCCAACTTTGGAGAGGGTCAGGCTCCAGGGCCTGACTGTACTGCTGGTGGCTCCAGCATGGGGCGCGTGGAGGTCGGAGATAACTCCTCTACTCTACGCCGAACCCTGGTCCCTTCCTCCAATCGCGGATCTGCTGATGCAGGCAGGGACCGAGATCAACCACCCCAGCCCCAGGGACCTTGACCTGTGGGTCTGGCCCGTGAGAGGGCCAATCTAGATTCGTGCGGCCTGCCCCCTGACGTGGTAGCTACGATTCAGGGCGCCAGGGCCGGATCCACTAGGGCTGCCTATGACATTAAATGGAATGTTTTTGTGTCATGGTGCCAGGTACAGTCACCAGTGGTGGTGGCTTTCCAAGCGCCGGTACGCAGCGTCCTTATTTTCCTGCAGAGCAGGTTAAACCAGGGCTTGACCTTCTCGACGGTCAAAGTGTACTTGGCGGCCATCGCCGCCTGCCACGAAGGTTTCGAAGGTTACGGAACGGTTGGCAAGCACCCTCTGGTGCGGCGCTTCATGGGTGGAGCCAGGCGAGCCAGGCCGACTAACAGGCCTCTGTTTCCGGCCTGGGATCTGGTGGTGGTGTTGAATGCTCTCTGTCTCCCTCCTTTTGAACCCCTTGAGACGGTGAGCCTCAGGGTGGTTAGCCTTAAGACGGTCCTCTTGGTGGCCCTGTCTACGGCTAAGAGGGTCAGTGACCTGCATGCACTCTCGGTGAGTTCGGAGTGCTTGAGGTTCTCGGGTGATGGCAGGAGGGTTCTGTTGAAACCGAACCTGGCATTCGTTACCAAGACCGGAGTGGTGGCACCGGCTCCGGTCGAGTTGGTGGCTTTTCATCCACCCCCTTTTGCTTCGGCGGAGGATGAACGGTTACATTGTCTCTGTCCAGTACGGGCGCTGAGGCGCTACTGTCAGATGACTGGGGTCAGTAGGTCGTCAACACAATTGTTTGTCTCCTACGGCCGAGGTGACCAGCGGAAAGCGATCGCTAAGCCGACGCTTTCTAGGTGGATAGTTGAAGCCATACAGCTCGCCTATGCTAGCAGTGGGGCCCCAGTACCTGTTGGACTGAGGGCGCACTCGACTAGGGGATTGGCTGCGTCCTGGGCCCTCTCTAGGGGGGCTTTGGTCCAGGAGATTTGCACGGCCGCTAATTGGTCGTCTCCTTCGACCTTTGCAGCTTTCTACAGCCTGGACGTGGCGGCTTCCTCTGTGGCGCACGCAGTCCTGGGCGTGGCAGCCTCATCTACTTGAGGTGCCTTTCTCCTCCTGATGTGATCCCGTGGGGCTAACGATCTGTTGGTCCTCGGGAGCAGGGGGCCCTGTTCCCTTATTTTAAGGTTGGTAGGTGACGGACCTTGTCCTCTATTAGCTGAATAAGGCGGACTTCGGTCTGTCAGGGTCTCTTTTATATCATTCCTTGTGCCGCGTCCAGGCCCGGTGGGTCTGGACGCCCCGGAGGCTGGGGCCCCGCTGTGTGCGGGCCCCTGGGCCGGAGGGGGCATGTGCGGTTTTTCAGGGATTGAATGTTTTTAACGCTTCCGGGGGGTTTATAGATCCCATAGTGAGTGCCTCACGACTCAAAACGACAAAGAACTAGAGGTTACGTAGGTAACCCCGGTTCTTTTAGTTTAGGAGTGAGGCACTCACCAAACACCCCTTTGTTTCGCCACTGCGAACAGAGGACCTGTGGTAAGAGGAAGTACAACGTCACGACCGGGCCTTATATGTCCTTCCGGAAAGGGGAAGGGACAGCCGGTCGCGTGACATACCCTCTAGCCCAATGAAATGGGCCCCGGGAGCGTATTGTGTAGCTCTGTTGCATCGCCAGATGGCGCTGTTTCCCATAGTGAGTGCCTCACTCCTAAACCTCTAGTTCTCGCCCTAAATGGGTTAAAAAGCATGTATGCAACAAGTGGAGGAGGGGGTTGAGTTCAGTTTGGATTGGGGCTAGGTGACAATACCAGGGAAAAGCTGCCAGGGCCCTTGGATAGAAAGGGCATTGCCTGAGTTTCAGTTTCTTAAGTCTTGGTTTGTTTTTCCTTAGTTAGCATGTCAAGTGTTTATATCCTATTTTTGGTACTTTGCTTTTGGCCAGTCTTATTTTTGTATTTTGTCGCCGGCTTGCACTGTCAAATCTTTTGGAGGTAAATAAAATACCGAAAACTATTTGTGGACCTGTCTACTTTTTGGAGCCTTGTGCAGTCGGCCAACCTTTTCACAGTATGCTTTGGAAAATGGTCGGAAATACTATACATAATCTTAACATGCATGGTACATCATTATCGGACCTAATTATCCTTCAACTTAATGTTTACCCAACCCACCCTATAGACGGGTTTCCTGTTAGTAAACATGAGAGGAATATGACCGCGCAGAGGAGGGGGAAGCCTATGGGTGCGTTTGGAAATTACGCACCGGAGCACACTCGCCTATTAGTTTGTATTGGCCAGTGCGCTCACTGCCGCTCAGGGCTGTATTTTCGAACGCGCCTTTCACCCGGGCTGCGGGCATGCGCAGATTGCGCATTCTGCTCTGTGATGACGTCGCGCGGAAATCCGTCTATATATGTGTCCTATTCAGATCGCAGACGCGTCGCTAGGTCTCTACTAGGTTGGGGGCTTAGCCCCGCAGGCAACGGGCACATGCGCGCGCATGATTTTTTTCACGGATTTGGGTGCTTTTCCCCCCGTTTTTTGTTACTTTATTTTGGTTTTAGGGGTAGGGTTAGGTTAGGGTGATAGATATATTTAAAAAAAAAAAAAAAAACGTTTTTTTTTATTTTTTTTTATTGGTGGCTTTGGATAAAACATTGGTGGCTATAGCTACCGAAGCCCCCGCATAACTACGCCACTGTTTGAAAGCACTTCTTTACACCCTCTGTTTACGTTCAACCTTTATCCACAACCCATGTGTCAAAATGAAAGTCCTTATGCTATTGCTTCATTCCAGACCAGTCTGGATCCAGCCTGCAGGTGAAGATGAGTTCTCCAGCACTACCCAGCACCGTTTCTTGTAAACAGGAATCAGAAGACCACCTTAAACAGGAACCCGAAGACCACCTTAAACCGGAACCTGAGGACCACCTGTACACCAGTAGGTTTCATGCTCTGTCTCTCTCTTCCTTTTATTCTGTTAGTTTTATGGCCATAAATCAAACCATGGAGGCTCGCACTGTGTCCACACTGAAGTCTGGATAGTTGAAACGCCTGTCATCTTGTCAATCTGAGGCATATATGTGGAACAATACAAAATATGGATTTGTATTTCCGAGTGCAACCCTCCATGGTTTTATTTATTGAATAGTTATTTGGATAACACACTAGAGTGGTCGGAGCGGAGGTAGAGTCAAGTTTGTTAGTTGTATGGCTATCATCACCTTATCAACATTTCAGTATTATGATTATCATGGCAAAAACATCACATAAACATGCATTAAAGTTCTCAGTCGCCACAACTGATTTCGGTCATGTGGATTCCATAGAAGCCAGCATGTCTTCTATGGAAGCACGTTGCGCAGCAAAAACAGCCGATCTACAAGCTCTTGATTATTTTAGGTTATTATTTTAAGATTGGAGCATTTGAAGTGGTCAAACGAGCAATTATGTTCAGAAGCATCTTCCAAAAAATCTTAAAGGGACTACACCATGAATTTAACTTTTTTCTTTTTTTGCTATTCCTTCATTCCAGACCAGTCTGTGGGATCCAGCATGCAGGTGAAGAGTTCTCCAGCACTACCCAGCACCGTTTCTTGTAAACAGGAACACGAAGACCACCTTAAACAGGAATCCGAAGACCACCTGGACACCAGTAGGTTTCATGCTGTTTTCATTACGATTAATGAACAAATGTTTCATATCCTCTTCTTTAACAATGCCCTCATAATTCTCTCACAAGATCTGTAGCGCAAATATTACAGGCTTGCTATGTGTGCACGCCACCACTGTGCAACAAAATATAATGCAGAGCTTAAGCGGTTGATGAGACTAATCGATTTAGTTGATTATAAAAAAATCCAATGAATGTTTTTTTTTGTGTCTATGACTAATCATTAGATGCTAATGATGCTAGATGCTAGTGAAGCACTTTGATTTGTGACTGGACGTTTTTCGTCCATCTTGGAATTCTCAATATTGAGGCATTATTGGTATTTATTTGCAGTACGTATAGCATATGAACTCGGCACCTTTCAGCATCCCTAAAAACCACACATGCCATAAATTAACAAGATTTGACTTCAGCATTTTAAAAATACATTTTCAGAAATTGTGCCTGGACTAAGAATTTTGTCCCCTGCAAGTGTCATTTTGTCACCTTGCTAAACTAATAGCCCAAGTCATTTTTTGAGGAAAACTGCTCAAATAAGTCAGCTCCTCATGACACTGGCCACCTCTGGTAAAATCGCCCATCTCCTAATTGAAAAGGATCATGCTGTTCACTCCCCTTTTAGTATAATGGCCTAACTCCCTAGTGTGACTTAGGCCAAAATAGGCATATTTTTTTTGCCTAAATCACATGGTTTTGTGACTTAGGCTAAATTATTTACTGATTTAGGCCATTTTTGACAAACATTTTTTGGCCTAAGTCAGATTTAATCTAATTATCTTACATAATTATGTTACATAACTGACAGACAGTGTTATTTCTATTTAAATAGTCATAATTTGTTATAAACATTTTCGGTGAAATGATTAAGAAATATCATAGTTTTGTTTTGGATCAGTTTTGTATTTTTCCTGAAAAACTTAAGAAAATGACATAGGCCATTAGTTTAGCAAGGTGACGATTTTCAAGATAGAAAGGTCATCTTGGGCTCAAATTGACGCTTATTATGTCGCACCACAGATCCGACTGATAGGCCCCTATATGGAGATCTCTATCTGTCAGTCTTGTCCTTTTTATACCCATATATGGATGTCTCTGTATCTGTTAGCCCTTGTCCCTTGTATACCCATATGGAGATCTCTGTATCTATCTATCTGTCAGTCCTTGTCCCTTTTATGGCCATATATGGAGATCCCTGATGTCATATATGTTGTATATGTCCATATATGGGCATGCCCCCTTTTGTGCCCATATCTGGAGCTGACTGATTTGTTTGCGCCTGATGCCATGACAACACATTGAGGTTATACAACACACTCCATATTTGGGCGTCACTGAATTGGGAACTCCTTATGTGGTTATGGTTGAGTCATGGTGACATGAGCGTGACGTGAGAGATCCACCTGCTCGCCCACCCGTAAATCGATTTTAATATAGCAGATACCAGTGCAGCAGTGATGATCACCATAAAGTGCTGGGAAATAGTCATCTTTGATGAGAATTTGCCAAGTGGACAGCATTTTTTTTTAATTTTTCTGGGAATGTTGAGGGTGATATTTTAAAATAGAGTGGCAGCAAGGCCCTGAATCTTTTATTTGTTACTTCCTCCTATGTTTCAGGATACTCCATGCATTTCATACCTGTATGACTATTTATGCCCTTGTAGTACCTTTTTAATATTGGCTTTTCCATAATTTCGCCAGAAACATACTCCAAAAAAGGAGACCAAACGGTGGCGAGTTGGGGGTGTTCAGTATGAATTTGTGATTGTCCAAGGTGTAGGCTAACAGGAAATAATAGTGAGGAAAAGGTAGCGAAATGGTGAGATTTTTAAATAATCTAAAAATGACAGATATTGTCTATCACTCATTCATACTTTGTCCATAACCCCTTTGAAAAGTGATGGTTGACAAAAATGGAAAGACAATATAAAAATCATTACACAAAAAAAAAATCACACCCTGTGTGAAGGAAGCGGTGCCTTTGGGGCGGGGCTTCACTCATTTCAGTTCGTCCCTATTGGTGGTCTGAGTCCACTTACCAAATTTGTACTTGGTAGCATGCTGCAAACTGGAATAATGGCTGTTTAAAGCCCAGCCAATGGGCAGACAGAGGGGGCGGGGCTTAAGTAATTACAGTTTGTCCCTATTGGTGGTTTTAGTCCATGTCCAAAATGTGTACTCCGTAGCATGCTGCGAACTTGAGTTATGGCTGTTTAAAGGCCAGCCAATGGGAAGACAGAGGGGGCGGGGCTTGAGCAATTCATGCTCGGCCCGTATTGGTGGTCTAAAGTCCACATACCAAATTTGGACTTGGTGGCATGCTGCAAACTGGAGTTATAGCTGTTTAAAATCCCGTGCTCAACCCGTGCTCATACGGGCGGACGTCCCTGGGGGTCCCTGGACCCCTCTTTGATAACCGGTGGCACGTGTGGCAAATGAGAGGAGAGATGGCATAGGCAATCTCCAAGTCCGTGTGTGTGTGTGTGTGCGTGTGTTTGTATGTGTTGCTTCTTTGCCGTGCTCATCCCGGGCTCATACGGACACACAGACGGACACACAGACGGACGGACACACAGACACACAGACACCGAGTCAAAGCCACGTATAGAGCGGTTGGCACCGCTAAAAAAAATAGGAGAATATATATTTTCCAATGAGTTGCTGTCTGCTGATATTGCCTCCTCTCTCCTCATTCTAGATCTCCAGTTCCTTCCTGTGAGTAAAGGGGAGGATTCCCCTGAACAGCAGGACAGGAGTCCCAGTCTTGTCCAAGTGAAACTGGAACCTCCACAGATTACGGATGAACAGCAGGACTGGAGTTCCAGTTTGGTCCAGGTTAAACTAGAACCTCCACGGATAAAAGAGGAAAATCAGGACTGGAGCACCAGTTTGGTCCAGTTTAAACTAGAACCTCCACAAATTAAGGAGGAACAGCAGGACTGGAGCCCCAATTTGGTCCAGGTTAAACTAGAACCTCCACATATTAAAGAGGAACAAGAGGAGGTACTTCAGAGAGAAGACAGAGAGGCAGAGCTTTTAGCCAGCACCTCAACTGAACACACGAAAACCCATGCTGATGTAGAGGACCGTGGAGGATTACAATCAACTAGTGATGGACAGCTCCTCTCTTCATACTGTTCTGAATCTGACACAGAAGACAGTGATGAGCGGGGGGAGATCACGGATGATCAGTCGGTTTTAAACACACTGAAATCGCACAAGACAAAACGCATGGAAGGAAAAACATTGTCTTTAAGCAACAAGCAGTCCCAGGACCTGAAACCAAGAAAACAAACTCCATCCACGGGGAGTCAAATAGGAAAGAAAATCTTTAGTTGTACAGAGTGTGGCAAGGTCTATAGTCGCAAGAGTGTTTTGAAAGATCACATGAGGGCTCATACAGGGGAGCTCTTTGCATGTACAGTTTGTAGCAAAACCTTTTTACGAAATGGAGGTCTTAAAAAACACATGCTTATTCACACAGGGGAAAAGCCCTTTGCATGTACAGTGTGTAGCAAAACCTTTAGCCAAAATAGAGATCTTAAAAGACACATACGTTTTCATACAGGGGAGCCCTTTGCTTGTACAGTTTGTAGCAAAACCTTTAGCCAAAATGGAGATCTTAAAAAACACATGCTTATTCACACAGGGGAAAAGCCCTTAGCATGTACAGTGTGTAGCAAAACCTTTAGCCAAAATGGAGGTTTTAAAAAACACATGCTTATTCACACAGGGGAAAAGCCCTTTGCATGTACAGTGTGTAGCAAAACCTTTAGCCAAAATAGTGATCTTAAAAGACACATGATTACTCACACAGGGGAAAGGGCCTTTGCATGTACAGTTTGTAGCAAAACGTTTTTACTAAATGGAGTTCTTAAAAGACATATGATGACTCATACAGGGGAAAATCCCTAGCTTGTATAGTGTGTAGCAAAACGTTTATTCATGAACAAACTCTGAAGACTCATGAGGATCTATATAGGGGAAACCCCAGGGGTGGCTGGTCAATATGGGCCTTAGGACGCTGCCCCACTTTTTTTCCTTTTTTTTTTTTTGAACAGTAACATGCTTTTTCAAAGAGCTTACGCATATACAGAACAAACTTATTCTGGTGGGTTTGCACCAAACCGGATTTATATTCATTTTCAGCGATACAAAATCTCACAAACTGACTTACTGTATGTACTGTACTATTAACTGTAAATATACAAAGTATTGATGGATCTGTCTTTGAGAGAGATTTATTGCAACAGCTTTCTGCAGTGAAACCTGAACATTGAGGACCATGCTACCATTCAAGCTCTGGTAGACCCACTGGTAAACTTTTAGTGTCCAAAAAAAAAGAAGATAATTTCTGTCCAATCAATTTGATTTATAGATAATAGGTGTACCAGAAGAAAATGTCTAACAATATGACACAATCCCTGACTCCTTTAAATAGTCCAGAGAACAGGAACACCTGCAGTGAAGTGTTTCACCCAAGCATTGAGGTGAAACATGAATGCAGTCCACTAGGGGGCACAATCACACAAGATATAAACCAAGATATATACCACAGTCGGGAGAAAACAACACAGACGGCTGAATGAAGCTACAGTGGTGGAAAGTAACTAAGTATATTTACTCAAGTAGGCCTACTGTACTTAAGTACAATTTTGAGGTAAGTTTACTTCAGTATTTACAATTTTCTATACTTCAACTTCTGCCCCAGTATGCCCCATGATGCTGATACTTCTACCTGTAACAGTATCTACATTGCAGTATTGATCATTTTACTTAAGTAAAACATATGAGTACTTCCATCACTGGATGCCAGTCTTGCTGTAAAATCGGTGACGGTTTTTTTTTATTAGCGGAAATGTATTATTATGTGAAGTTGAAAATGGCTGACGTCATCCTTTAAGTCAGTGGTTCTCAACCTTTTCATTATTATTCAAAATAATCATATTTGAACTGAGGACCCCCCACCCCGATAAGCACTTGGAATTGAGGCATTACATTTTCAGTTCCATAGATAAATATCTATGGAAAAAACGTTTTGAAAATAGAAAATATTTTCACATTATTTATTAAATAATGTGAAAATATTTTCTATTTTCAAAACGTTTTCCTCTTTCTTGTTATTTGACAATTTAGCCAATGTTTTACTAGTATAGTTTGACTACTTTGTAACATAGTACACTATGCACTAAAACTTAGTAATGGTCTTCCTTTTTTTTTAAGAATGAAAAATGTCTGAAAAGTAATCTGGGGACCCACCCAAAATCATGTGGGGACCCCCCTGGCGGTACCGAGACACAGGTTGAGAACCACTGCTTTAAGTAGCCTACAGTAGCCTACTTGAGTAAATGTACTCACTTTCCACTGGTGATGCATACAGCTCCCAGCTCCCTCTTCCTGAGTCCATACTGAATTACTGTTGTTGTGGCTGCTGTTGTCATGATCATGACATTTTACTTGATTATTAATTGTCACACAAGTTGAAGTAATTGTGATTAAGGATTGAACATTTCTGTTTTTTTTTGTAAACAAAATAGAACGGGGCAGATATGACAAATATCATTTAAATATGCAAAGAAATTACCTCAATAATCTAAATGAATAATGTACCATGGCAAAATAAAATAGTAATTTCATACAAAACTCTGGTTTAAAATAAATTAGAAATTTGAAATAGCCGATCTACATAGATCTGCTATTTCTACTATTTCTGAAAATGTTAGAAAATGCATGAACACTTTTCAACATGGAAACGATTATGACGATTATGCAAAAATAATTGCGATTACCTCAAATCATTACGATTAGGTCATTATGTAATAATTGTGACATCCAAGCCTAGTGGTGGCCCTTTTGTTAAATCTTTGTCTTTGAATTGTGTCCCCCATCTTTCTGTCGGAGGTAATGCAGAGATATGTGCCCCCATTGTGATGGTACTGTACACTTAATGGAACATGAAATTAAAGTCCTCATACTTATTCTGAATGCTCCCCACAAGTGAAATGCTGGAGGTGATTTGTGAAAAGGGTATTTCAGCAGGGTCAAAATATCACATAATGTCGCATGTTGAAATTCCTGCAATGACACAGTAAATGTACCATGCTATATGGCCAATTTGGGCTATTATACTTTATTTGGCACGGTTTTACTTGACACTTGTGTGTGTGTGTGTGTGTGTGTGTGTGTGTTTTGTGACCCCTGTACCAGATTTGTGTTGTTAAAAATGTGGCCTCAGGCCTAGTCGCTTCTTTTGGGCTTGTTTTCATAGACCTAGTTGGTTATGTCTCTCGCAAAACCTGGCAACACTGCCCTTTGGCTTTGTTCAGACTAAATCCTTTTGATAGGTTTATGACTGAATGTCCACACTGTTATATGCAAGTGATCAGGTCAGACTTCTACATCGTCGGCTTATCTGCATCGGTTGCTAAAGTAACGGCGTAACAACGTAGGCGTGAGTAATGCTTATGCTCTGTTGTGTGACGGTGTCACAATAGCCGATCTACAAGCTCTCATCACATTGCAATGTGCTGCGTTGTGAGCTTATATAGATCTGCTATTGTCAGTGAGTGACACAGCCATATGGCGAAGTGTAAATCAAGCTTCAATGTCCAAGTATCCAAACTGAGACACATTTTTAGAAGTCAGATTTGAATCGCATTTCAAGCCACCCAGGAATGTGGCTCAAATCCGATTTACCAAAAACAGTTTCCATGTTGGTAAATTTTTTTGTTGTTGTTCAGAAGTGCTGAAAAAAACCCCGATCTGAGTCCAATCTGGATAGATCATAAATCAGACTTGGGCTGCCAGTCTGAAGGTAGCTGTAACGAAGCTAACGCGGCCTCACAGCAGCTCATGTTCGTCAGTGGCCCAGCCGCCCAGGCTGGTCTCGCTGGCTATATTTATAGTCGGCGCCACAAGACATCTGCTGCAGACTCTACTTTGTCTCCGTGTCCACACAGCACCACACAGAGGGAGCTTGTCAATGTTATTTCTCAAAGGCAAAGTGTTTGCGAGGGGCAAGAGATGCCATCTCAGCAGCTTCCTCTTAATAGGATGGGTGTCCCCTCCCCTCCGATTGCCCTCTCTGCACCTCTGGCTAACGAGACCGGACAGAGGGAGGCTTCACAGCGGGTTGTGTCTTGCGCGTTTTGCCGATGTTTACTTGATGTGAGGGCTGTTGTTTTGTTTGGTGTCTGCAAGTCTGGTCATAGCTCGACGCTATTTCAGGATGCTGACACTTTGAATACATCTGGAACATCTTCTGTTGTGGCCTAGACCCCCCCCCCCATGTCACACTGCCTTTCTCCTCTCCCATCCCATGTATACATCAGGGTTGCCTTAAGCCAAATTTATACTTCTATACTTAATGTATCTTCTTTTTTTTAAAGATATCAAATATTGTATTACCAAAACTTATTCCACAGTAGGTAATGTATGGGCCTGCCATTGTGAGTGCCATCAAGCTCTTAGTGCAAAGAAATTGTCTTGTTGCCTTAGTGTGCCTTTGAGTTTAATCCCTGTAACAATATAGAAAGGCATTAGATGTTTCTTTACCTTTTAGTCTTATTCTTAACAGAAGAATCATATGGACCACTGTCTTGTAATTCCTCTGGGAGGATGTTTGTGATGTGTGCAACCTTTGCTGAAACCTGTAATCCTGAATGGATCAACAAGCATAATTTCATAAGCATTTTGGCATGGGAGTTACAGTATGTATGATTATGGTTTTGCTGGACTAGGAGGCCAGCCTAATAGAACTTGCATGTCTTTGACTGACATGTCTTTGACTTGGCCAATGCTCCAACCCTTAACCTTACAAAACCTATGCCTAAACCGAACTATAATCCTAACCTTAACCTCACAAAAACAATGCCTAAACCTAACACCACAGTAACCAAAAACAACAATTTGTCATGACATGCTGTGGAGTAAACAAAAGAAAAATCTCACACAGAGTGGGATTTGAACCCATGACTTGGGAACATGAAATTGGCTTCTTAACACAGCATGCTACCAAGCTTGCTGTTCAACCCATTGTTTAGGATGTTATTTGAAGCTGTATCCAATGATAGTTTGTCACTTATTTGGCCATACCCACTCCAACACGTCACTTTTGCACCCAAACTCATCACATATTGCGTCATTTTCCCTTTCAAATTAATCGCTATAGCACTACTATTTGTGAAAATGTGTTGGCATGACAGTCACAGTATACTACCAACTACTCATAACTTCTGAACCAAAATGTGTACATCCAAGGTGGGGGGGTTCTATTATACTCCCAGGCTAATATAATCCCTTCCACTGTTTCTTTCTATCTTTATTTTGTATTATGTATCACGTCTTATTTTGGTATTAAAAAAAAATAACATCCCGTTCACATACTGCAAACTACGCATGCTCTCTTTGTTTCTCCCTTGACAGTTCACAGGGCTGAGGTGTGTGTGTTGGGTTTAAACTCAACTAATGATGGCAAAGATTGGCTCGTGGCTGGGCTGAGAGCTCCGTCTTCTGATGAAGTCCATAGTGTCATCATCATACACTATGGTGAGTCTGAAGACTCAGCACCTCTTCAGACACCACCAGACTCCACCTCACACACTTGCACTTCATTGTCCTTGTATCTATTCTTGATTGCTAGTTTACTATGCTGGTATATATTGGTCAATTGTTTTCATGTTTGGTACCTTAGATTTGTTTACATTTTTTCTTGATCACAAATGTTAAGAATGTAATTTAGATGCATGTTGTTTAGACAGAGGCTAAGTTAATTGTTTACCTGGTATCCGCATGTTTCTTCAAGGCACTACTTTGCGTGACTATTTACCTTGTTTATTGCCTAGAGCTCATGCATATTCAGATTCTACTTATTCAGATTTTGCACTTGTAAGTCGCTCTGGATAAAAGTGTCTGCTAATTGCTAATTGTAGATTAACAGTGTTTGGTTTTATGCGTATTCAAAGCGTTAGTCAAATCACCTCACATCATTTTGAAAGTATGATGTGGTTAGAGGAACTAATTTGCGGACTGAAAAGCATTTCCAGAGAAAGGTTGGGGCTGCTGGCCAAACCCGGAGATGCTGCCTGGTTGCTGTCCAAAACCTGGAGCCTGCTGGGCTAGGCCACCAAATGAGGGAGTGCTCTGATTGGCTAGAGAGCCAAAGGAGAGGCCACTGAGAGACGTGGCAAAGCCAAAACCTCCTGTGTTTGCAGCTGCTGCTGTGCCTACTCCAAACGCCATACCAGCTGCGGATCCCATGGTGTTACTGAAGGCGGGACTTGAACCAAATCTGGTTCCGCCTCCAAATGCTGGAGAACCCCCAAAGGAAGCTGTGCTGCTGCCAAAACCACTTGGTTTTACAGGAGTAGAGAAGGAGCCAAACCCCTGGGATGCTACACTCCCTGCTCCTGTGCTGAATGTTCCACTAGGCTTCTCGCCAAAGGAGGTCTGTCCAAACCCAAACGTTTTAGTGCCGCTGTTTCCAAACAGGCTTGTGGCACCAGGACTAGTCTGACTTGACAGAGTGGTACCAAATGGGTTCTTTTTGGCTGCATCTTCACTGGCTTTACCACCCAGGCCACTGAAAAACCCAAACTCACCAGCAGAAGGGCCTGTTTCATTTGCTGAGTTTGAACCAAATAGACTGTCTCCACATGATGGCTGCTGTCCAAATACACTCCCACCAGACTGTTGGCTGATCACAGATGAAGTGTTAGGCCTGCCAAAAGTTGGGGACTGTCCAAAGCTAGTTCCGGAAGGTGAGGTTGTGGTGGTGTTAATACCAAAGACAGACCCTTGTCCAAAACCGGTACTCTGCTGTCCAAAGGCTGGTGTAGAACTATGCAAGCCAAAACCGGTAGATGAGGTTGTGGTGGTGTTACTGCCAAACACAGACACTTTTCCGAAACCGGTGCTCTTCTGTCCAAAGACTGGGATAGAACTTTGACCAAAACGTCCTGTTCCAGTAGTGCTGGCAGTAGTGCTGGTACCAAAGGAGATAGGGCTGGCAATGCTTGCTGTGGGAGCTCCAAATATACTGCCACTACCTCCTGTGGTGGGACAACTGGAACTCACTCCAAACGCTGCTGACTGGCCAAATGAAAAGCTTGCTACTTCTGGAACAGGCTTGCAAAAAACAAATGGAGGGGAAACTGTGTTCATAAGTGGTGTGGCCCCTATAGTGCTGCTGCTTGTTGTTGCGGGGGAGGGCTGAGTGAAGCTTGAACCTGGTTTGTCAGAACTCAGGGACTGGAAGGCTGGTGGGGCTGGCAGGACAAGAGCCTCCACAAAAGGAGTGGCTGTTGTTGGCAGTGCCACAGGAGCAGGGATATTCTCTGGGGTGGGTTCTGCTGTAGCAGTTAAAGAACAACCCTCTGGTGGAGGGGATGCTTCAGCTGGTGCAGCAAGGACTGGAGTGGGTGTAGTTGAAGAGAAGCCTTTGCTGTTGCTCAGTAAAGCAGCTATGCTGTATGGGGCCACAGATGTATCATGTTTGGGGACTCCACTAAATATGTAACCTGCCTGTTGAGCAGACACACTTTCTGTGGATGTCTTTGTGATATCTTGGGTAGTGTTTTGTTGGTTGGTGGTCACTGTTGCAAAGTGATGTGTGGAATTATTGACAGTGGACAATAGCATGGGAGGTCCTTTGTCCTTGAGCTCTTCAACTTGAACTACTTGAGAAACAGTCTTCAGAGTGGACTCTGTCAGGGAGGCACTGATAAGTGGCTTATGGCTGGCCATTTGTCTACGCAGAGCAGCTGTGGCTGCAGCTTGCTGAGCGGGAATGGTGACAGGTTCAGCCTTCTTGGTCACCTCAGCAGCCAGGGAGCCCATGGTGTTACTGAAGGAGTGATTTGAATCTAATGGGACTGCACCGTTAAATGCAGGTGAGAAGACTGGGGCCCTGACAAAACCACTTGGTTTTGCGGGTGTAGAGAAGGAGCCAAACCCCTGGGATGCTACACTCCCTCTGTCTGTGCTGATTGTTCCACTAGGCTTCTCCTCACCAGAGGTCTGTCCAAACCCAAATGTCTTGGAACTACTGTTTCCAAGAAGGCTTGTGGCGCCAGACTGACTTGACTGACCAAATGGCACTGGGGATGCAGTGGTACCAAGTGGGCTCTTTATGGCCGCATCTTCAATGGGTTTACCACCCAGGCCACTGAAAATCCCACCAGCAGAAGGGCATGCAGTGTTTGCTGAGTCTGAACCAAATAGACTGTCTGCAGGTGATGACTGCTGCTGTCCAACGTTACTCCCCTCTCTGGACTCCTCTCTTTCTTCCTCACACACCAGGTTGGTCGGGTGTACGCCCAGGGATTGTGACGAGGATTGTGTGAAGCTCACAACTTTCAAGTCTTCACAGCTTTTAGAGGAGAGGAAGGCAGAGCGATTCAGGTTGGCTGGTGCAGTGGAGTGAACTCGAAGAATTCGATTAGAGAGAAAGTTATGCAGCTGGGACTGTCTTGCAGAGGATATCTTCACTGGGGATTTGGTGGTGCTTTTTGGAGGGGTAACATCCAGTTTGAAGTTCAGGAGGGCATCCTTCAAGCTCTCTAGCTCATTGTCCAATCCAGCAGGTGTATCTGCGGTCATCCGTCTCTGTGGTTCTGGTGTGTCAGTGATCTGAGTTGAGGTTGTGTTGTAGAGGTGCAGAGAGCTGAGTTCCTTGGTCAGCTGATCCAGTCTGCTCTTCTGCTGACTAATGATGTACAAGTTGTTTTTCAGTGTGGTGAAGAGAGTCTCGCGTCCTGGGAGCACCATATCTTTCTGTTTTTTCTTTTTCTCCAGGTGTTTCTCCCATTCCAAATCCAGGACATCATTGACATCCTCCACAGCAAACACGACAGACTGGTACAGCCTGCGGATTTCCTTAAGCTGCTCTTCACTACGAGGATCAAGAGGTTTCTTGCACAGAAGTTGCAGGTAGTTTCTATCTTTGCCAAGCTTAATTTGGGACTTGGCATCCACTGCCCCTGCAAAGCCCTCGAGCAAGTTGGTCTTAAGTGTGCCAATGTCCCTGTGGATAGACTCTGTGGTCTCCTTGATTTCAAGCGTGAATACATGGAGGTCTTTTAATTCCTTCCTCAGCTCCCTCATCTCCTCAGTGGTGCCCACCTCAAAATCAGCCGTGGCACTGCGTATCTTTAAGTCATCCAACTCTTTCTGAAAGTGTCTAATCTCTTCCAGTGTGCCCAACATAATGGGATCAGAGTCTTCTTTCAGTTGAAGCTGTTTCTCCAGGGCCTCAACACTAAGGACTGGCTGAGCGGCAGTGGCAGTGGACTGGGGAGATGGGGACGGTTTCTGGTCCACAGTGGTGTTTATGTTGGTTGGGAGTGGGGGCACTACTGTGTTTGTCATGTCAGGGGGCTTGGAAAATGAGGGAGCAGGAATTGTCAGACTACTGGGCTCAGAGAATGCCAACTTGGGAGGTTTTAAGGTAGAAGCCTGGGAAGTTTGTGCTGGGGTGTCCACTGATAAAAACGTCTGAAGAGCTGCAGCAGACTCGGGTTTGTCACTCCGTGCCGTGATTGGGGGGGCAGGATGTACCAGTGAAGCAGGTGGTACATCAGTTTCAAGTTTGGCTGAACAAATTGGCTGCAGAAAAATGGAATGGCTTGCAGCAGAAGATGTGGAACACTGCAAGGACAAGGGTGAGTGTTTGGTGCCTAGACTAGAGGGCATGCCAAGTTTGAACAATGATGTTGATGCCGATGCAGATGAATGTCCCAGGGCAGACAGCTGACTGTTTTTAGGTGGAGTTAGAGTCCAAGGGCCTTCACAGGGAATTCTCTCTCCCTCTAAGGGCATGGTGACAGGGGCAGATACCAGTTGCTCAGGTTTCTTCAGGTTGATTAAGGTGAATGGACAAAGCACACCATCTGTGGACAGGACCAGCATGACAGGGGCTGGGGGCAATATTTTCTCCTCGCTGATCTTTATTTCGAGCTTGCTGGTTCGGTCTATTGCTACGCCAAGTGGGAGAGTGATGTCATTGTCCGACTCAGGCAGCTCCGCCCTGCTGGCATCCCCCAGAATCCATACCTCCCAGCTGGTCTTGTCCTCCTGCAAAGCAATAATGCCGACTTCCATGGAGGCTGCCGATGCAGCAAAAACAACGTCCCAGTCCTCTACTTGGCTGAGGAAGTAGTGGTGCTGTCTCTGAGTACAGGTGCCATACACCAAGTCATTGAAGTTCACGTAGCGGTCAGTGCTTCTCTCTTCCTTTTTAGGAAGGCTGATCACCACCAGCTTGGGAGGGGTGGAAGGGGAGCCATCAGCTGCAGCGTACACCACTGCAAACAAGTATGTTCTCAGCCACAGCACGTCCAAAGCTTTGAACGGGTTGTCAGAGTAGAAGCTTGGACAGGGAATAACTTTCTTTTGCTCCAGTGATGGCGAATACTGGATGACTGTGCCGTTTCTTTTCCCAGCAGCCACTTGTTTCCCCTTGGGACTCCAGCAAACACATGTAACACCATTTGAAGCAGGTAGCCGGTAGGCCTCTGTAACACTGTCTGTAATCTCCAAAATACACATGCTACCATCAGACAGACAGAGAGCCAGCGTGGATGCCTGGACAGGGTTCCACTTCAGGTCCTGCACACAGATGTGTGGGTCAACTTGTGGCCTTATACATGCAAAAGGTAACTTATTTTTGTTGGCTTTGTTCAGGAAGGCACAGGTGTCATAGAAGTTAATCAACAGCCCCTCCTCAGTCACGCCACACACTGACAGGGTCCGATAATCACTGCTGAGGGCCACATGATGCATGGACATCTGCACATCCAATTCCACTATCCCCTTCAGCCCTTCTATGATAACGTTGGAGTTGCCATCAAGCACATCCACGGCGAGAATGTCTGAAGTCCAGTAGACTTTCAGCATTTTGTTTAGACCAACAAATGTTAGTCCAAATTTATTTGAGAGGGCAAGCAAGCTAGATCTATATTTTGGCAAATCTGCAGGCTTGTCAAAAACTCTTAATTTCTTCATCTGACGAAACTGAAAATCATCCACTTCCCTCTCCGTGGGAGAGCTCGGAGAGTCACTCATATTAAACTTCTAACCCCCGTCTCCCAGCTTGTTTAAATGATGATTTATTTGTCACGCTGCACGTTTATGGCACTGAAATGTGTTGCAAAAAGTAGTTCTCCCTGTCACCTGTCACTGCCACTCTCTCTGTCTCTTATGGCTCTGTCTTGCAGATGTGTTAACTTCAGACAAAGTCAACATCTACAGGCAATCTTCACTTATAAACCAGAGCTAGAGAGTGTTATTTGTTGTGTGTGACATCACAAATGACACATTCCCAAGTGTGCCCCTAACGATGCAGATTTGCACAGGCACCCATGCAGCAGTTAGCCTGGGTACCAGAAATATCTTAGCCTGAAGGCTAGACAAATCTGCTATTATTCTTCATCGCAAACTAGACTTTGTCACATTGCATTGTACAATGTATTTGTTCTGGTCATCTCACATAGCAATTCCACCAGTAACCATGGCACTAGATGTGGACAACCATTCAGAAGTTTGTTTTAAATGTTGTGAATGAAATTATTTGACTGAAGTGGAAAGCCCTTAGGATCGGTAGCCCCAAATGAACATCATCGCAACAATTGCAACCATGAGAGATTTGGCAGGAGCCACGACTTCTGCATGACTCCTGCACTAATTGGCGTTGTTGGCAACTGTGTGTGGTGTCACACGCAACACTCCGTCTCCATTCTGGTCAGCCTATATAAATTGCTGAAGACAGCTCCACACGTCTTTGTCGAAGAGAACAACAGAGTAGGTGGAGAGAAAGTGGCTGGAGGACAAGAGGGGAAGAAAACAGCAGGAATCACACAAGTATAATAAGAGTATAGCAGTTGCAGTGATGAGCACTAACGAGTGTTTTGGATGTGGCCAAACGGGTCACTGGGTTAATGACTGTCCCACTCCAAACCTGTCGACGAAGTCGAGGGACAGCCGACAAGGTCGAGGGAAATACTATGAAAAAATAATAAGTAGTAGAAGTAAGTTCTGTTATCGCTGTGGTGTACCAGGACATGTCTCCAGGGACTGCGAGAAAACTGAAGATGCCTGTTATAACTGTGGCATGTCAGGTCATATTTTCAAGGATTGTAAGGAACCCAAAAAGGAGAGGGAGCAGGTTTGCTACTCCTGTGGAGGATTTGGACACATCCAGTCTGGATGTGAGAAGGTCTGTTATAACTGTGGCATGTCAGGTCATATTTTCAAGGATTGTAAGGAACCCAAAAAGGAGAGGGAGCAGGTTTGCTACTCCTGTGGAGGATTTGGACACATCCAGTCTGGATGTGAGAAGGTCAAATGTTACAGGTGTGGAGAGATTGGTCATGTGGCGGTTAAATGCAGCAAGGTAACTGAGGCATAGAGTTAACTGCACGTACTCCTACGGACTCCTACGGCACCCGTCAGCAGGGACAAAGTCTCTACGTCCTACTCCTGGTGAGCCAGTAGGGTACAACAGCAGTGTATGTGGGGAGAAATTAATCAGCATGAAGACTAAATGAGGGAGGAAAGAAAGATGTAAAAAGATGTAAAATGCAACAAAAAAATGCGGAAAAAAAGACATTGTAAGAAATGCAAGAAAGGGGGATATTTACTCCCGACACATAAAAATGGGTCACGACTCGACCGCTGATTGGTGACTGGAAATCAATTGCCATACATTTCAATGAAGCTGCTCACTCTGAGTTCATACTCTCTTCCGGGTTTGGGCGGTCTGGTTTGATGACGTCATGGGGCCCATTCGCATGCGCAGTATACTACCTCTGCGCGCAGAGGCCATTTTTTAATTTACTTTAATTTGATATCGAAGTCAATGGCAGTGTGATCGGGCTGAAACCTTGCCCAAATATGGAGTTATCACCGTGTCCACAGGAAGTCTGAGATCCACATGGGAGTCACGCCATTATTAATTCAATTAAATAGAATAGTATAGGTTGCCTCAAGACACCTTGACATAAAAGCAGAGAGCCAACGTTCCCCCCCGAGCAAGAATTTGGCGACAGTGGCAAGAACTCCTCTAGCCAGGCTCTATCTAGGGTGGGTACTCCGTAGCAGAGGGGAAGAATAGTGAGGGAAAGACGGGGTTCAAGATGACAACAACAAAATCATAACTGCAGCAGCGAGAAAACATAACGAACAAAACACAAACGGCCTACGTGATATCGGACCAAAGGTACAGAGAAAGCAAATATTCAATGGGGTGTGCCAATGTTATCATTTTCAACCCCAGAAAAGGAAACCACGTCGTCACGCTCATGTCACTATGACTCAGCCATAACCATATAAGGAGTTGCCAATGCAAATCAATTCAAACAAATCAGTCAGCTCCATACAGCCCGAAAGGGGCTGTGCCAATATATGGGCATATACTGATGACATCGGTGATCTCCATATATGGGCAAAGAAGGGACTGTCAGATACAGAGATCTCCATATATGGGCATATTGGTAGGACCAGCGGTGCAACGTAGGTGTGAGGGCTGCATAGCGGCCCGAACCTCTAGTCTCCAAAAATAGCAGCAAACAACATAAGAACAGAGATGTGAATAAATTGTCTTATTATTGTTCCCTATCACAAGCAACAACTGTACTGCATGTAAACATAAAAAGGGTTATTATGTTTCATTTAAATGCTCCATTCCTCTCTATGTATATTCCAGGAACCCCAAGTGAACCCATATACTTGGAGCACAATGGCCTATAAGGCACAATGAGCTCCTTTCTTTAAGATATGGTGATGCCTGCTGACCATTAAGGGCATTAGGTTGAGGAGATTTTTTTTTTCCTATTCTGTTTTACAGGGAGTGCAGAGAAGCAATCATATCTCAAATCTGGTGGTTCCCAGCTTTTTCTGGATCAGGACCCGCTTGAAAATCTTGAAAGCGTTCGTGGCCCACCCATCTGATCACTGAAAGGTAGCTGATAGGCTGTCGTGTTAAGATGTGCGGGCTGTGGGCCCTGCATGCATTTTCTGATTTTTAGCCGCATGCTGAAAAGCATAGCGGCTCTATATTCAGTCTGACTCTGACCCGACAGATTTCCGACATGTTTGCAACACTTTTTTTGCGTGATTGGCTGTCGTTTAAGCCAATGGGATACTTTCCCATACTCTGAACGGGCGCCCTCGTCCTCCCAAGCTATGGGACTAGACACGCCTCTCTCAGTGGATTCGTCTGAGCGCTAGCCGAATTTGGCTAATAGTTAGCTTGTATGCTTGTATGATGTTACTAACTGTTTTTAGCCAAACGCGGTAATGTCCACTCTCCATTAGTTCTCGACGCAAGTTGCGTTATTAATCCCGTAATTTTCATGTATTGTACATCCCAAAATCAAATGTATTAACCATGTGAGAGAGAGTAAAAAAAAAAGCGATTCTGGGCAAGGTAAACAGAACACTCGCCCCAAAACACACTCACCCCCATTCATTTCGCGGACAGAGGCCGCCGGATTAGACCCGGGCGAGTGTGTTTGGGGACGAGCGTTCTTGTAATCCATTGCCGCATATGTAGCCATGGTTCACATTCATGTTTCAGGGCTACTGCCTACCGCATGATGCATCCATATCAAGGGCCCTTTTAATACAAAAACCCACGGCAATTTCGGTCTACAGTACACCAGCCTTCAACAATAGTGTACATTCAGTGGTCAGGTTCGTTCAGAAATCAATTGAAGAACGCAGGAGCGAGTTTTCCATATATAGCAAGCCACGCGCGAGAACGTGCATACACGCAGTACACTACACATGTGTCGTTGTTGACGTTTTCAGATGGTTTTAATTTGAAGGTATAACAGGCTGTTCAATGTGTTTTTGTGAGTTACGATAACTGACCGGCGTGCTCTATGCCGTCGTGTTTTGTTAAGTTACACAAGTGGCAGAAACGGTGCTTTCTGATTTTCACAATACAATGTAATCCACCCGCGTTTAGTTCAGTATTATAAAAGTGTTCACCCAACGCGTGTAAACTTAAGCTAATAGGTTAACAACAGTCTCGAGTCGGTCTCAAACAGTCGGGAGGGGGGAGACAAAGACTCGGTCGAGAGAGGCAGAGAAATGCAGACGATGCATCTCATTGCACAGGGTGTTCACTCTCCATTCCGACATCTCACCACTCCGACTAGTGGCTTCCGCGTGCGGTTAGGGTTAGGGTTAGGGTTAGGTATAGGGTTCGTCAACGTCGGAAAGGCGACATGTCGGAAAGGAGAAATGCACCCATTGCACAGAGGTGCGTGAGCAAGATAAGGATTTAACTTCATTTAAATCAGCACAGTGTAAGCACAGTGTAAGTTAATGTCCGCTGCCGTCAGCGCCATCTTCATAATAGATAAATATATATTCAGAACAGAATAATAATATTAAAAATATTTAATAAAACAAAATATCGAAAATCTTCTTTTCTTTTTTTTCGGGTTTTGGGCCTAACATGATGGCAATAGTCGGGTTCGGGCCGAGCCCCGGGCCGGCCCAGTCGGGCCCAGTTAGGGCCGAGCCTTCATTTTCAGGCCCGTTGAGAACTCTATAAATGATTAGCAGCCTTAAAGCTACTATTTGAATACTATTATTATTTTGCCTATAGGCCTACTGTGTGGCTCGCTGTGCATCACTCTGATTGCATCTTTCATTCATTCTGCAACGTGTTAATTGTCCATCACCTGACAACCATTAGCTGTCTTTTGTCATCTTAATTTCTTTATAGTTAAATGTTGTGTTGTTGACAAGATTGGGGCCAAAAAAGCCTGCCGCATGCGGCTTTATTATGACTTGTCATTCTTGTTATTATAATGATCAATGGCACCAATGTAGTATACTTTAAGTGGTTAGTTATTGGGTATCACCATGAAAACATATTTACCATGTCTTCTTTTTTACAATGTTTTCCACAATAGTGTTTTGTCAATTATTTGGGGGTCCATTCTCAATATCTTCATGGCCCACACGTCGGGAATCATTGCTGTAAATCGGCTTCGTGGTCGCACTACAACAGACTGCTTCACGTTTTGGTCTATTACTCTTGAACCATAGGTTGTATATTCCAAATAGTTTTTTTTTACCAGGTTGCTTTTTCCTCATTGGCTGGTCCTTTAGCCAATGAGGGCTCAATGTCCTCTCAGAATATGGGATCTAAAGACGACCCACAATACTATGTTCGGCCATTGTATGTAACTCTATGGTAAGTGGCGCTGTTGCTCAATGTCCTCTCAGAATATGGGATCTAAAAACGTTGCCATGTTTAGTGAAAGAAATAAGCAACCATATGGGATCTAAAAACGTTGCCATGTTTAGTGAGAGAAATAAGCAACCTGGTATAATATATATATTTTTTTCATTCTGTTAGGGGGAGAGGTGTTTGCTGAATATTTTCATCTTTTGGCTGGTCAAAAGATGAAATGGCGAGAGAGTATGTTTTGCAACCTGTCCATCCGTGTGTCCGTGTGTGTGCCCTTCTGTCTGTGAACAGCTAATCTCCGGCACCGTTGGCCCGGTCACTGAGAAACTGTGCATTCAGAACCTTTGCCAAGCATTTTTCACATCTGCCTTTTAGAGCGCCACCAGGAGGCCGATTGTGCAAAACTCATTTTTGGATATTACTCCTACAGATTCTGTCAAAAAAACACGCAAATCGGTACACAGTGTCTCTATAGTCATGTGATCAACACAGATCTGTCCGATTTTTCATATTCCATCCTAATTGGTTAACATTGGCTTCCAAAATTTGCAGGAGAGGTCCGTTTTGAACAAAATGCCTCAAATCATGAAGAGTTTGAACCAGCCTGTTTTGTTTGTCCTGGTATGGTTACAAATAGGGGTTCCCACTCAAAATGGGTTAACACGCCACAGAGGCATGGAAGGTAAGTGAGAATGCGATACTTCACCTTTTAGAATTTCGAGAACAAATAATCTTCAGAGTGGTCTTGAACCACACATTAATTAATTACTTGGGCATATCTGATTCAGAGTGAAGATCTTACAAAAGGTGGATTTGAAACAACTACCGTATCTTAACACTGTACAACCATGGTTCCTGCTAAATCAGTTCTCTTGCAGGCTCAGTGAAGAATTCGAGCCAGGCACAAACCCTGATCTCACGGACACGTGGAGATTATCAGATTTAAATGCAGAGTTTCTGCCTTTCAAGTTATGCATCTTAACTACAACATGGTTCCCCCTAAATCAGTTATCTTGCACGCTGTTCAAGCGTTCAAAGGCATATTAAGAGACCTTAAAAAGTATCAACCATGGTGGAGCAGTGGTTAAGATTACAGGCCTTGCACACAGATGGTCCTGAGTTCAAAAGCAGCAAGGACATCTTTCCAACTTTTACCTGGGGCTTTTACCTTTATCTAATATTTTAGTGAATACCACGCAAGTTAACAGAATAATAAGAACCTCTGTGGTGCAGTGGTTTAGATACTGGGCTTGCAACCAGAAGGTTCCCGGTTCAAATTCAACCAGGACATTTTTTCCCAACTTTTATCTGACTCTTGTGGTCTGTATCTAATCTTTCAGTGAACAGCCTGCAAGAGACCAGAGAAACTATGAACCATGGTGGAGCAGTGGATAGGATACAGGCCTTGCACACAAAATGTTCTGAGTTCAAAACCAACAAGGAATATTTTCCAACTTTTACGTGACTGTTTCACCTTTATCTAACCTTTCAATGAAGAACATGCAAGTGAACAGCATTAGGATGAATTACAGTGGTGCAGTGATTGAGATACAGGGCTTATAACCAGAAGGTTGCTTGTTCAAATCCAACAAGGACATTTTTTGAACTTTTACCTGACTCCTGCACCTTTATGTAATCTTTTAGTGAACAACAAAGTCAGTAAGAATCACTGTGGTGCAGTGGTTAAGATACAGGGCTTACAACCGGAAGGTTACCAGTTCAAATCCAACTTTGACATTTTTTCGGTAGTTTGTCACTACCGAAACGAAAGTTAAATCCGAAAAAATCACTAAGTGTGGAGGCCAAAATCGTCCCCCCAAAAGTAGTACGTTTCAGACAATTTAATTTAACTTTCGTTTCGGTAGTGACAAACTTTCGTTTCGGTAGTGACACAATGGTGAAAAAATAAATGTATTTGTCTTGTTTGTTGTTCAAGTCAAAGCACCAGGAAGGCTGTATTTCTTGGCCAACAGTTAGCTCAATGGGTTGAGACGCAGTATTCATGATCCCGAGGGCATGAGTTCAAATCCCACTGGTATCTTTACTGTGATGCTTCCCTTTGCAGACTAACTTCTAGAAAAACAAGTTAAAACCACCAGGAAACCTGTAACTCTCAGCCAACAGCTTAGCTCAACTGGTAGAGCGTCTGTCCAATAACTTGACTTGACTTGAGTGGGTTCGATTCCCACTCGAGTCAAGTGTCCCCGGTAACTTGGGGCAACGGATAAATTGACTGATATCCTTAGTGATGCTTTCTTTGCAGACTAACTTCTAGAAAAACAAGTTAAAACCACCAGGAAACCTGTAGCTCTCAGCAAACAGCTTAGCTCAACTGGTAGAGCGTCTGTCCAATAACATGACTTGACTTGACTTGAGTGGGTTCGATTCCCACTCGAGTCAAGTGTCCCCGCTAACTTGGGGCAACGGATAAATCGACTGATATCCTTAGTGATGCTTTCTTTGCAGACTAACTTCTAGAAAAACAAGTTAAAACCACCAGGAAACCTGTAACTCTCAGCCAACAGCATAGCTCAACTGGTAGAGCGTCTGTCCAATAACATGACTTGACTTGAGTGGGTTCGATTCCCACTCGAGTCAAGTGTCCCCGGTAACTTAGGGCAACGGAAAATTGACTGATATCCTTAGTGATGCTTTCTTTGCAGACCAACTTCTAGAAAAACGAGTTAAAAATACCAGGAAACCTGTAACTCTCAGCCAACAGCATAGCTCAACTGGTAGAGCGTCTGTCCAATAACTTGACTTGACTTGACTTGAGTGGGTTCGATTCCCACTCGAGTCAAGTGTCCCTGCTGACTTGGGGCAACGGATAAATTGACTGATATCCTTAGTGATGCTTTCTTTGCAGACTAACTTCTAGAAAAACAAGTTAAAACCACCAGGAAACCTGTAACTCTCAGCCAACAGCTTAGCTCAACTGGTAGAGCGTCTGTCCAATAACATGACTTGACTTGACTTGACTTGAGTGAGTTCGATTCCCACTCGAGTCAAGTGTCCCCGCTAACTTGGGGCAACGGATAACTAGAGTGGGAATCGAACTCACTCAAGTCAAGTCAAGTCAAGTCATGTTATTGGACAGACGCTCTACCAGTTGAGCTAAGCTGTTGGCTGAGAGTTACAGGTTTCCTGGTGGTTTTAACTTGTTTTTCTAGAAGTTAGTCTGCAAAGGGAAGCATCACTAAGGATATCAGTCAATTTATCCGTTGCCCCAAGTTACCGGGGACACTTGACTCGAGTGGAAATCGAACCCACTCAAGTCAAGTCAAGTCATGTTATTGGACAGACGCTCTACCAGTTGAGCTATGCTGTTGGCTGAGAGTTACTGGTTTGCTGGTGGTTTTAACTTGTTTTTCTAGAAGTTAGTCTGCAAAGGGAAGCATCACTAAGGATATCAGTCAATTTATCCGTTGCCCCAAGTTACCGGGGACACTTGACTCGAGTGGGAATCGAACCCACTCAAGTCAAGTCATCAAGTCATGTTATTGGACAGACGCTCTACCAGTTGAGCTAAGCTGTTGGCTGAGAGTTACTGGTTTCCTGGTGGTTTTAACTTGTTTTCTAGAAGTTAGTCTGCAAAGGGAAGCATCACTAAGTAAATCAGTCAATTTATCCGTTGCCCCAAGTTACCGGGGACACTTGACTCGAGTGGGAATCGAACCCACTCAAGTCAAGTCAAGTCATGTTTTTGGACAGACGCTCTACCAGTTGAGCTATGCTGTTGGCTGAGAGTTACAGGTTTCCTGGTGGTTTTAACTTGTTTTTCTAGAAGTTAGTCTGCAAAGGGAAGCATCACTAAGGATATCAGTCAATTTATCCGTTGCCCCAAGTTACCGGGGACACTTGACTCGAGTGGGAATCGAACCCACTCAAGTCAAGTCATCAAGTCATGTTATTGGACAGACGCTCTACCAGTTGAGCTATGCTGTTGGCTGAGAGTTACAGGTTTCCTTGTGGTTTTAACTTGTTTTTCTAGAAGTTAGTCTGCAAAGGGAAGCATCACAGTAAAGACACCAGTGGGATTTGAACTCATGGCCTCTGGATCATGAATACTGCGTCTCAACCCATTGAGCTAACTGTTGGCCAAGAAATACAGCCTTCCTGGTGCTTTGACTTGAACAACAAACAAGACAAATACATTTATTTTTTCACCATTGTGTCACTACCGAAACGAAAGTTTGTCACTACCGAAACGAAAGTTAAATTTAGAGTTGGGACACAATGGTGAAAAAATAAATTTACTAAGTCCAGAGCTCGATGAATGTTAGGGACCAAAAAAAGTCACTACAAAGTACTACCAATCAACTCTAAATTGCCTGAAACGTACTCCTAACAGGTTTTTGGGGGGACGATTTTGGCCTCCACACTTAGTGATTTTTTCGGATTTAACTTTCGTTTCGGTAAAATAAATTTTACCATGACTTGAGAAGTGAATTTGAATTGAATCTCAGATTATACTAAAATACCTTCACAGGCCCGGGGATCTTAGTATAATCTGAGATAATTTATTGCATAAATTGAGCAATATCTAATTTGGGGTCTGAAAGGAAAATCAGTAAAATAATTGTTTAAAAAGTGAATTGGAATAGAATGTGAGATTATACTAAGATCCCCTGACCGACATGCATGCTTGAGAAACTTTAAAAAAAAATCTTTTGTAGTTATGGAGATATTTAACTTTAAGCGCCCCATGTATTGTCGATGCGGCAATGGACATTTAAAGGCAGACTTACGCCTAGTAACATCATTCATACTTTAAAATGTTCATCTTACAGTGGACATGTTTGCCTGAAAAGGAATCTTTGAAATGTTGCATAGTTTTAGAATTGTACTCCTTTAAAAGTTCAGAGATTTATAATGGAGGCGGATGGAAGGTTTTGGGACCTCAAAAAAACACTTTCACCTAGAAACTCCATTCACAGTTAAAAAAATCCACCTTACTGTGGACATGCATGCTTGAGATTTTTTCTTTGAAATCATTTATAGTTTGGGAGATATTTAACTTTAAGCGCCCCATGTATTGTCGATGCGGCAATGGACATTTAAAGGCAGGCTTACAACTACATACTTACGCCTAGTAACCTCATTCATACTTTAAAATGTTCATCTTACTTTGGACATGTTTGCCTGAAAAGGAATCTTTGAAATGTTGCATAGTTTTAGAATTGTACTCCTTTAAAAGTTCAGAGATTTAGAATGGAGGCGGATGGAAGGTTTTGGGACCTTAAAAAACACTTTCACCTAGAAACTCCATTCACAGTTCAAAAATTCCACCTTACTGTGGACATGCATGCTTGAGAAACTTTTTTTTAAAATCATTTGTAGTTATGGAGATATTTAACTTTAAGCGCCCCATGTATTGTCGATGCGGCAATGGACATTTAAAGGCAGGCTTACAACTACATACTTACTTCTAGTAACATCATTCATACTTTAAAATGTTCATCTTACTGTGGACATGTTTGCCTGAAAAGGAATCTTTGAAATGTTCAGAGATTTATAATGGAGGCGGATGGAAGGGTTTGGGACCTCAAAAAAACACTTTCACCTAGAAACTCCATTCACAGTACAAAAATCCCCCCTTACTGTGGACATGTATCCTTGAGATGTTTTACTTTGAAATGATTTGTAGTTTTTGAAATATTTAACTTTAAGCGCCCAATACATTGTCAATGGCAATAGATATTTAAAGGGAAAAGGGTACAAAGTTTTGCAGGCTAAGTTCACAGAACAAGTCAGAACCTCTGTGGTGCAGTGGTTTAGATACAGGACTTGCAACCAGAAGGTTACCGGTTCAAATCCAACCAGGACAGGTTTCCAACCATACCTGACTCTTGCACCTTTATCTGATCTTTCACTGAAGAGCGTGCAAGAGACCATAGAAAGTATACACCATGGTGGAGCAGTGGTTAAGATTCAGGCCTTGCATATTAAAGATCCTGAGTTCAAATCCCGCAAGGACGTCTTTCTAACTTTTACCTGGGGCTTTTACCTTTATATAATCTTTCAGAAAATTACACACAAGTCATCAGAATAGGTAAGGACCTCTGTGGTGCAGTGGTTTAGATACAGGACTTGCAACCAGGAGGTTCCCGGTTCAAATCTAACTAGTGCACTTTTTTTTTCCCCCAAGTCTCAAGAACCAAAAGAGTCTTGAGTCGAACCAATTACTCCCGCGGAGACATCAAATTTCTCTTTTGGGCCTTGAGTCCCAAGACTCCCAAGAAAGTTAAATCCGAAAAAATCACTAAGTGTGGAGGCCAAAATCGTCCCCCCGAAAACCTGTTAGGAGTACGTTTCAGGCAATTTAGAGTTGACTGGTAGTACTTTGTAGTGACACTTTTTTTGGTCCCTAACATTCATCGAGCTCTGGAGCTCAGGACATTCACAGTTCAAAAATTCCACCTTACTTCGGACATGCATGCTTGAGATTTTTTTTTTAAATAATATGTAGTTTTGGAGATATTTAACTTTAAACGCCCCATGTATTGTCGATGCGGCAATGGACAATTAAAGGCAGGCCCACAACTACATACTTACGCCTAGTAACCTCATTCATACTTTAAAATGTTCATCTTACTGTGGACATGTTTGCCTGAAAAGGAATCTTTGAAATGTTGCATAGTTTTAGAATTGTACTCCTTTAAAAGTTCAGAGATTTAGAATGGAGGCGGATGGAAGGTTTTGGGACCTCAAAAAAACACTTTCACCTAGAAACTCCATTCACAGTTCAAAAATTCCACCTTAGTGTGGACATGCATGCTTGAGAAACTGAATGTTGCATAGTTTTAGAATTGTACTTAGAACTTTTTACTCCTTAACTGTATAGAAGTCACACTTTTCTTCTCCAAATGTACCTGATATGACCTGAAAGCTCTGTAGTTGTTCCATTTGAGGTGACTAAACAATGAGGTGTGCCAAGGTTTGATCGATTGATTGAATACTTTATTAAAAGTTTGAAAGTTAAAAGTTATTAAATCAAAGGTACAGGGGTACAGTTATACAATAATGCTAAAAGGATAATACAAAAAGCCCTGAGGGATTGTTTCTATTGTGGTCCTAAGGTGAAGACTCTTGGGATAAGACCCATGGTTGCCTATACCTATCTTGATACTGTTTCTGCCAGAACCGTGCAACCGATAAACGTGAACTGTGAACTATTCAACAGACGAGTGCTCACATTCTCTTTTTCAAGTTGCCTCTGTTTAGACATTTTGGCCACCTTGTGTCTGAGGATCTTTATGTTTTTATCTCATCAATGAATATTAATTTCAATTAGTAACACAATATCTTCTTTTGCAGTGGGACTATCTGGTCTAACTATACCACCAAGTCTCTCTCTCCTTTTTTTTGATTCCTGAGATTTATATTCATGAATCTTAACACAATAACACAACATCCAGTTTGGAGAAATCTGACAACAACAACAACAAAAGAACGGTGTGGCTTCCATGTGGTTATGTGGTCAGTCTATTACATGAGTAATAATGTAATGGACTATTTTGTCACATATCTCTATATTTGGGCAAAGCTTTAGCCCAATCTGACCTTAAAGTTATGAAAAGTAACCAACAAAAATAAAAAAATATATATTGGGGGTCCTTGGAACTAAAAAGGTCACTGATGTAGAGGACCCCACAGGGTCAATATTGAGCAGGCAATAAATGTACTGAAAGACATACGTTGCTATCAGGATGTGTGAACTTTCTTCTTTTTCTAACACATGTGTGAAAATTGTTTGAGAGTGCAAGAAAGCTTTACCTATGTTTAGGCAAGTCTGCAAGTCACAAACTCTGAATTTCTTCATCTGTCAAAACTGAAAATCCATCCATTTCACTCATGGGGGGAGAGTCACTCATCTTAAACTTCATCTTGACCGTGATGTGCACTTATGCCACAAACGATGTCTCTATCTTCCTCTTCTCTGTCTCTCTACCTCTGTGATCCCCTCTCTCGTCTGTTTGTTCTCTGGCTGTATATCTTCTCCATTTCCATTTCTAATCTCCTCCTTGTATTCTTTGCTCTGATTTGGCTGGTCCCAAGGCTGAAAGCCCTCCCAGTCCATTGGAAAAGGGAGGATCAAAGAAAACAAATGGGTACTGTTTCTAGAGAAACAGTGTGGGCTCAATCTTTTGACACCTGCCACAGGAGGTTCCATGTAAAAAAAAAAAGTTGTGTTTTTTTGCGATGGATGTCATATCCCAAAATATATATTTAAGTTTAATTTCCAAAAAGATGAAACATTTCAAAGAAAAGAAAGTCCTGGCTAAAGGCTAACTTTTAAAAGTCTTCTTGACAGTATGCTGGAGCTAGAGCATGCATTCATGCTTTTTAGGAGATAAATAAATAAAATAAATAAAATAAATAAAATAAATAAAATAAATAAAATAAATAAAATAAATAAAATAAATAAAATAAATAAAATAAATAAAATAAATAAAATAAATAAAATAGTGCGAGTTGATTGGTAGTACTTTGTAGTGACACTTTTTTTGGTCCCTAACATTCATCGAGCTCTGGACTTAGTAAATGTATTTTTTCACCATAGGGTCACTACCGAAACGAAACCGAAACGAAAGTTAAATCCGAAAAAATCACTAAGTGTGGAGGCCAAAATCGTCCCCCCGAAAACCTGTTAGGAGTACGTTTCAGGCAATTTAGAGTTGATTGGTAGTACTTTGTAATGACACTTTTTTTGGTCCCTAACATTCATCGAGCTCTGGACTTAGTAAATTTATTTTTTCACCATTGGGTCACTACCGAAACGAAACCGAAACGAAAGTTAAAAAATCACGAAGTGTGGAGGCCAAAATCGTCCCCCCGAAAACCTGTTAGGAGTACGTTTCAGGCAATTTAGAGTTGATTGGTAGTACTTTGTAGTGACACTTTTTTTGGTCCCTAACATTCATCGAGCTCTGGACTTAGTAAATGTATTTTTTCACCATTGGGTCACTACCGAAACGAAAGTTAAATCCGAAAAAATCATTAAGTGTGGAGGCCAAAATTGTCCCCCCAAAAACCTGTTAGGTGTACGTTTCAGGCAATTTAGAGTTGATTGGTAGTACTTTGTAGTGACACTTTTTTTGGTCCCTAACATTCATCGAGCTCTGGAATTAGTAAATGTATTTTTTCACCATTGGGTCACTACCGAAACGAAACCAAAACGAAAGTTAAAAAATCACTAAGTGTGGAGGCCAAAATCGTCCCCCCGAAAACCTGTTAGGAGTACGTTTCAGGCAATTTAGAGTTGACTGGTAGTACTTTGTAGTGACACTTTTTTTGGTCCCTAACATTCATCGAGCTCTGGAGCTCAGGACATTCACAGTTCAAAAATTCCACCTTACTTCGGACATGCATGCTTGAGATTTTGTTTTTTAAATAATATGTAGTTTTGGAGATATTTAACTTTAAACGCCCCATGTATTGTCGATGCGGCAATGGACAATTAAAGGCAGGCCCACAACTACATACTTACGCCTAGTAACCTCATTCATACTTTAAAATGTTCATCTTACTGTGGACATGTTTGCCTGAAAAGGAATCTTTGAAATGTTGCATAGTTTTAGAATTGTACTCCTTTAAAAGTTCAGAGATTTAGAATGGAGGCGGATGGAAGGTTTTGGGACCTCAAAAAAACACTTTCACCTAGAAACTCCATTCACAGTTCAAAAATTCCACCTTAGTGTGGACATGCATGCTTGAGAAACTTTTTTTTTAAATCATTTGTAGTTATGGAGATATTTAACTTTAAGCGCCCCATGTATTGTCGATGCGGCAATGGACATTTAAAGGCAGGCTTACAACTACATACTTACGCCTAGTAACATCATTCATACTTTAAAATGTTCATCTTACAGTGGACATGTTTGCCTGAAAAGGAATCTTTGAAATGTTGCATAGTTTTAGAATTGTACTTAGAACTTTTTACTCCTTAACTGTATAGAAGTCACACTTTTCTTCTCCAAATGTACCTGATATGACCTGAAAGCTCTGTAGTTGTTCCATTTGAGGTGACTAAACAATGAGGTGTGCCAAGGTTTGATCGATTGATTGAATACTTTATTAAAAGTTTGAAAGTTAAAAGTTATTAAATCAAAGGTACAGGGGTACAGTTATACAATAATGCTAAAAGGATAATACAAAAAGCCCTGAGGGATTGTTTCTATTGTGGTCCTAAGGTGAAGACTCTTGGGATAAGACCCATGGTTGCCTATACCTATCTTGATACTGTTTCTGCCAGAACCGTGCAACCGATAAACGTGAACTGTGAACTATTCAACAGACGAGTGCTCACATTCTCTTTTTCAAGTTGCCTCTGTTTAGACATTTTGGCCACCTTGTGTCTGAGGATCTTTATGTTTTTATCTCATCAATGAATATTAATTTCAATTAGTAACACAATATCTTCTTTTGCAGTGGGACTATCTGGTCTAACTATACCACCAAGTCTCTCTCTCCTTTTTTTTGATTCCTGAGATTTATATTCATGAATCTTAACACAATAACACAACATCCAGTTTGGAGAAATCTGACAACAACAACAACAAAAGAACGGTGTGGCTTCCATGTGGTTATGTGGTCAGTCTATTACATGAGTAATGTAATGGACTATTTTGTCACATATCTCTATATTTGGGCAAAGCTTTAGCCCAATCTGACCTTAAAGTTATGAAAAGTAACCAACAAAAATAAAAAAATATATATTGGGGGTCCTTGGAACTAAAAAGGTCACTGATGTAGAGGACCCCACAGGGTCAATATTGAGCAGGCAAAAAATGTACTGAAAGACATACGTTGCTATCAGGATGTGTGAACTTTCTTCTTTTTCTAACACATGTGTGAAAATTGTTTGAGAGAGCAAGAAAGCTTTACCTATGTTTAGGCAAGTCTGCAAGTCACAAACTCTGAATTTCTTCATCTGTCAAAACTGAAAATCCATCCATTTCACTCATGGGGGGAGAGTCACTCATCTTAAACTTCATCTTGACCGTGATGTGCACTTATGCCACAAACGATGTCTCTATCTTCCTCTTCTCTGTCTCTCTTCTTTCTCTCTACCTCTGTGTCCCCCTCTCTCGTCTGTTTGTTCTCTGGCTGTATATCTTCTCCATTTCCATTTCTAATCTCCTCCTTGTATTCTTTGATCTGATTTGGCTGGTCCCAAGGCTGAAAGCCCTCCCAGTCCATTGGAAAAGGGAGGATCAAAGAAAACAAATGGGTACTGTTTCTAGAGAAACAGTGTGGGCTCAATATTTTGACACCTGCCACAGGAGGTTCCATGTAAAAAAAAAAGTTGTGTTTTTTTGCGATGGATGTCATATTCCAAAATATATATTTAAGTTTAATTTCCAAAAAGATGAAACATTTCAAAGAAAAGAAAGTCCTGGCTAAAGGCTAACTTTTAAAAGTCTTCTTGACAGTATGCTGGAGCTAGAGCATGCATTCACGCTTTTTAGGAGATAAATAAATAAAATAAATAAAATAAATAAAATAAATAAAATAAATAAAATAAATAAAATAAATAAAATAAATAAAATAAATAAAATAAATAAATAAAATAAATAAAATAGTGACAATAACATACTGGGCTCTCTTAATGAAAAAAAAAAAAAAAAGAATTATGTGGATCTCGGGATCCACATGGGAATGGCATAGCTCAGATGTGGATCTCGGACTTCATGTGGCCAAACTGTGATGTCAGTCATCTATAACATCAGTTGCCCATGACATAGCCTACTTGCATGACTCCAAATTTGGCAAGAGGTTTCAACCCGATTAGAGCCGTATTGGCATGATGAGGTGGATAAGGTTATGCTTTTGTTGTCCCCATAGAGAAATTCTCTTTGGACTCTTTTTTTTGTCCATCCTGCAATTCCACATGAGATAAAATAAAAACATCTTACACTGTACTTTCATACAAATACTACAATTCACATGTACACCTGCTGACAATGACGGAATATTGTATATATTACAAAATGTTTAGAAAGCATAAAACATGTGAAAGAAAATGAGTGTAGGTACCTCTTTGGCCTACTGGCAGTTTGCACAAGACATTTGACGTTTGTGAGATTAGCTCCGGACACACAGCACACACACACACTGACCCTCTTATAGACGGCTAGCCTCCTGCAGAGTCATGCCGTCTACTACTGTACTGCGCTGTACTTTATTAAACTTCACTAACGGGAACTAGGAGAAAACCAGTAGATTGCTGGTGGACCTTCCCCATGGCTCACCAAGCTCCTCTCTCCCTTCTCCCCGCCCTCTCCATCTCCATCCTTTCTCTCCTCTTCAGTTGTCTTCTCATCCCCTCCTCCTCTCTCCTCTCCATCTCCCATGTTTGCTCTCCACTTCCATTGTCCTCTTATCCCCTCCTCCTCCTCCTCTCTCCTCTCCATCTCCATCTGTGCTCTTCCATTGTCCTCTCATCCCCTCCATCTCATCTCATCCCATCCTCCTCTCCCTCTCTCCATTCCCTCTCCGTTCTATATCCTTTCCCCTCCTCCCTTCTCCTCTCCCTCTCCCCTTCTTGTGTGGCCGATGCTCCATCAATGCATGTCACAAAATCTACTTTCGGGAACCTCTTCCCCAGAGTTTTTGTCCTTGTTTCGCAGGCTCCCATGGATCACGTGCAGACCACCCAGCTGCTGATGGAAGGTTTCCATGGAATTTGACCGCTGACTGTTATTACTGTTGCTGTTATTGTTATTATAGTTGTTACTGTTGTTTTGTTTGTTGTCCCATTCTTTTGTCCCTCCTCTCTCACTCTCCATTTTTGTTGTTGTCCATTCTTGTATCCCCCGTTTCCCTCTCTCCCCGTCTCGGTGAAGGCAGATGGCCACCCATCCTAGGCCTGGTTCTGCTTGAGGTTTCTTCCTTTTAAAAGGGAGTTTGTCCTTGCCACTTTCACCAAATTCTTTCCTGGGGTGATACATTAGGTCTCTGCTTCAACCTATAATATTGAATTGAGCTTATAATGGCGTTACACTCCCATGAGGAACTCAGACTTCCTGTGGCCAGTCTATATTTGGGTTAAAAAAAAAGAGTTGATGTATTTGTTGGCCTTCTTGGCCTACTGAAGTAGTATGTGCACAAGACATTTGGTGTTGATCTGTCCAGGACAGGAAAAAAGAAACTAATTTGTAGAGGTCTTGCGTCTTACAGGGTCATGCAGTAAAGAGCCAATACCTGGGAGGGGGTGTGGGTGCATGCTAGCAGGGTTCAGCTAGCTTCAACGGTACTGGACGTACACTCTTTGGCCAGGTGACCTGACTTCTGACAGATGAAGCAGTTGACCTCGGCAGCCTTGCCGCAGTGAACCGCCACATGACCGATCTCTCCACACCTGTAACACTTGACCTTCTCACACCCAGTCTGGATGTGTCCAAACCCTCCACAGGTGTAGCACTTCTGCTCGTTAGCATGGACACAGTCACGCGCTATGTGACCCGCTTTACCGCAGGTGTAGCAAACCATCTCTCTCTCCTTCTTGGCTTCCCTGCAGTCCCTGTAAATATGGCCCTCGTGGCCGCAGTTATAGCAGGCATCCTCGGTCCTCTCGCAGGACTTGGCGACGTGACCCGGCTCACCACAGCGATAGCAGAACAGGTCCTTCCCTCGACCTCGTCCTTTGCCCCGGCTGGGAAAGGACAAATGTGCTTTCCCAGCCTCGGGACACTTGTTGACCCAGTGACCCATTTTGCCACATCCAAAGCACTCGTTATTGCTCATCGCCGTTATTACACCTGGTGACGTGACTTCTCAAGCTGTTTTGTTTTGTTTTCTATCTCCCTCTTTTTTTCTCCTCTTTCTCGCCTCTCTGTCTCTCGCCTCTGTCTCTCCTCTGTCTCTCCTCTGTCTCTCTCTCCAACCGTCTCTGTTGCTTTTAGACAAGGAAGTATAAAGCCACCTTCGGCATCTTATATAGACTGGCCAGAACGGAGACCGAGTGTTGTGTGTGACGTTACACATAGTTGCCAATGCATTCCTAACAATGCCAATTTGCACAGGCATCCTTGGAAAAGTGGCGGCTCTTGCCAAATCTCTCATGCTAGCAGTTGTTGTGATGATGGCTTTACTAAACTATACTGGAACCCCCAATCTACACTGTAAAATCCTCAGTGCTCATTGAAGAGAATTCATTTGTTTGTTCTGGTCATTAACTAGATTTTACGCCATGTTGTATTTTGCTACGTTTTTCTATAGCCTACTAATCCTACACATTTTGTCAAAAACTCACACAAATCGGTACACATTACCTCTGCAGTCATGTGAAATATGAACATAAAATCCTAAAGGATTTTAAAATCGGTGCATCATGCCCATGCAAATAATCTTACGATTCTCCTCTCTATAATCTCAATTCTCAAACATGCACACTACACACACTACAAGATTCGAGAAAAATGTCGCATCACAAAATATTTTATTTTTTGTTAGGATTATTGTGCTCGGTTGTGCAACGCAGCACCTCACATGATCTCATCACGTGATAACTTGCAGAAGCAGATTTAAACAATGTTTAGAAACCTGCCTACCAGTGACATCATTGATCCAAGCTAATAGAAACTTTCTATTCCTAAAAAGTTGGCACGCTATAATAGAAGCCATTGATCTCGATTTCATTAAAAAAAAAAAAAACATTTGAAATCTTGTTTAAAATAACCAGACCTGCCTACCGATTATGTCTGAACTGTCCACAGCAACTGAATTTCCCCCGCTGTTTCGCTTTCCTTAAAAGTTGTTTTGAGTGCTGATTTAGTATTTGATTTAGTATTTGTTTTCCTGGCTGCTGATTACCCGGCCCTTGATGACTAAGGACCTGCACCTGGGCATAAAAAGACAGATTGGCAGGAGAGTGAGGTGACCCTTAATTGAGGATCGACCTAATGCTGAAAAAAAAACAGTAAAAAAACAGCTTACAGGTGGTTGCTGGTTTTGGCTGGTTTTAGCTGGTCTTAACTGGACAAACTGGTCAGGCTAGTCTTGCTGGTTTGTCAGTATAGTTGGTCAACCAGTCAGCCAGCTGGCTGGCTGGAATGACCAGCAAAGCCAAGCTAGTAAGCCGGCCTTTGCTGGTAAGTCCAAAAGAACACTTCCCAGACCTACTGTAGTTAAATACAAAAGTGCTGTGAATGTTAACATATTTAAACAAACACATCAAAAGCACTAAGTGAATGACTGGTGTAGTATTGTCAGGGCCCTATCTTGCACGCCTTATCCTTTATGCCTAATCTTAGTAGGCATTTTTTATTGTATTTTGGAAAAAACGTTTCTAAATAGTGAAAATAGCCGATCTACAAGCACTAACGTGTAGATGTAGATCGGTTACTTTCACTATCTTAAAATGTTTTTTAAAAATACTTAAAAAATAAGATTAGGCATAAGGGATAAGGCGTGCAAGATAGGGCCCTCAGTCTTTCAGAAAGTTTCCATCGTCAAGTCTCAGACCATCTGTTGTTGTTGAAGCAAATGCTAGAGTACTTTAAAGTTGCGCCAGACTACAAAAGAACAAATCAAAAGCAGCAAAAGACAAATCAGAACTTCAACAGTACTAAGAGATTTGTGCTGTGAGTGCCTGAGAGATAATGTAGTGGTCAAATGATCGAATGCTCAGCCCAGTGGTTCCATGTTCATATCCCTCCCGCACTATAGTTCAATGTTGGAGTACTTTGAAATTCACAAGGCTAAACTACTAAAGAACGCTTCAAGAGTACTAAAGAAACATGTGTTGTGAGTGCCAAAGGTAGTTTAGTGGTCTAAAGATCTGACTTTCAGCACAGAGGTTACATGTTCAAATCCATGTCCTCGTATATAGTTCAACGTTGGAGTACTTTGGAATTTTCAAGACTACAATACAAAAGAACAATTGAAAAGCAATAGAAGACACCTGCTGATGGCTCGAAGGTGACTTGGCGCAATGGTGTGCTGTGCTTGATCGGTTGCCTCTGCTACAAACAGTTTGCAGGTTCTTGTCCCATGCCATCAAGGTACTGGAGGACCATCGTGGGGGGTTATGTCTGAAAGAGCTCTGTCCAGCTAATCCTTTACAGAAATAAATCAGGCCTAAGTGTGCCATGCAGGCCTATTTTACAGCATGCAACAGGGAAAGATAAGATCAGACTGGACAGAGTTCATTCAGACATTTCCCCCCACCTTTACCTCTCAGGAAACAGGGGGGGGGGGCAAGGACTGACAGACACAGCGATCAGGTTGTCCAGAGCCACAGATCCGACCGCAAAAATGGTCAAATCAGATCTACAAGCTCGCAGCGCTTCACAAAGTGACGCGCTGTGAGCTTGTAGATCTGGCATTTTTGAATAGCCAACATATAAGTGGATAAAGAGGTCAAAATGATTGTCATGCTATATTAACTAACCTTGCTGGGGACCCTCTGGAACCCCCCCAAGGACCCCACTTTGAGAAGGTTTAAAGGTCTTGCTCTGTCAAGTTGATCCATGAGTCCAGGAATTTTAAGTCACTGACTCCTTTCAGCGTATTGCGTCCTGTTGTTGTAAAATTAGAGGTGGATGGTCCAGGAGGAAGTTATTAAAGGGGAATTTTGGACCATGGTATCTTACCTTTTCTATGATGTTATGATATCCTAGGATGAATGGTACAGTAGAGAAATTTCATAACTACATCCCGGGTCCGCCACAGCTAAAAACAAAAATGATTTGTGCCAGGGACCCCCAGAAGAGAAGATTTGTGTTACTTTTTGTCTCCGCCAGAGGTGGAGAGTATGTTTTCGTTCTTGTCCTTCCGCGTGTCCGTCCGTCTCAGCGAAGCTAACATTGGTCAAGCTTCACGTGACAATATGTTGTCACCAATGCTTTTGATTGGCTAGCGAGACGCATGACGAAATAAAAACCTATAAATAGGTGTGTCACTTCAAAAAATAATTTATATGTTTTGAAGTGAGCTTCCATCAGCCAAGCTAACATTGGTCAAGTGACACGTGACAATATGTAATATAAATAGGTAAGACAGGATTAATCAGGAACAGTACTGGCGGAGACCTGTGCTCCGAGGAGCACATTTTCTAGTTTTTTTTATCATTCAACGTTTTTCAAACACTTTCAAGATTTTTCAAAAACTTTCAAAACTAGCAGATGGACAAGCTTGCGGCCCGAAGTGACGAGCTGCGAGCTTGTATAGCTGCTATTGTTGAATAGCCAACACATAAATGGATAAAGTGGTTAAAATGATTGTGATGCTATATTAACACATTTTACTGGGGACCCCCTGGAACTCCCTGAAGGACCCCTGACCCCACTTTGAGAACCCCCGTTCTAGACTTCCTAAGGTGTGATAATGAAGGGGAAGGGTCTGAGGTTGTCCCCTTGCAACACCCTGTGTGTGTGTGTGTGTGTGTGTGTGTGTGTGTGTGTGTGTGTGTGTGTGTGTGTGTGTGTGTGTGTGTGTGTGTGTGTGTGTGTGTGTGTGTGTGTGTGTGTGTGTGTGTGTGTGTGTGTGTGTGTGTGTGTGTGGGGGGGGGGGGGTCATTTCATGTAAAAGTAAAAAGTGAGTGAGTTAGTCACCCTGGAAAGGTACAGTAATTCGGTATTGCATATGAATATTTTTATTTTAGGTATTACTAATGCCTAAAACAAAAATATTCACATGACTTTGTTAGGTCATGGGTCAACTGAATAGGCAAATAGAGTGTAGTTGAACTAGCGTCCTGTAGGTGTCACTCTATATCTGCTCTTACTTGTGACACAATAGTCGCTGGCTCCACAGAGCAGTTGGCTACATTGTGGCTACACTACACTGATTTAATTTCTTCCTAATGAAAGAAGAGCAGAGGCATACATTACATAGTTTCAATAAACATCATCATCATCATCATCATCATCATCGTTATGATCTTTGTCAGAAGATGCCCCATAACTTCATCATAAACACGTTTAGATTATTATTGATACTAGCCTACTTCACCCAAACTATTACACATCTTTTAAAAAATAAATACATTATTGTAAAACAAAAACATACATGCATTTTCCTTGATGCTTTCAGTTTCGCTATAGGTTTCAAAACATTTTTGCTTTCCTATTGCCTATTGACATTGCATATTGTGCAATTAATTTTAAAATCGTATATATACATATATATATATATATGAGATTATATAATTATATAAGATTATATGCTTCATATGGATGGAGCCCTAATAGGCCTATTATAGTCCCAATATATGAATAACTGATGCACAGATGTGACAGAACTCTGGCTGTATACTGTACCACAGCGGTTCTCAACCTGTGGGTCTGATTTTTCCGGGGGAGGTCCCCAGATGACAGTGAAGTGTCAATTCAAGGACGTTTAAGACCTTTTTAATACCTAAAAAAGAAAAAAGACAATTACTACATCAAAAGTAGATTTTAGAATTGTAGTAGAAACTGTAGGCTACTATAACAACTGGTCAAACATTGGCCAACATTTTTAAACAATATTAAAGAGGCCAAAATTGTGAAAGTAAAATAGTAGATCAACTCCAGATCAAAATCTTGACCGTTTAATGGTGCAAATGAAAAAAGGCTGAATGAACGGCAGATTGGGCTGGACTGTTCCTCACAGTTCACTCTGTGGACCAGCAGGAGGTGCTATGGTACCTCCGTCTTTATCACTCATATAGAGCACAGTCTATGATATAGAGACGTCAACTCCCAGCATGCAAGGTGCGCTCTTCTCCCCTCGCCATGCAGCAGGCCAATCATAAATAGTGTACCAATCAGGTGATGTTTCATGATTTATTCAAAGTTGGTCCATTAGAACAGAACAATAATTGAAGTTATGATTAAGAAAATGACAGGAATGGGACCTGCGGACAATCAGAAATGGATGCACGGATGGATGGACCGGAGAGGTGGATGGATCGCACTCAATGAATAATTAACCGTCAGAGGAAACCAGATTGAGGTAAAGCCAACCCTTTTGAAAGTGGATTATTTTCTCAAGGGATAGATATGTTTTTTTTTTTTTTTTTTACCCCAAGCATGACACCGGTGGAATGTTGTGAGAATCATCAGCGATGCTTCATCAGATGCAGCCCCTGTATTAAGAGGGATGCCACCCGATCACATCAGTGTAATGATGGATTTCCTGTCTCTCTCGCTGTTTTGGGACTATAGGGTTGGGATCCGGAATCCGGAGGAACCGGATCCAACATCGAGGAACCGGAATCGGTTCTATCACTTTTGGAACCGTTTCCGGAACCGTTTTTTTCAGAGCCGGTATGAGGACTTCACATTCTGCTATACAATCACAATACCAGTCATTCTCAAACTTGTATACAAGGAGCACCATAACCCTGAAAGTGTACAAATGGAACCAAATCGACCCTTACATTCCATTTGTACACTTTCAGGGTTACAGACCCGTAAGTGTACCTGCAAGTGTACAAATTGAACCAAATGGACCCTTATGGGTCCATTTGGTTCAATTTGTAATCGGTCCGTTACGAGGGAATCGTGAAGGAAGCTAAAAGCTAAAATCCTAAAGGATCCCAAACCCTATTTAGGACAAAAGAGGAGGGAACCTGTCTCTACGTGTTTGACCAGTGACGATTACGGTTCCGTTCGCTATAAGAACGACTATACCTCACAATTTTGGTTGTGTCTTTTAGATGTCTCTAAATGTAGCCTATATAACTCTCACAGTGTGCAAATTGAACCAAATGGACCTGCACACTGTACGGGCCCATTTGGTTCCATTTGTCAGATAATACAATCATTTCAGTGAACTGACTTGTTCACTGATCAAGTTGAATGAGAGAGTGAATGAGACAGTAAAACGAGTCAAAGTCAAGTGAACGAGTCAGAATCATTGAATGAATCAGTCAGTCAGCCCAACCAACCAACCAACCAGTGAGCTAATGTGAGGGGCCACTTGATTCAGAGCTCTATCTATACAGTACACTGCAAAAATCCTCAGTGTCCTCAGAGTGTACAACATGCTTGTTAATGCCTCTGTACTCTCTCTGAGTAAAATTGACATTCCTTTTTTTCCCTTCCTACAATGCAGCTCTTGGGACAACAGGAGGAGTGAGAGTGAGGAGAAAGTGGGTGGGGGGGTTGGGAGGTCTTAGACGACGGCGCCGTTGCGCCAGCCCCCCCCCCGCCCCCACCTCAAGTCAAACCACCAGTCACCCACGGCAGAGTTAAAGTATGGGGGATGGAGAGGGGGGGGGTTCTCAAGGTCGAAAAGGCAGGGCCACCGATTGGGGTGGAAGAGGTCTTAATGAGATTTTCATCCTCCTTCCTGCCCCCGGACCCGGTGGCGTCACCTTCCCCGCCATCCCGTCAATCCCACCTAACCCCCCCCCCCCCCACACACACACACACACACACACACACACCTCACCCTCCACCTCCCTTTAAAGAAATGAGGGTGAGGCGCGCAAAACAGGAAGGTGTGGGGTGGAGGTGGGGGGAGCCTGTTTATTCTCCAACAGGCCTCTTAATGTATTTGGACTGGCTGTAATAGAACATTTGCATGGCGAGCACAGCAAGGTGTCTGCGATAACCACAGGGTTGTGACATGCCCACCCGAAATATGCTGAGCTTTCGCAAACCTCCCCCACCCCCCCCCATCATCAAATGCTCTGATCTTTATGGACTGTATCATATTGTGCCGTAATGTGCTTTATTGTCCACAGAATAAGCTTTTCTTAAAGGTAATTGGAAAGCGGGAAATGGGCCGCTATCGGCCGGATTCTTTTTTTAAATACATTACTCCTGAAATGTGGCTTGTGTAATGACCCTGTCGGTGTAAAAATGCGAGATTTATCTTGGCAGCGGAAATTGATCCATTTCACCTTTGTCTAATGGACATTTTTATCAAGGATTATCTGTTTATGTAAATGAGCGTGGCCCCCCGGAACGGAGGGGATAAAAGGAAGTTGAAGGGGGGGTGCAGTTAATCTGCGGCTCTTGACATGTCAGTCTGGACGTAATGCATACAGGAATCATCTCAGTGTGTGTGTGTGTGTGTGTGTGTGTGTGTGTGTGTCTGTAAGTGTGCTAGTGTGCCCAACGTTATTATAATATTTTGTAATTGACTTTGCAATAATGTATGGTCACCAACAGAAATTATTACAAAAACGGATGATAATATGTTCAGATGTCATCTTGTATTTAAAAAAAAAAGCTTTAATTCGTCGGCATTCCATATACTTTAACTTATAAAACAGTGGCCGTGAACGATGCTTTGCATAATCCAGTGGCTCACTCTCACATGTACCGTGGGGGCTCTTGACATGTTCTCAAACCATAAAGATCCTTACCGACAGCTTCCCTCTGCGCGGTATTACACGCCGATTCAACTATTTGGAGACGTCAGCTTCAAAAGAACATATTATAAATAAAGGATGGCACATGTCCATATTTTGGATCAACAGACTGTGCATGATGAAATATGAATGGGCCGGGGCCTGCTTTCTGCGACGGCGGCAGGTGATGGAAACCGTCACTTACGCCCTGAGTTATACATGGTTCCGCATCACGTCGCGCACCAGGAAATAGCCGATCTACAAGCTCACGACGCGTCACAGCGTGACGCGTCGTGAGCTTGTAGATCTGGCTATTTTTTGGGTGTGCAACAAAGTATAAATCAGGCTTTAGAGGTTGTCAAGACCCCCCTCCTCACTTGTGTTTTCATAGCGGTCGGAGGCTTTTGATGTTTTATGGGAGAGGCCTCGCCTTGTTTGCCGGCGTCCCTGCCCCCTGACAGCGGCGGTGCGATGGCTTGAAATACAGCCGATGGAGCCTCCGCAGAGAGAGCAGCAAATGGGGCTTTGCCGGGGGGGGGGAGGCCCGGGGTTTGGTCCCCAGACGGAGAGGGAGACGGAGTAAGGACGAGGCAGCCGGGCTAAACGGCAGTCACGCCCGATGTGACCCGGTCCACCAGAGGGGACTTCGTCGCTGTCTGAAAAGGTTCCACGGTATGCTCTCAGATGCCACTGAGAAGAAGAAGACCTGGAGATCTTAACCCCGGCTGTAACCTCGGCCTCCAGCATCCCTTGCCCGTTGATCAAAATGCCAGTCCCAATGCATCACGGCGACCGCAGGGCTAAGGGGGTGCGGTGGGGGAGAATGGATGCATGGATTGTGTGGCAGTTATAGGTTCATGACATCGGTTCAGAGCCATCATGCCGTTACTGGACAATTCTTTGGGTCTAGTCGCATCGTCTTGCAAGTCCGAACTGCGGGCTCACTCTAAATGTTCAGCCGCAGTATAAGACTCACCTCATTCAGACACCTCACCCTCTAGCTCTCCTCTCTCTAACTCCGCACTCTAACTTAAGTGCCTATTTTCCTTGTTGTTTGTTGACTAGAGTTCATTATTACTCTTAAAAAAGCTCTCAGGCATCACAGAAGTGAAATCTCTTTTCTCCGAGCCCGACGTAAAAAACAAACTTCCAGACCAAGCCGTCAAATAACCTGACATGTGATTAATAGTGATATATATATTTTTGCATAATATGAATATGCTGACATTTGTGAATTGAGTGTGAGACAGTCAAGCTCAGTCACAGTAAGTTTAGACACTTATCTAATCTTCAGTTCATCTCAGTCCTTCCTCTGGTTAGTGATGGAATAAGTACTCAAATTGTTTACTTAAGTAAAAGTATCAATATTGTAGAAATAGTCTGTTACAAACACAAGTTCTGTATTTACTTGAGTAAAAGTACAAAAGTATTGGCATCAAAATGTACTTAAAGTACCAAAAGTAAAAGTACTCATTATGCAGAAGGTCCCATGTGTTGTGAGCTTGTAGATCTGCTAATTTTTTTTATACGGATATAATGATTTTTATACATTTGAAAACTTGTAGATCGGCTATTTCAAATTGCCAAAGTATATATAGGTCTGACGTGGTTTTGTAAAAAATAATCAAAATGAACTTGTAACTAAAGTTTTCAAATAATAGTAATGGAGTAAAAAGTACAATATTTGCCTTTGAGATGTAGTGGAGTAGAAGCAAAATTATGGAACATTGGAAATAGGCGACTCCAGGAAAAAAAAAAACTCAAAATTGTACTTTAAGTACAGCACTTGAGTAAATGTACTTAGTTACTTTCCACCACTGTGATGTTTCCAGTATGTGGGTCTCCAACCTCAAAGAAGGAAAGTGCTTGTTCCACCCAGTTCCATCCCTTCCTCTGAGACAGAAGTGAGGACTGCCTCATCCTCCATGCTGGAATGTCATCTTCCCCGAGGAGAGCTATAGGGAGATCAGCTGTCAACCCCTGTATCTCACTGCAGTTCCACCAGGTCCAGAGTTGAAACTCCCAACGGGCGCACAGAGTACCCCCTAAATACCCCCACCCCTCCCAATTCCTCCCATCCGTGACTCTTGCTACCCTGGGACCTAATGAGTGATTAAAGCAGGTTTATAATGCGAGGCTTGCGAGCATTACACATGGAGCACCCCCCAACCCCCATCTCAACTCCCATCATCTTGTCAGGTCCAAATTCTGCAGGAGGGAAGCAGTGGTGTTAAGTAACTAAGTACATTTACTCAAGTACCGTTTTTTCTTAAGCAAAAGTATTAATACCACAATGTAGAAATACTCTGTTACAAGTCCAAAGTATTTGCATCACTACACATTATGCAGAATGTCCTATTTCACAAAATCTTTTGAAAATAGCCGATCTCACAGCTTGTAGATAAATATAGTATAAAATGGGGCTTAACTGGTGAATGTATGTTTTGTAATAACAATCTAAATCTGCAAGGTAACTAGTAACTAAAGTGTTCAAATAATTGCAGCGGAGTATAAAGTCAAAATCTTGCCTCTGAGATGTAGTGGAGTATAAGTATTTAGCATAAGAAAATGGAGTTACTCAAGTAAACAAAAAGTACCTACATATTGTACTCAACTACAGTAGGCCTACATAAGTAAATTGTGTTACTTTCCACAACTACCGTGTAACGCCAGGCTAAGGAAGACTCCATTGATATGCAGACAACCTGCTATCTGCCTGGTGTCTGTTGACATAATCTAATCAGTTGAAACACAAAGACAGTGAAATGAAGTGCACTCATTCTCCACCAATGAGAAGCAGCTGTTTGTTTCTTTATTGTGGAAAGCTAACCATATGAGCCCTGGCGTTTTCCCTCCACATTTATTACATTACCATGAGAGCACGCCTATTACTCTACACTGAGCTCTGTGTGTGTGTGTGTGTGTGTGTGTGTGTGTGTGTGTGTGTGTGTGTGTGTGTGTGTGTGTGTGTGTGTGTGTGTGTGTGTGTGTGTGTGTGTGTGTGTGTGTGTGTGTGTGTACTTGTATAACTATGATTTTGAGGGCCAAATGCCCCCACAAGTATAGTAGAATTTGACAAATTGACATAGCGAGGCCAACTTTCCTGATCCATACAAGAGAAAGGCATTCCGGTCGGGGTTAGGGTAAGGATTAGGCATTTAGAGGTTAGGTGTAGGGGGGGGGGGGGGTGTTACGGTTAGAGTTATGCCGATTTAACCCACCATAAATACAAGCGCACATCACGTTGCACTGTAACGCATTGCAAACTTGTAGATCTGCCATTTTCGGTACAGCTTGGGCTTATACGGGTTAAAAATGGGGAGGAATTTGTAAAAAAAAACGGCATTTATACAATTGTGCTCGTCCTCACGAGTATAGTAATACAAACGTGTGTGTGTGTGTGCGCGCGTGTGCATGCGCGCACACGTGCCCCTGACTCCTTGTCATCTGCTCCCCGCTGATACTGCTATAGCTGTAACGCCGCACCTCCCCCCAACACACGCACGCGCACACACACACGCGCACACACACCTCCTCACGCGCCGCCTCTTGCGCCCCGTGTCAGAGCCTTCTCCTGTCAGTAATTTGTTGCTAATCAGCTGTCAGCTCCGAGGCGATGATGAGGTGATCATCGCAGCGGCGGAAGGTAATGGCCTTAAAAGTCACCAAGTCAATGTCAATGGGATCACTGGGATTCAATCAGGGGCGGCCCCCCCGATGAAGGATGGCTCCCGCTGACATTACCACTCATTTTGAGCCCAAGCATCTGCGCCCTAGTAAATAACCATCAGTGGGTGGGTCCCGGGGACAGGTCATTAGCCCTGAGAAAAATAAATATCTCTTCTCTCATGAAGGCTGCAAGTCATTTAGCACAGACTAGGAAATTTCACCCTAGATTAAGTATGATGAACCAATATCAGTCAGAGGAGCCCCACACTGAGCACGAGGGGGGCCCCCCCGATGATGAGACCGGAGGAAAATTTATATGCGGGCGCGGCGGCAGCGGCAAATGGAATATGATTTTAAAGGCTTTGGAATGCGTGTCGGCGTAGGTGGGCGATGGGGCCGCGGGGGTCACGGTCTGGCCGGTTGAAAGTGTACACTCCCTCCGCCTTCTCCTCCACCCCTTTCCCTCTGTCCTTGCATGGTCATTGACTTCTCTTCGAACGCGCCTCTGCTCGCTCGCTCGCTCTCTCTCTTTCCTTTTTTCTTTTTGGGGGGGGTGGGTGGGGTGGGGGGCGTGCTTCCCCTGGCGTGACACCGCTTCGGAGTCAAGAGTGCAACGAGCGCGTGGGCTGTGATGGGATATGAGGGCTGCATAGGTTGACTGGACAGCTGCCTGTCCCTGTGTCTGCAGACACTAACATTTTGCGCTCGTTAAGCGAAGGAGGTTTGTAATTGGCCAATTAATGTCCTGGCTGCTAACGGGTACACCAGCCACTCCCTGCAAGTCAACAGCAGCCAGCAGGCGACATGAAGATACGACTTTGGGATTGTTGCTAACTTCCTAAGCCTTTAGGAAGCAAAGTTACACAACTCTTGGACTTAGTTTACTTAACCCAGACCTGAGGCCATTCTACAAATGCCTTCTCAGTATTAGATCTTTTGCATTTCGAGCTTGTAGATCTGTTACTTTTGATCATTTTCAATTTGAATCCTGAAAAGTAACAGTATTGCACACCACCGGACAGAGACAATATATAGCTAAAATAAAAAAAGACACAGATGCTTTACCGGTTTTAATGGGTTAAATTAACTCATTATTTGTAGGAGCATCGGTGCTCCCGACTTTTCACCGCATGAACCCATGGACGCTGAGTTTAAGTGATTTAAAAAGGTTTAGGCATAAAATAATACAAAATTAAAACATAATATACTATTTTTTCAAGGACACAATAGAATGTGAGAAAGTAACACTCTTCAACTCAATTTATACCTCATTGCATAACAGTGTCGCTTACCAAAAAGAACAGATCTTATTAGTGACACCATTGTGCAACGGTGAATAAATGGCTTAGTACCAATGGTACTCCGCCATGTATGTCCATTTATCCTTTATGACCCAGGGTTAAAATAGGCTCTATACACAGCAGCCATATTAGAAAGAAATTGGGTCTCTTCCTTACTTCCTTCACAGGTGTTCCATTACCAATGATACTAAGTGTGGACCAGGGACTTTCATGGTTCATTGAGGGGGTTCCAAATGGTCCCTTACGGGTGTGTAACTCTTATTATTGAAATTCTTTATTAGGAATAGCCCCTTGAGATGTAGCATCTCGTTTTAGAGGGGATCCTAGGTACATGATACACTTTATAGACATTTTCCAACTCTGAGAGTGAACACACTCTCAGAGTTATGGGGGTCCTTGAAATTAAAATGTTTGAGAACCACTGTCCTTCATTAGTATCATTGGTAAAACCTGTGAAGGAAGTATGGGAGAGGCCCAATTTCTTTTACAAAATTACAAAAAATACAAAATGCCTCAAATCATGAAC